>NC_061121.1:159077786-159399442 GCF_002878395.1 Capsicum annuum | reverse complement strand
TCTCTATCCTTCAATCATGATATTTTTTTATCTTTTCTTTATATAGGTCTGCTCGTTCATATGCCCTGATATGGAATTCATCTATCTCATTCAGTTGTCCCTGTCTCATCTCTGCTACCTCCTTCCAACTTAAATTCAACCATTTGAGTGCCCATAAGGCCTTGTGCTCTATCTCTATTGGTAGGTGACATGCCTTTCCATAGACCAGCTGAAATGGTGACATGGCAATGGGTGTCTTGAAAGTAGTCCAATATGCCTATAAGGGATCATCGAGCTTCCAGACCAGTCTTTTTGACTAGCATTTACCATTTTTGCTAGGATGACTTTACTCTCTCGATTTGACACCTCCACTTGCCTACTAGTCTATGGGTGATATAGAGTGGCTACTCTATGCTATTTTACCCCATATTTTGCTAAAGCCGCTTGAAACACTTTGTTGCAAAAATGAGATTCTCCATCACTTGTAATAGTACGTGGTACTCCAAAGCGAGAGAAGATGTTCTTCTCGAGAAAAGCAACAACTCTCTTTCCTTCATTATTAGACAAGCCAACAGCTTTGACCTATTTTGAGACATAGTCAACAACAACTAAAATATACTTTATCGCATAGAGCTTACAAAAGGACCCATGAAATCGATGTCCCCTACATCAAACAATTCCACTTTAAGCATCTTAGTCAAAGCCATCTCATGTCTTTTGGAGATTGACCCCTACCTCTAACATTGGTCCTATTTTGGCATAAAATCGTAGGCATCCTTGAATAATATTAGCAAATAGTATCCACTCTGCAACACCTTCTTAGCCGTTCGGTCACCTATATGGTAACCTCCAACTGGAGAAGCATGACATACTTCCAATATACATAATACGTCCACTTCTGGCACATATCTCCTTATAATATTTTCATCACATCGCCAAAAAACATACGGCTCATCCTAGAAGTAATGTGTTACATCATGCAAAAATTTCTTTGTTTGATGGAAAGAAAGATTTTCTGGAATGATCTCACTCACAACATAATTTGCACAATAGCATACTTAGGCAATTTCTCCACAGCAGCAGCCAAGATCTCCTCATCAGGAAATGCATCATTTATCTCCATTTCATCTCTAATTTCCTGCTCACCTTCCATTCTAGATAGATGATCTACAACCTGGTTTTCACAACCTTTCCTATTTTTGACTACAAAGTCAAATTCTTGTAGCATCAATACCCATCTAATCAGCCTTGGTTCTGCATCCGTCTTAGCCATTAAATAGCTTAAAGTTGCATAGTCAATGTGGACCACCACCTTTGTCCCAAGCATATAAGCCCTAAATTTCTCAAACGCATACACTACAGTCAGGATTTCCTGCTCAGTGACAGTGTAATTCTTTTGCACTCCATTCAGTGATTTGTTGGCATAACATATTGGATGAAACAATTTGTCTCTTTTTTGTCCCAATATAGCTCCAAGGGCAACACTGCTTGCATCACATAAGATCTCAAATGGTTTTGTCCAGTGTGGTGCAACCATGATAAGGGCCTCAACCAGATTCTTTTTAAGACATTCCAATGCCTTCAAGTACTTATCATCAAAGGAAAACTTTACTTCTTTCTCCAAAAGTTTGCAAAATAGATTTGCAACTTTCAAGAAATCTCTTATAAACCTTTGAAAAAAGCCATCATGCCTAAGGAAACTACGCACTCCATTCACTTATATGGGAGGTGGTTATTTCTGAATAACTTCAACCTTGGCTCGATCAACTTCTATTCATTTTGCTGAAATTTTGTGCCCGAGAACAATGCCCTCCTTTACCATAAAGTGGCATTTCTCCCAATTAAGAACAAAATTAAATTTAACACATCGTTGCAAGGCCATACTTAGGTTTGCCAAAAAAAACTCAAACGAGTCTCCCACCACAAAGAAATTATCCATGAATACCTCTATGATGTCCTCCACCATATCTGAAAGGATAGATGTCATGAACTGTTGAAAAGTGGCGGGTGCATTACACAACCCAAACGGCATTCTCTTAAATGGAAATGTTCCACATGGGTATATGAATGTCGTCTTCTCCTGATCTTAAGAAGCAATACAGACCTGATTATATCCAGAATAGCCATCTAAGAAGTAATACCATTCTCTTTCAGCTAATCGATCAAGCATTTAGTACATAAATGCCACCGAGAAGTGGTCTTTCAAAGTCCATGAATTTAGTTTACGGTAATCCATGCAAACTCTCCACCTAGTCACAGGACTAAGTGGAATCATCTCATTCCTTTCATTTGTAACCACAATCATGCCCTCTTTTTTGGGCATGCATTGAACTAGGCCTACCCATTTGTTGTCTAAAATAGGGTACACCACTCCTGCATCTAACTACTTAATAATTTCCTTATTAAACACCTCTTGCATTGGTGGGTTAATATGGTTATGGTGCTCGATGGTTTGAACACAATCTTCCTCAAGTTATACTTTATGCGTGCAGATGCCAGGGGGAATGCTAATAATATATGTGATAGTCCATCTGATTGCTCTCTTATACCTCTAAAGTTTGGAAATAAGTGTTTCTACTTTTTGCTCGCCCAAATCAGATACAATAATAATGGGTAGCATGTTTTCGTGGCCCAAAAACACGTACCTCAAATGCCCAGGCAGCTCTTTCAATTCTAACATCGATGGCTCTTCAATGGATGGCTTAGCTGGTGGTGTTGGACAATTCAAAAGATCAAGGTCTAGCTTCTTAGGATCATAAAGGTATGAATCCATTCCTTACAAAGCACAAATAGTCTCTTCCTATTCCTCAATGCCTTTATGATCAGAATTCATCAGAACTGCGGCTAAAGGCTCGATAATAAGTTACTCCTCTATTGACTCTCCTATTCGTCCTCATAATACATATTAACTACTGAGAACACACTCATTTCTTCATGCTGCTTTATTGATTTGCACACGTCAAATTGTACCACCTCATCATTCATCCTGAATAAGAGCTCATTCACTCTCAAATCAATCAATACACTTTTGGTTGTGAGGAAAGATCGACCCAAGATTATGGGCAACTCAAAGTCTACCTCACAATCCAGAATCACAAAATCTACAAGGAATATGAAGCTAGATGCCTTCTCCAACATATCATACAAACTACCAACAGATTATTTTACCGACCTATCCGTCATCATGAGCCGCGTGTTGGTGGATGTAGGATTTCCCAGGCTCACCTTTCTATATACAACCAGAGATATCAAATTAATGCTTTCTCCTAGATCATATAATGCCTTAGAGAATTCCATAGACCCAATCATACAGGGAATAATAAATGCTCCTAGATATATCTTTTTCTGTACCAAGGTCCTCATAGAGATAGCGCTACAATGGTGGAGATCATCCCCTAGATCATATCTCACCGCTCTTTTCTTAGTCACAAGGTCCTTCATGAACTTAGCATATCCTGGCATTTGCACGAGTGCCTCCACCAAAGGTACATTTATCGTCAATTGTTTGAGCATTGCCATGAACTTGTTGAATTTTGCATCATTAGTTTTTTCTTCAATTGTTGAGAAAAGAGAGGTGGTTATCTTGGGAGAGTTTTAAACTCTACCTCCTTCTCCTTCTCATTCCCTATTTCTGGAGTATCATCAGCACCATCCATCTTCTCAGACTCCACTGGATATTCTTCTTTAGATTCATCATCTGCCTCAGTTACATCTGTAACCAAAATTTTTCTCACAGAAGGGTCAGGTAATATCTTACCATGTCTAGTGGTAATTGCCATACATGAGCCATCATTCAACAGATTGTGGATCATATCACTTGGTAATGTTCTGCTCTTCCTCTTATTGAATGTTGCAGAGAATTGGCTCATCTGCTGCTCTAACTGTTTAATTATGGTGGAGTATGAGTTTACCAAATAACTGGTAGATGACAGATCTGTCTTTATGGTAGTCACACCAGAGTTGGTAGCCTCTACTTCCTTCAACGACTTAGCCATCATTTCCTCCATGGACATCTTTTTAGAACCTATTGTAGCAGCCTCACGATTTCTAGGAGGGATATAGAGCCCGCTCCAATCATTATTGTTCCTCCAATTTCCCTACTTCATATCTTTATAACCAGACTTATTATAATAATTCCGACCTTGATTCCCTATGCTATTGCCTTAGAAACCCCGTTGTTTATTAATATAGTTCGCCTCTTCTTCTACATCAGTATTAACTCTATCTTGAGACCCCACAACTTTTACCTTCTCAGTCTTGCCTGATAGCAAGTTCTTGGTAAGAAGATCCATCTGCATTTTTAGGTGAGCCATGTCTTGGTCATGCTCCTCATCTCTTCAGCATTGTTCTGCTATAATACCCATAGCAACAGTGGGTCTGGCTATCATAGAGTCTCTAGTATGCCATGCCCGACTCTATATGGTCATTCTCTCTAGCATTTTTGAAGCCTCTGGGAATGAAAGATCAACAAACAAACCACCAATAGAATTATCTACAATTGGTTTTGTAACAGAGTTAAGAGCCCTGTACAAAGTCTCCATCAAATGTATGTCTGTCATATTGTGGTTCGGACACTATGTCAGCTTCTTCTTAAATCTTCCCCAAGTTTTATGCAAGGGTTCAGTCTGGAGTTACCTAAAGTTGTTGATCTAATCCCTCAACTGTACCCTACTGGAATGCGGAAAGAACCTTTCCAGGAAAGCTCCTTTCAATTTTCTCCAGTTGGTTATAGAATCGGGTATCAGCTTACTAAGCCACAATGTTGCCTCCCCAGACAGAGACAACAGAAACAACCTCAATCAGATAGAATTCTGACCCACTCTTGGGTTATCAAAAGGTTTACAGATGGTGATAAATTTCTCTAGATGTAAGTTTGGGTCATCCCCAGGAAGGCCACCAAATAACTATTCAGATTGAGTAGTTGAATCATAGTACTCGTAATATTGAATTTTCCCCATGTACCAACAGTGGAGGAATGATTGCACCCATTGCACCTGCTCCATCCATTCATCATCATCATTATTAAGGTCATACTAGACTGGCTGGTAATCTTGCCTTCCACGGAATAGACGGTTCCTGTTAGCATTACATTATACTAGTGTAGCTACTTGCTCTGCATGCCTTGGGTTACCAGGATTTAGAAACTCCTCGTCTTCCAAATCTTCATCCTTAGGATTTATATGTCGATCTTGTTGACCAACATTCTACACATTCACCTAAGCTCCAGCTAAGGCTTCTAATCTGTTAGACTATTGTTGGTCTGCCATTCTTCCAATTTGTTGCGGTTTCGGATTAAGTGGTAATAATGGTTCTCCAAAGCTTCTGGTTTTTGGCATACACTAAAAAGATCCTGCAATAAATAAAAACAACAAATAAACGTAAGACTAGGAAACTTGACTAACAGTCAATTAGCACACATAGACTTCAATTTACAACTATATTCCCCGGCAACGGTGCCATTTTTGATAATGCTCAAACTACACCTCTCTAATAAGAATGTAAGCGATCATTGTCAATATATAACCCAACTAGGTTGGGGTCGAATCCCACAGGGAATATGGTGTGAAATTAAGTTGTTTATGATTCAATCAACTGATAGTTGGATGTTTCTTGAGATGGGGGGTTTGAGTTTAACAAATAATTGTTGGTAACTTTAGCTTTTGTGTTTGAAATTAAGAGTTTATGAAAAACCAGAATTATGTTCACTAGGGGTATTGGTACTTGATAAATGAGAATAGTGATTCAAGATTCTCATAGTAGGTAGGACAACAGATTATCTTTATCGAAGTTATGCCTAAATATCTCTCGACCTACTTAAGAATTTAATAACCTAATCCTCTCGGACTTAGGGCATTTATTTTCACTGACCAGACTTTACCTCAGGTTAATCAACCTTGTTACAGTGTCAATTATTAAATGGAAGTTTTTAGTGTTTCCAAGTCCCTGTTGATAGTTCACTTCCTACTATAATTGATTTCTTATCTCAATAAAATCAAAGTAGGTGTTATCAATTATTTGCAACCAATAGACGATAATTAAAACCTTAGAATTATCAAGTAGTCCTATTACCTTTCGAATCTTGAACACTTAGCATCTTATCAAGACTTACCCCTAGATCCCATAATTTGGGTTAAAGGGATTTAGCCACTCATAATGAAAAAATCAAAACAACAAGTTGTATTCATGATTTGATAGATAAACTTACCACAAGATGAATAATAACTAGTATTTCTCCAATTCTATTACAATGAAAATCCCCAAAAGATTGATGAAAATCTCTTCAAAGTTAATTGGTTTTTTTCAAGCCAAGAAACTAAGAGAAAAATAACAAAATACGCATCTCGAACTTAGGTTTTTGGAACCTCTTAGAAAACCCTCCCCAAGACTTTAAATAGTTTAGCCTAAATAAAGAAACAAAATCATAGAGTTTAATAATTCCTCGAATTAGGCGATGACATTTGTGACAACTTATTAGGAGCCTGATGACTTATCATAACTGTCGTTAGCTCCTTCTTAAGTTTTTACACTTCTTGCTTAAGGCTGATGATAAAATGTGGTAACCTATCAGATCTTTGATGAATTATCATGGATGTCGTCACTTCTATACCTCAGCTCCTATGCTCTGCCTTAGGCTGACGACAACTTTGACGTCCTATCAACTCTTTGATAGCTTATCAAAAAATATCATCACAACTTTCAGCTGAGGTCTATTCTATATCTAAGGCTGACGATGAAGCTGATAAATTATCATAGGGTTGACGACTTGTTAGGAATGTCGTCAGCTACACTTCTTTTCTATTTGCTTCTGATTTCAACTCTTTTGCTTCCATCCTTGTTGGTTCTTATGCATCTTGGCTTCTACTGCAAAATCAAAGATAAAACAATCAAAAATCACAAAAGTTGCATAAGACTTTGAAATTATTCTCAATTAAGAGCCTCAAATATGTTAGCATCTACTCATACATCAGTTTCCTAAAATTAATCTCTCTCCATGTCATAAGATACTAAAACTATAATGATCCTTCAAGACCTTATAATGCACTCTATAAACATAATACCTCCAAATCTTATCCATAAAAACTACCACTGCTAACTCTAAATCATGAGGGAGGTAGTTGGACTTGTGCACTATTAGGTACCTCGATGCATAAGCAATAACTTAACCCTGTTGCATAAATACACAACCAAACCAATATCTAAAGCATCAATATATATGGTGAATCCCTCACCCTCATTAAGAAGAGCCAATACAAGAGATGAAGTAAAAAATTCATTGAGCTTCCCAAGTCTCGACTCACACTCCTCGAACCACTTGAGAAATGCTCCTTCTCAGTTTGTCTGGTTATCTGTACTGCAATAATATCAAAATTTTAATGATCTTCAAGGTTATTTCTTGTATTTCTACTTATTTTTTTCATTTAGCAGCTATGACCTACTCGATAAGTGTTACTTTCACAGCTAGTTAGCTACTAAAGCGCTAGTCTCTTTAGCACCAATCGGCCATCTTAGTAGCCTTCCATGTTAGTGAGGTACCACTTTAGTAGTAATTTTGGTGCTTCAGAGCGTACTGCTAAATTGGCCTACAGTCTGCTTAAGCTGCATCTGCATGTTAGAGAAGGGTAACAATTCCCTACTTAGCCCTAATATCACCATTTTTCACCCATTGTTTAGATTATTGAACCCGAAAATCTGGGAATTCTTGGAAGAACTAATTGTTGGTGATTATGCAGATTTAGTATTATTAATTATCCATTTCTTCTTCTAACTTGTGATAAGCTTCTTTTAATTTCTTAATAGATTCTTTCATCTTTTTTCTAAAATACATAAAATGTTGGTGGTTTGATTATGGAATCATTGGATCTTGGAATTCACCCATTTTTAGGGTAAATATTCCTTTAGCATAGAGGGATGTTTTGTTGATTTCAAAAGTGTTAATCCATAAACAGGCCTCACATGGGTTTTTTTTACATAATTTTGAATCTAAATAATGATAGTGTAATATGGTTATCATTTTTATCATTTATATGAGTCGATTTTGATTTTAATAGTGAGGCATCTTGTGGAAGCTTTTAAAAAAAGGACAACAATGTTTTTAGCAAATTCCTTGGGGTTTTATTCAACATCCAAGTAAGCTAAGTTTACCCTCTTCATATATTGAGCTATTTTGTAGTATGGTTATGATATTATGCTAGATATGGGATAGGATTTAGGTGTTGGGGGTATAATTGAGAACATTTGGTTTAGTTAGACTGTGTAAGCTATTTTGAAATTATAATTTAGGCGTGATTGACTTAGTTTCTCATGTTTTAGGATTAATTGCTACCTTAGGTCTGTTTAGGGGTTATTTAATATTTAAAAACAAAAGTAGATACCTTATCCTAGTCTATGATAGATTTTTCCTAAAAATGGATTTTAGGGACTTGAAGTTGGCACCTCTAGGCCGCCTTAGGCCAATACTTGTGTTAGTTTAGTAGGATTAAGCATGCATTATATACCCTTATTAATTCTTACTTTATGACTTTGTAGAAATTAGATTCGTATTGATTATGCTTGTTCAGTAATTAGGGGTTAGTGCTACTTTTGTATAAGTTCCAATGGATAATTATCGTGATTTAGAGATTTGGCTCATGATTATGCCTTAATTGCATGGTCTATTGATATAGTGTAAGGTTATATGAGTTCTGATTTTAGTTAGGCAGTTTATGGAAATAATGATGTATGAGTACTAATTCAAGTCCTCCATTTGCTGATAATGTGGATAGTATGAGTTTCTCTAGAAATTTTATATTTTTGCAAGTTATTTATGATATGATCTGGTTCAGATTGATTCTTGGTTATGTCATGGTAATTGGTAATTTATTATTATTGGGTTATTTACTTTCCTTCCCTCCATGCTTATGAGGGCCTGTGCTGGGTTATTTACTTTTCCGTACTTATTAACTTGTAGGGGTTAATCTTGTAGTTATAGTTGTGTGATCTTTGCATTACTATTTGATATGTATTTATTTAGTCATGTATTGCAATATTGGAGCTTAATTCCAAGTTTTCCCTATTACCTTGACTTTGTTTATTTTATCTTTTATCTCATATTATTTATATCATGACTTAGCTCAGTCGGTATATAATGCCTACTGAGTACCCGTGGTTTTTGTACTCATACTACACTTCTGTAACTTTTTGGTACAAATCTTAAGTACTAGTTTCCGCCATTGATGTGACACTTATGTAGAGTTGATTTTAGAGATTGGGTGAGCTCTAGGAGTTGGAGTTCCCTATTTTTCCTTCTACTTATCTATGTCTAGTCTTTCATTTTCGAGACAGATTGTATTGGATTATTCAATACCTATAGTTCTTTAGTAGTAGTTCTTGTATCAATACTAGTGAGTCTTGGGATGGTTGTTGCTCTTTTATCTATCTATTAGACTATTATGACAACTTTAGTACTATATTTTAACTTTTTAAACGTTGAACTCTTGGTTTTTGGACATTTACCAACAAGTTAGGCCATTGCATATAGCTTTCGGCTATGGTTTGGTTTACCTACTTGCGGGATAATGTAGGTGCCATCATGCCTTGTAAATTGGGTCATGACAAAAACCTTTAACGAATCTTCTATAACAACTGATCTAACAAACAAAGCAACAAACATCAAATAGAGATGTAGGTTTGGCCTAATCACGGATAGCCTCAATCTTTGTTGGATCCAACATAATCCCATCCTTAAAGACACCATATGTCCAAGGAATGTCATCTACTCAAGCCAAAACTCAGACTTAGAGAATTTGACAAAACACCTATGATCACTCAACAGATGGAGCACAATCCTAATTTTTTGTCATATAATTCTCTCTGCTCCTCGAATACACAAAGATATCATAGATGAACACCATTACAAAAGAATCCAAATAATGCCTGATCCTACAGTTCACCAAATCCATGAATACGGATAGAACATTGGTATACCCAAAAGACATCACTAGGAACTCATAATGACCATAACAGGTATTAAAGGCTTTCTTTTTGATATACTCAGTCTGAATCTTCGACTGATTATAACCAAACCTCAAGTCAATCTTAAGGAACACAAGGTCTCATTAAAGCTAGTCAAATAAATAATCAATGTATGGTATATGATACCGGTTATTCACCAACACCATATTAAGTTGCCTATACTCAATACATATATACATGGAACCGTCCAGCTTCTTTACGAACAAGATAGGAGCACCCTAAAAAGACACACTCAGTCTAACGAAACCCTTATATAGGATATCCTAAAGTTGAGAATTCAATTCCTTAAGCTCTGCAGGAGCCATACATTTAAAGTGCCATAGTAAAAGGTTAGGTGCCCGACTCAGGATTAATAACAAACTCAATATCACACTCAGGAAGAAGAACAGATAGATCAGTAGGGAAAACATCAGAAAACTCAAAAATAATAAGAACAGAGTCAAGTTGCAGACTCTCCATACTAACATCATGAGTATAAGCAGGATAAGACTCACAGCCCTTTAAAGTAAGTCTTATACCCTAAATATAAGAAATGATCCTCATTGGCTCTCAGCTAATAGCTCCCTGCCACACAACCGGGGATATGTCAGGCATGGATAAGGTAATGGTCATGAAAAAAGAATCCAAGACCACATGTTAGTGGGATAACCAATCTATGCAAAGGATCATATCTAAAACCACCATATCTAATATAATAAGAGCAAATATAGTATCAAACTCTTGAACAATCACAATACATAATCTATTGACTCAATCCACAACTAAAGAATCACCCATGAGAGTAGATACACTTAACATCATAGAAAAAGAATCCTAAGATAACTCTTGTCATGGGTCATAATAAGAAGACACTTAAGAATAACTGGATCCCAGATCAAATAAAGCAAAAGCTCGCTAATGGTACTCCAAAATAATACCTATAATTACAAAAGTCAAAGACTCAACCTCAAGTCTAGAAGGTATGACATAAAACTTACCACAACGATCACCTGGCCTAGATCTTAATTTATCTCCTGGCCTACCTAACTGAGGACCTCCACGAGCACCCTGGGGACTACCTCGATGATCGTGCATACCTTCACTATTTAGGGGTGGAACTACCATAATCTGTGGAACACACTGAGCTGAATGAACCATCACACCATGAATGGGGCACTTTCTTGAGGAATGGACAAATACCCCACAATCTTAACATGCCCCAGGAGTTGCACTTAGACTAGAAAATATGGCTGTCTTGGAATAACTACCACGACTACAATGACTAGAAGACAAACCCCTTAAAGGTTGGTTGCTACTACAGCTAGGATAACTACTATAACTAGACTAACCTCCATTGGTAATCTAAAATATAGCCCAAATGGGCATACTAAATTGACTCTGATAATGATATGGCTGACGTAGAGGGTATATAGCCTAAGAATCACTGCCTCTCAATTGTGAGCCACTACAGCTCCCACTTTAACTACCATGATATAATGACCTCTTATTAGTTCCTCCTTGGGCCTCATAATGTATCTCGCCAAATCCTGAGTATGATGAGAAACCTCATCTAAAGACCTACCTACCGACAACAAAAAAACTCTATGCAAAAATTTGGAGAGAGAGTCTCAACCCTCAAACAAGACACCAAACCCGCTCATACTCGATCATCAAGATAGATGCATTAAGCCAAGAAAACTCATAAAAAAAACCATCATAATCCACAATAATCATGGAGGTCAGATCTAACCTCAAGAACTAACATCTCAGATGATTCCTAAGACTACGAGGCATATACTTCTCTAAGAGGACCTCAAAGAACTAAGTCTATATCAATAGGGGAGATTCAGCTGGCCTAAAATCAAGATGACCTATCCACCAGTGTGGAGCTGCCAAATAAAACTAAAAAGTAGTGTAATCCATACCACCAATCTCAAATATGTCCAAATTACAGATCCTATCCTCGCAAGTAATCAAGAACTCATAAAAATCCTCGCTCGATGCAACAAAAAACCTAGGCAAAGACATTATAAAATCTATGCAAAATATTTTTCTCCTCAATACACATGGTAGAAAGGGAAATATTAGTTGAGTAACTACCGGCTGAGCAACCATCGGCGTAGGAGGGACCTCATCTTTGGGAGTTGCAGTTACAGGCTATGACCCTACCTCAATAGCACTCTAATTTGTAGACTGTGCACCATCATACGATGACACCAATAAATCTTAAGAGCTGAACCAATGCATTCTTGAGAAATGAAAAAAAATAAATCACAATGGAGCTGTGGCTAGTCCCTACCCACCGCTAACAGGGGCAAAAGAATCTCTGGCTCAGAAATAGAAATAGGGTTTGATGAATGCCCCTTATCCTAGTCCTTAGATAGCGATATGTCTCAAGGTTTTCCTCGATATATAGGTAAACTAAAAATAGTGATGGGATCCTTAGTCTCAGACCTAAGGTCCTCTTCCCATAAAGTAGTAACACGTGTCCTTGTCATCTATAATAGAGTGAAACCAAAGAAATCCTTAGTAGAAATTTGATAATAAACAGTCGTCACCATTCTGATCTGCAGTACTCCAGTAGACATTTGCTATTGTACCAAAAAAACTAATGAACCTAGCTTTCTGCTACTACTTTTTCACGACACAATTTACAAGTCATGATGGTACATACTTTATCCAACATGTAGTTAAGCCCAATCAAAGCTCGGTGCTACAAGTGGTGGGCTAATTTTGTAGAAAAATGCATAAACATCAGAAATTTACAAGTAAAGACTAACAACAATAATTTGAGTATTAATAATAATAGTCTGAAAGATAGACAAGATATAATTTACATCCCATGACCTCGTAGTGTTGGTATAAGAGCCACTAGAAAAAGGAACATAAGTACTCTGATAGTCAATAGACATCAGTCTCCAATAATGAAAGATAATGCGAATATAAAAGAAGGAGAAAAGGGAAACTCCAACTCTAAGTAGAAAGATCATAATGTCAATATGACCACTAGTACATGGATCTGCACCAGAAAGGTACAAAAGTATAGCATGAGTGTAACGCCCCGAATCTGGTACCTAAAATGCTATACGGTACTCATGACCCTAAAGGAACACAAGCTAACCCATGCCTGATATCTGTACCTATTTACTGCATGATATACTATATAAATATAAAAACATAAACTGAAAGCCCATATGGTTCAAATCAGTAACATAACCGATAAATCTTAACATGTTAATGGGGTATAAATACTCAAAACAAAACTAAAATAACATGATAGTCTGAACATGATAGTCTGGAAAGCCTTTAACTGACTGAACTATCTGAATAAGGAGTTGATGGGACACGTCCCTAACTAACTCTGACTACTGAAATAACTAAGTACTTACATAATGAAATAACAAATCATATCATCCTCAGAGAATGAGGACTCACTACTGACTGACTACTGATATCTGGAATCTACAGATGCTCTGGATCTCATGTCTCTGAATCTATGGTATAAGACACCATAGCGCAAATGTATCAGTACTTTAAATGTACTGGTATGCAAGTAAGGTAGGCTGGATGCATGGGGTTCTTATGCACGAACAATACTGGATAACTGACTAATATGAACGTGAGAATACATGTATGAATACATCGTAACTATTTTTAGATCATGATAACATGAATTTACTGATAACTGAATTCTGATGACTGATATAACTGATGACATGTGTGACTGTATCTGATAGTCCTGAATCTGAAAGAACAAGTTGAGCTCCATACTGTATCTGATTTGACTATATCTGACAGTCCTAAATTCTATAAATGAAACTATGGGAAGTAGTATCTAATTGAAATTTCCCTAATACGCCATTATGGATGAGTTGGGGTCCAATCTATTACCCTAATTTGAAATGTGTCAATACCACGCCACTGGTATGGATAAGCTGTGGGTGACCCTTATCTGATAGTGTGGTCTAAAAGAGAATGGTGGGATCCTCATCTGATAGTATTTATCCACCTCATCAACCCTCATCTGACAGTGTTGATGTCTCAACCTATGTTGATTACATAGTTCTGGAATGTAAGGATTACTTCTAAGAATCACACCCTTATCTGATAGTGTGTGTTCCCATCCCTGGGATTACTCGGTTCTAATTCCTACTCCTATCTGCATAGATACTGAACTAAACTGAATTAGCTAAATTCTAATGTCGGACGAAAGATTACTGAGATCTGATAACTGACTGAGATTACTGAGTTTTTCCTGAGTCATGAGACTAATTGAATTTTACTGAACCTAGATTGATTAAGAGTATCTTGAAATATGAAACTGATTCTAGGCACACAACTATATTTTTTTGGTATAAGTACCCCCAGGACTCGATAGATGGAAACTGACAAGGCATGACATTCTTGAATGTATAACTAACATCAATAATCCATAATACAATAATTAAAAATATTTCATGGGCATTAGATTATCATAGCTTGTTATGTGAATAAGATAGCATGTATACATAGCATAATTTTATATGGATAACTCATGAGCAATTCGAAAAATAATTTAAATACATAAAAATAGCATGGAAGTCATTTTGGATAACAATTAAGCTATAGTTCATAATTTCTATCAACCTAGGCATTTTATCAAACACCTTGCATGTACCCTTAGGGCATAGGCCTAATCATCAAATTGACACATTATCAATAATTCAATTTATGGATTTCACTCACTTACTAATGTAGTTTCATGAAAAACACATAAATATTTCAACTTGGGAATCATATAACAAGATAAATATGGGTACAACCAATCCACAACATAAATATCATGATTCATAATTTTAAATAGGGTTCTTGAGCTTTATGGATGAAAGGAATCCATAAATCAACACAATGCATACCTTAGTTCTTGGTTTAGCAAAGATTGACGAAGAGACTTTCTTGAAATTGAATCTCCAATTGAAACCCTAGCTTGTTCTTGAGAGAAAATTGAGAGAAACTAGTATATTTTGGGTGAAGAATGACTAAATCACATGTTATTGGGTTTAAATAGGGGTGGGAGATTGACCTTTTTAACACTGGACGTTTCTTTTAATTTCAGTGAAATTTTCCCAAATTGAACCCCTAGCTCGATGTGGTGCTATCGCACCGTGTCACTGGAATTTGACAATAGAAAATTGAAGGATGGCGCGACGCGGAGCCATCGCATTGCCACTTTATTTTTGACCTAGAAGTTTGGTGCAATGCGCCAGTATTGTGAACTCCTACTGGAATTTGACAAATTTCATTTTCTCCTTTGGCGCGGCACGACACTGACTAATATGGCACTGTTTTACAATAGGAACTTGAAATAGTCATAACTTCTTACCCGGTTAATTGATTTAGGAGAATTTTATATCGATGAAAAGATCATTAAATTTCCCATATGATAAAAAAGTGAAAATCTTAAAAATTCTTCATGGAATAAACATCATTCAATTTAGAATCTAACACTTGGCATTCTTGGGACAAAAAAAATTAGCTAGGAAACTTCAAGATATTGCAATATCTCCCTCTTAGGGAACATTCGTCCTCGAATGAGACTGACTGAGAGAGGAGAAACGATAAGTTGAAGTGCACACTGAACATAAACAATGAAATATGACTGACATAACTGATATTTTAGAGATTCATACTAAGCATGCATATCTGATGCATGATTTCATAACTGAGCTGATACTTGAATGCATGACTGATAGTACTTATAAGTTGATCACATGTATCTGATGTGTGAATACATGATGGAACTGATTACATGACAAAGATTTTTAATAACTGAGTCTTCTCACAAGGAGAATTCATGTCCGATGCATGAAAACATGACTAATCTGATGCATGAACATATAATTGGATATGCAATGGTACTTAGTACCCAGTTTAAAAATAGAATCCTGAGCGTGAAGCTGATACCAAGTTGTAACTGAAATCTGGACATGAAAACTAAAAAGCTTAAGGAGAACTTTTACCTTGAGCTAGATCTAAGTTAGTGGTAAAAAGGTGAGGATACTTGGAATGAATGTCTTCTTCTGCTTACTAAGTAGCTCCCTCAACGGACTGATTCTTCTAAAGAACTTTGACTAGAGGGACCTTTTTGCTCCTCTATCTACGAGTCTAATAGTCTAGAATTTTGACTAGAATCTCTTCATAAGAGAGGTAGTTCTTAATATTTATGCTCTAAATAGGGACTACAACCGCTGGATCAGCTATCCACTTCTTGAGCAAAGAGACATGGAAGACTGGATGAACTGAGGCTAGATCTGAAGGCAATTCGAGCTCATAAGATACCTTGCCGAAGCGACTGAGAATTTTTAATGGACCTATATATCGGAGACTAAGTTTTCCCTTCTTGCCGAACCTCTTCACTCCCTTTATGAGAGAGATCTTTAGATAGACATAGTAACCAATCTCAAACTTGACATACTTTTTATGCATATCTGCATAAGACTTCTGTCGGCTCTAAGTAGCCCGGAGTCTTTCTCTGATCAATTGGACTTTCTCTAATATAACTGAGGCCTTACTGAATTTGAACCAACCTATTGGAGATCTGCACCTCCTACCATAGGGATCTTCAAATGAAGCCATCCAAATACTGGAATGATAGCTATTGTTCTTTGCAAACTCAATCAAAAGAAAGTGGTCATCCCAACTACCCTTGAAATCAATTGCACACACAGTTAGCATATCTTCTAGGGTCTGAATAGTCCTTTCTACTTGACTATATATATGAGGATGAAAATTTATACTAAGATGAATTTAGGTACCATGACCCTTTTAGAACGCTATCCAAAAATAAGAGGTGAACTAGGTACCTCTGTCTGACATAATAGGTAACAGAATACCATGTAATCTGACCAACTCTCTGATGTAGAGTTTGGCATAATCCTCAGCTGAATAAGAGATATGAAGTGGGAGGAAATAAGTGGACTTTGTCATCCTATCTACAATGACTCAAACTGAATCATGCTGACAATGAGTTTGAGGTAAACCTATCACGAAGTCTATGTTCACTTTTCCCACTTCCAAGTAGGAATAATAAACTCCTGCATAGGTCCACTAGGCTTTAGGTGCTCTATCTTAACCCGACGACATGTAGAGAACTTAGCCACAAACTCTGCAACATCCCTCTTCATCCGACTCTACCAATAGATATCCCGCAAGTCGCGGTACATCTTTATGGCCCCTGGATGAATAGAGTAGCGCGCACCATGTGCTTCTACAAGAATTCACTACCTTAATTCATCTACAACTGGAACACACAGATGACCCTAAAAATGCCAAACACCATCTCCCCATGGGAGAAAAGCTCTACTTTCTGATCTTTAACTGACTCTTTCAACTTAACTAAACTGGGATCTCTATCTTGATTTTCTTTTACCTCATAAACTAAAGATAATTCCGAACTACTCTGAATCCATAGATCACCCTCCTCTGCAAGTTGATGGACTACCTGAGCTAACTTCTTCTTACTATCCTCGACATAAGTAATACTACCCATGGATACTCTACTGAGAGCATCGGCCACTATGTTGGCCTTGCCCGGATGATAAAGGTCACTCATGTCATAATATTTCAAGATTTGTAACCACCTTCTCTAATAAACATTAAGATCTTTCTAAGAAAAGACATACTAAAGGCTCTTATAATCTGTGAACACATCTACATGAACACCGTATAGGTAATGCCTCCAAATTTTCAAGGCAACGACTACAGCTGCTAACTAAAGATCATGAGTCAGATAATTCTTCTCATGAGGTTTAAGCTAAGGACACAACCCAAACCTACTATGGATGCATCATAATACACTACGAAACCATCTGAACTATCTGGAAAAGCTAGGACTGGAACTGAGGTGAGTCGAGTCTTCAACTCTTGAAAACTCTTCTCGCAAGTGTATGACCACTGAAACTTGACTTTCTTATGAGTCAATCTAGAAATAGGGGATGCAATAGAAGAAAATCCCTCAATAAACCGCCTATAATAGCTAGCCAAACTCAAGAAACTCCTGATAACTAATGGAGAGATAGGTCTGTGCCAGTTTTTTACCACTTTGGTCTTTTAAGGATCTACTTAAATGCCATCACTGGAAATGATATGGCCAAGGAATACTACTGACCTTAGCCAAAATTTGCACTTACTGAATTTGGAAAACAACTGATAATTTCTAAGAGTCTGAAGTATAATTCTGAGATAGTCTGCATGAACAGGCTCACTTTGGAAATAGACCAGAATATCATCTATAAAGACTATGATGAACATGTCTAAGTACTGCTTGAACAAACAGTTCATCAATTCCATGAAAGTTGTTGGGGCATTTGTAAGACCAAAGGACATGACTAGGAATTCAAAGTGTCCATAGTGAGTATAGAATGTTGTTTTCAAAATGTCATATTCTTTGACTATCGGCTGATGATAGCCGGATCTGAGGTCTATCTTAGAGAAATAATTGGCACCCTGAAGTTGGTCAAACAAGTCTTCAATTTTGGGAAGTGGATACTTGTTCTTGATCGTGACTTTATTGAGTTGACGAAAATCAATGCACATTCTGAGAGAACCATCTTTCTTGCACATGAATAAGACTGCTGCACCCCGTGGGGACATACTAGGTCTAATGAATCCCTTAAGAGATCCTTAGTCTGCTCTTTCAGTTCTTTGAGTACTGTTGGTGTCATTCTATATGGCAGAATCAATATAGGTTGAGTATTTATAAGAAGGTCAATGCCGAAGTCTATTTTCCTTTTGAGAGGAATTCCTGGAAGATCTTTGGAAAAGATATCTGAATATTCACTCACTACTGGGACTAATTCAAGACTGGGAGTTTTTGAACTAGTGTACTTAACTTGAATAAGATGATAAACACATTCTTTAGATATCATTTTCTGTGCCTGAAGGTAGGAAATAATATGACCTCTAAAAAAGGATACATTACCCTTCCACTCTAGGACGAGTTTATTGGAAATTAAAATTGGACTATTCTATTTTTGCAGTCGACTATGGCATAGTAGAAATGAAGTATATCTATGCTGAGAATGACATCAAAATAAATCATCTCTAATTCAACTAAGTCTACTGAAGTGACTTTCTAAAATATCATAACTGGGCAGTTCCTGTATACCCATCGGGCTATGATAGTTTTACCCATAGGGGTAGAGACTGAAAAAGAATCCGCTAGAATTTCGAGACTGATTTCAAAATCAACTGCTATATAAGGAGTAACAAAATACAAGGAAGCTTCTGGATCTAGAAAAGCATAAATACGAACATAAAAGTTCTGTAATGCACCATTAACCACATTAGGAGAATTTTCCCAATCTTTCTCGAAAAGGAGAGCATAGATTCTATTTGGGCGTTGCCCACTAGTAGCATTGGAAGTGGCACCCTGCTGAGTAGGGCGACAAGAATAAGCTGAGGAATAATTTTGCTAACCCTGATAACCTAACTGAGGACAATCTCTGACTCTGTGTCCTAGCTTGCCATATCCGAAACAAATATCGCTACCAGCTCTGCAAGCACTCTTGTGGTTCTTATCAAAAGTCTGACAAAGGGGATTAGCTCAGGCATTGCTGACACTTCCCTGAGACTTATATCCTAGCGCCCTATCTCTATTTATATCCCAAAACTTAGGAGCTAGAGCATTGCCAGAAGAAGAAGCTGGAACTGACGGCATAGAATGAAACTGAGAACGGTTTCCTCCTTTTGATTTAGGCTGAGCAAAGTTGAAACTAACTGTCTTTGCTCTCTTATTCTGCTTCTCCCCCAACTTAATATTTTTATCTCCTATCTACTGGGCATGAGTCATAAGCCTGGCTAAATTAATGTCACTATTCAACATCACAGATCTACACTAGTTGACCACACTATCATTCACCCTAGAAACAAACTTACTCATCTTGGCCTTATTTGCTGCAACCACATAAGGGGCATATCTGGACAATTGAGTAAACTTAAGAGAATACTCTTTCACCGTTATCTGGCCAATTGAGTAAACTTAAGAGAATACTCTTTCACCGTCATGTTGCCCTGCCTGAGGTTTATGAATTCTAACACCTTGGCTTCTCTTATATCAAGGGGAAAGAACCTCTCTAAGAATGAGGTGACAAATTTCTCCCATTCTATAGGCCCTGCATCAACTGACCTTTCTGGCTTCCACTATTTATACCAAGTGTGAGCAATATCTTGTAACTGATATTCAGCTAGCTCTACACTCTCAACAACTGACACCCCTATAACGTCTGTAACCTTTTGAACCTGATTAATGAATTCCTAAGGGTCCTCATTTGACTTAGACTCGAGAAAGGATGGAGTATTTATTTGGGTGAAGTCCTGAATCCTGGCAGCAGCTCAATTGGCCACTACATTAGCCAAAATGATGGCTGGTCATTTATTTTGAGCAATAGTAGTGAATGCAGTTCTAAACTATACATGAGAAATATGTTCGGCCAAAGGTTCTTTGGGCTGAGAGTATAACTGATTCCTATTTCTTTTTTAGGAGGCATGTTCTATAGAAGAAAGGGAGAAACAAATTAGACAGAGAAATTGACTTGAGATTATGCTCACTGGCACAAAATGAATACTAAAAGAAGGGAAATTATTCCTAAATTATCTTATAGCCTTCTATACATAAATGTGGAATGTAACACACCCATGTACAAGACTCTACTAGATGCGGCTTTCAAACTTACTAGGACTCTATTGAACCTTAGGCTATAATACCAAGTTTGTAACACCCCAAATCTAGTACCCAGAATGATACACGGTGCTCATGACCTCGAAGGACCACAAAATAACTCATGACTAATATCTATACCCATTTACTGCATGATATACTTTTTAAAAGTGAAAATATGAACTGAAAGGCCATAAGGGTCAAATATGTAACATAACTAATAAATCATAATATATGGATGAGGTATAAATACCCAAAATAAAATTGAAATAACATGATAGTCTAAACAAGATAGTTTAGAAATCCTCTGAATGACCAAAATATCTTTATAAGGAGTTGATGGGATATGTCCCCAAGTAACTCCGACTACTAAAATAACTAAGTACTGAGATAATAAAATAACAAATCATATCATCCTCTGAGGATAAGGACTCACTGCTGACTGACTGCTGATATCTGGAATCTACTGATGCTCTGGAGCTCATGTCTCTGAATCTATGGTCTAAGACACCATTGCGCAAATGCGTCAGTACTTTGAATGTACAGGTATGAATGTGAGCTAGGCTTAATGCATGGGGTTCATATGTATGAATAATACTGGCTAACATACTAAAATGAACATGAGAATACATGTATTAATATGTTGTAACTATATTTGAGATCATAATGACATGGATTTACTGATAATGGAATTTTGATGACTGATATAAATGATGACATGAGTGACTGTATTTGACAGTCCTAAATCTGATGGAACTAGCAAAGTTTCGTACTGTATCTGAGTTGACTGTCTCTAATAATCCTGAATTTTGTAACTAAAATTATGGAAAGTATTTATCTAACTGGCATACCCCTAATACGCCATTATGGCTGAGTTGGGGTCCAATCTGTAACCCAAATTGGAAGGGTGTCCATACCGCGCCACTGGTAAGGACAAGCTATGGGTGACCCTCATCTGATAGTGTCCCTTAAAAGAGAATGGTGGGACCCTCATCTGATAGTGTTTATCCACCTCATCAACCCTTATCTGACAATGTGGATGTCTTAACCTAAGCTAGATACGTAGTTCTGGAATGCAAGGATGACTTCTAAGAATCACACCTTTATCTAACAATGTGTGTTCCCATCCCTGGGTTCAATCGGTGCTAATTCCTAGTCCTATCTGAATAGACACTGAACATGGATTATTTAACTGAACTGAATTAACTGAATTAGCTGAATTCCATTAACTGATAGAAGATTACTGAGATCTGATAACTGACTAAGATTACTGAGTTTTTCGTGAGTCATGAGATTGATTGAATTCTACTGAACCTGGCTTGACTGAGAGTATCTTGAAACATGACACTAATTCTAGGCACACAACTATATTTTTTAAGTACAAGTACCCATAGGACTCGATGGAAGGAAACTGACAAGGCATGACATTCTTGAATACATGACTAACATCAGAAATCCATAATACAATAATTAAAGACATTTCATGGGCATTTGTTTATCATAGATTGTTACGTGAATAAGATAGCATGTGTACATAGCATAATTTAATATGGCTAACTCATGAGCAATTCGACAAACAATTTTAATACATAAGAATAAAATAAAAGTCATTTTGGATCACAATTAAGCTATAGTGCAAAATTTCTATCCTCCTAGGCATTTTATCAAACACCTTGCATGCACCCTTAGGGCATATGCCTAATCATCAAATTGACACATTATAAATAATTCAATTTATAAATTTTACTCACTTGCTAATGTAGTTTCATGAAAAATACATAAATATCCAACTTGGGAATCATATAACAAGATTAATATGGTTACAACCAACCCACAACATAAATATCAAGATTCATAATTTAAAATAAGGTTCTTGAGCTTTATGGATGAAAGGATCCATAAATCAACACAACACATACCTTAGTTCTTGGTTTAGCGAAGACTGACGGAGACACTTTCTTGAAATTGAATCACCAATTCAAACCCTAGCTTGTTCTTGAGAGAAAATTGAGAGAAACTAGTATAATATGGGTGAAGAGTGGCTAAATCATGTGTTATTGGGTTTACATAGGGGTGAGAAATTTACCTTTTTAACCCTAGATGCGTCTTTTAATTTCAGTGAAATTTTCCTGAATTGGACCCCTAGCACGATACAGAGCTATCGTACCGTGTCACTGAAATTTGACAATTGGGAAATTGAGGGATGATGCAATGTGGAGCCACCGCGTTGCGACTTCATTTGTGACCTGGAAGTTTGGTGCGATGCGCTACTATCGCGAAACCCTACTGGAATTTGACTATTGGAATTTTCTCCTGTAGCGCGGCACGCCACTTACTAATATGACACTGTTTTATGATGGGAGCTTGAAGTAGTCATAACTTCTTACCCAGTTAATTGATTTAGACAATTTTATAACGATGGAAATCTTATTGAATTTCCCACATGACAAAAAGTGAAAATCTTGAAAATTCCTCATGGAATAAACATCATTCAATTTAGAAGCTAACACTGGACATTCATGCGACAAAAAAATTTAGTTCGGAAATGTCAGGGTATTATAATAAGTACCAAAGTAGTGGGTACTTAGTAGGCATCATCTGTCGGCCGAGCTAAATCATAATATAAGCACAATAAAGATGCAAGATAAATAAGTAAGTCAAGGTAATATGATAAACCTAGAGTAATTCTCCAATACCATAAATAAATATTTGCGATAGATATAATATTGATAGAAATCATAACTGATAATACAATATTATCCCCTATAAGACAATAAGTGCGGAAAAGTAAATAACTTGTGAGCCCCCATAAGCCTAGTGGGTGCAATAATAGAAATTAAATAAAGAAAATCTCTTAAATTAACCATGACTCAGTCCATAATTGTTAATCCATTTGGGTCGTAAATAACCCGAAGCGGGCCCACAAAAGCTTGAAAGGTGTAGTGAAAGAAAGTAAATAACCAGAATTTCATAAATTAATAATATCTCAAGCAATAACTGTGAATCCATCAATGCCATAACATACCATAAACAACCACTCAATGCCGGACTTGAATTGGAATTTAATATCATCATCATTTATCGAACTTACACCAAAACCCAATATCATCATCATTTTCTAGACTTGAACTAGAACTCGATATCATTATTATTTTTCTGACTTGAACCAAAACTAATATCATCTTAGAAGTACCAATATAGAATAAGCATCAAGAATCTAGTCTCTTCAAAGACTATAATATCAATTTAAGGATATAATAAGTCCAATTTAAGGATATAATGAGTCTTGGCCTAAAATGGGCCGAAGGGGTCTACTTCTAATACCAAAAATCCATTCTAAGTAAAAATTTACCCTGTACTAGGCTAATGGATCTAAATTAATTCTAGATGTTAAATAAGCCACAATTTTCCCTAACAAAATAATTTGACCTAATGAATTAATAACTAAGCCTATTACGTCTAATTTACAGTTTCTTAATAGGCTAAATATACAAATAATACTAATATTTCTCCAAGAACTAATTCTCAACACATATCTACCATAATATCATAATTATACTATGAATTAGCTCAATATATGAGGAAGGTAAACATGGCCTACCTAGATGCTGAAGAAAACCCTAGTAAAACTCGCTAAATCACCGATATTCTATTTTGAGAAGCTTTCGCATAATGCCATACTATATAAACCATAATCTACTCCTTAATATGAAAATTATGGTACCAATATTGCATTTTTATGCTTTGGACCAAATAACATAAAATCTCATGTGGGGCCTACCGTTGGAATCACACTTTTGAAACTGACAACGCATCGCTCTATGCTCAAGGAACATTTACCCTCAAGAATGGGTAAATTCCAAGCACAAATGGTGGTATAATAAACCCAAAAATGTTCTAGGTATTTAGGGAATTGTTAGAGAAATTAATCATGGAAATGATGAAAACGTGCCAAGAATTTTGAGAAGAAACAAGTAATTCACGCTTATGAAGACCCCAAAATCAACTGTTGATATTTCTCTCAAGTTTCCACATGTTCTAGGGGTTTTCACGCTCGAATTTTTATGAAATGGGAGAAAATTGGGCAAAGAGCCATTTATGGCTACCCAGGTGCCACTTAAGCAAACACTAGGCCACTTAAGTGGTCACTATTTTCGCAAACAAGTGTTGCTTTAAGTGTACCCCCTATCTGTTATCCCTTGTCTTAAGAGAGGAATCTAGTTAAGAGACCTTGAGCTGGGAAAGCCAAGTTGCTTAAGAATTTTACTATCCTCCTTAGCAGCCCTTTGCTTAAGCGACCAAAAGGGAGCATAAACGGGTGCACCTGCTAGTGATTTGGTAGTTTTCCAAGTCTACACTGATCCCTCGGGATTCACTCAGAAACACTTATACACAAATACACTATGATACCCTATTAAATTTTGCATTCCAGACTTAATAGAATCGTAAAAGTTCCCATCCAAGGCTACTTAAACAATAAATGGGTCCCCCGCCCAAGTACAATTTTTCTTAAGTCAGGATCAATAGCCTGAAATGAGTTAGAAAGCCTTGGGACCCATACAAAAGGTCCACCCAAAATAAAATTGATGTTTTGGAGCTATTTAAACTATTATAATTGGCATATGAGAATGTTTGGTTGAGCTTGTTTCTTGTAGCGAATTTTAACTAACGAAGTCTTCAAAATAGGAAATTAGCTCTAAAAACCCAAATGAACTATGCGGTAACTTAATTATCATCTCCAGTAAGTCCTAAATGGTATTAGGCCACTATAGCAAATCTCTAAGCAATTACAATAAGTAGAAATGTATAAAATAAACTAGAGGGTTATTACAAATAGATTCGAGACCGGTGATAATGCAATAATCAAAAAAAATTTTAACTTTATTGCCCTTATCACATATTTTAGAGACACGAAGTATACTATAATTCAAACCACTAATATAACACAAATTTTCAATATCATGGTCTTGTGATTTTAAAATTTTGCCAATAGGTAGGATATATCCTGTCTGACCAGAACCAAGGCCTAGTTGTGAATGGTGTCTCAAACCCACTATGAGCTGAAGACCACCCCCTTAGTATAACCTCCAGAGCATAATATTGTAATTAAAATAATCTAATTAAAAATAATAATAAGAAGGATAGATAAACAAAATGAAAGTTCTATAAATCAAACCAAGAACCAACCCAATACTTGTCCACAAAAGCCTCTAAAACCTAAAATAACAACTACATCTGGACATGCCCCCGCCTATAACATAAAGAATCCAAAGTCCTAAGAAATAAAGAAAATAAGTGAAATAACCAGGCCTTTCAAAAGATGGAGACTCACCACTTCACAACAGATCCACGATCATAACAAATCACCCAACTCATATAGGAGCAACATAAAATCCCTCAAACCCTATACCATAAAATAATGCAGTATCCAGGGATGGTCAGTGGGGCAAGCACTTGGTTATAAATTATGAGAAAGGGATAAAATAATTCCAATCCCAAAACCAGTCAAAACCATATGTAGAATATTTATATATACATATATAGGATGGTGTTCAAGGGAGAACGTCCATGAACATGAGAGTTTAAACCATTATCCTGAATTGTGTAGATCATTTTATCGTAAAGGAACCCATGGGTGATATAGGTTCAGCTTCCCTACTGAAAGGGCCTATTTTATATTTGCTTCATGAACTGAGGAAATCGAGGAAAGGCTAAAGACACAAAAGCGATAGATAACCAAAATATATTGTGGTCTCTAAGCATACGGTCACATGAACCCCCAGGGTGATAAATATGGTTTCTAGTGTTAATCCACCCGGGACTACACCTTCACAGTGAGAAACATAATTCCCTTTAAGCCTAAATTAAAATAATTTACACTTAAAACCAACTATTAACCCAGGATTTATTTATTAACGCATTTACAAACTATTGACATTACACGTGGAAGGGAAAAAAATAAAATAGTTAAAATTTTGTATGGTCTTACATTTTCCCTCCTTAGGACCATTCTTCTCCAAATGAGAAATTAGGACATCTTTAGAACAACCACAGTGAGAATACAGTAGCATACAGAAAAATTCAAAAAATGACAAGAGGGAGATGGATAACGATACCTTGTCCATTTTGTTCAAATATTGGGAATAAGAATGAGTATTTAGCCTTTATATCATCTTTTCTCTCCTATGTAGCTTGCTCCACCTTTCAATTTCTCCAAAGAACCTTTACTGAAGCTATACCCTTTATCCTCAATCTATGAATTTTCCAATCCAATATATCAACTGGGACATCCCCATAGGATAAGGAATTCACAATACCAACATCCTCAATAGGCACTATCAAAGAAGGGTCACCAACAAACTTTTTTAGCATAGTGAAACACCCTGGGTTTTGGCACTTAAAAATTTCTTGAGTCTTGAGCTTTTTATTGATTATACAACTCACCATATGAGTTGTATGGTGTGGTTATGTATCTAAGGACACTAGTCATACGTCAACCAGTATGTTACTGGCCAAATTTTGTCTTGGTCATGAGAGACTCCTCATGAGTTGTATGTTCATGTGACAAATGATACCGTCTAATTGTATGTTGTCTAGTGTTTGTCCCTTAATGTTCTACTTAGGATATGACTCAATAATACTAGTCATATGGTATGGTGACGAGTTAGGAAATAGAGTCGTATGGTGGATAGTATGTGGATTTCTAACTTTTTATTTTATTTTTGACTAGATGTACTAGTCTTATGATGTGGTGATGAGTTGGAGAGTCAACTCATACCCACCTGTAGTGATTACAGTTTTAAGTATGGGTATTCTGGACATTTCCTCTCTTAACTCCTTTTGACCCCACAATATAAAAAACTTTTGGGACTTTATTAAACTATTATTACCAATCAAACACTTGAATCTCTCTCAATATCTAGGCTTAAAAAGGCTAGGGTTTCTACAAGGCAATCAAATAGGGTCTTTTGAGAGTGAATCTCTCTATATTCCTTGGTGTCTAATGCATTTTACTCCTTTCGTATTGTTAGTTCGACTAAAAACATCTTTTAATAAATTATTTCCATGGTATTATTATAGGTTTATTTTGGTTTTGAAATAAAGGTCGGGGTTTGGTTGTTCATGGTTGAATATTGTTTTTCCATGTTTTATTTATGGGCTTACATGTTGTAATTATGGTTTGAACATATGGCTATACGGGAATGGTCAATTGATACTTGTTTTGGCTTTTGAAACTATATACCCTCAATATGTTTGTTAAAATACCCAAGAGAATGATTTTGTCACCTAGTTTGACTATTCTTGAAACCTTTGTCTTGCATAATATGATAATGGAACCTAAAGTGGTTTGGTTGATTTTATATGATTTGGAAAGTCCTTGGTGGCCATAGCTTTGGTTTAATTAGAAATCTTGTGGGGTACATGGAAATACCCTAATACATGGCTATATGACATTGATTGTAAGATATAATTGGTATGACGATACCACTTTATAATGCCTTGACAATTGACTCTTGGAATTGGTAGGTTGGTTATGTGCTAAATATTTTAATTGGGTAATAATGGTGGGTTGTGATAGCTAATCGTGAAGGTGAGAGTCTGATACATGAGCATTGGAAACTTATGTTTACTGATATTGGTGACCATATGATTATAGTGTATAGGGCAATCCTCCAAGTTTATACTTCCATATACTTATCATAATGGCGAAGGGTACATGGGATATGATATCTCCCATTCGTGCAACTACAAGCACTAGGGCTCGTTCAGAGGGCAACACTGGACCTATAAAACTCGTGGTTGGATTATGATGATAAGTGTATGCAACATAGGTTAAGGTTTTAAATGCATGCTAAAACTGTTTCCCAATCCCAAAATGGTATATATGTATATATGTATGTGATTGCATATGGTTATTTAATTTGGTTTTGAATAATGGCATTATATTATCATTATTCCTGAGTACTTTCTAGCATTCATTCTACTAAACATCTTAAGGTGTTGTATCCCCATGGGATGTAGTAATCGGCCATACAACCTCTCCTTCTCAGTTACTTGGATTTATGGAAAACTTTATATTAAACTGAAGTGGTGAGCTTCCATACTCTGAAAGACTCTATTTGATGCTATCAACATTTTTACATTATTTTTTTCTTAGACTTTGGTTTTGGCTATGGTCAGAAGCATGTACCTATAAAAAGTTCTTTGTTTTCAGTTAGAGGATTTATGGGACTACTATAGTTATGGGCCATGTCGATATTGATGTCAATCTTGGTATTAGTATTGGCATTAGGGTTGGTAGTGGTTGAATATTTGATTGAGGTTGTTGGATTATTATTATAGACTTTAATTAATGTCATTGAATTATTATTATTTTGTCTTGTTATATGTTTGGAGTTCATCCTACATAGGGTGCAGGGTGGTTATAGTTGGGTAGAAGGTGTGGTCATTATTCTTGTTTTTACTTAAGTCACTCGACATGACTAAGCCCTGGTTTGGGTCATGTCAAATTGGTATCAGAGCCCTAGGTTTATGGTCAATTAGGAGTCCACAAAGGTATGTCAAATAGAGTCTCTTTTAAGTATGTGAAGTACATCACTCTCATAAGAGAGAGGCTCCGAGGCATTTAGGAATACTTCTCTTTCATGTATCACTTTTTCTAGCTGTAGAGTCCAAGGTCCTGATATCTTCTCTAATTCCCGTTTGTTCGCTTTTTAGATTATGCCTCCTTATGGATCTATATCTTACAAAAAATCCTCTATCCCAATTAAGGATAATGTTTAGTGGACATATTTTACTTATGGGGTCCAGTTCTTAATTATACCAGAGTTCTACCGGTTCATTCTAGTCCTCCACAAGCTGCTCAGACTAAAGTGACAAACACTAAGTTTTGCCAATCGAACACACATTTGCACAGTATGCAGCTTCTTAGTCTGAATACAGTTATCCTATTACTCCATATTTTGACTATACAAGGGTTGTCCAGTTCATGAGGTTGAACTTTCTGACCTTTACAGGTGTTATGGTTGAGGATATTCTCATGGTTTTCAGGATGGGATATAAATGATCTTTAATTTCATGTATGCCACAAATGTGGAGGGCATGGAGTTTTCTACCTACGAGATGAAGGACTGGTGTACTTATGGTACGAGGAATGGGATTAGTCAAGGGGTGACGATGCTAAGTCATTTGTGTGGGAGGCTTCTTCTAAGGCATTTCTAGATCGCTTCTTTTCTCAGGAGATGAGAGAAGCAAAGATAGAAGAATTTTTTAATTTGAAGTAAGGAAAGATGTTAGTCAAAGAGTATGCCTTGAAGTTTCAGCAGTTTTCACGGTATGATCTAAGGTTTGTTTCTAACATAAGCTCTAGAATAAGGATGTTTGCTTTTGGTTTGTCAGAAGATGTGATTTTGGAGAGTAAGTATGCCTTGTTGAACAATGACATAGATATCTCTAAGTTGGTTGTGTACTTGAAGCAGGTTGAGGAATAAAAGAAGAAGTAGGTTTAGATAGGAGAGAGAAAGAACAAGAAGTTTAGATTTTTTAGTAGGGTGGTGGCGAATAGCAGAGTGGTAGGGATGGTGGTAAGTTGCCCAAGAAGAAGTGGGGAAATTTTGGGTCTTACTCGTTGGCTAGTGCTCCCTAACAAAAGTCATCGAGAGAAATATTTCGATGGTGGCAATAATTTTTGGGCTAGGGTTCCCAATCTTAGGCTAGTGGGTCCTAATCAGCTCAATCATATCCTCCCTGTAGGTTTTATGGTCATTTGCATCTATATTTCTGGGATGAGAGAAGGGATAAGTATTTCAAATATGGTCGGTCCAGGCATATACTTAGAAATTATCCCGTTGGTAAGGTTGCCACTGGGGAAAACAAGGTCCTGATTTTCTATTTTGTATCTCCAAAAACAAAGGGTGCACCATCTAGTTCCAATATGGTTCAAAATCATCTTTATGCTCTTACTACCCAATAGGAGCCTGAAGAACTGATACACCTAAATTACAACTCTCGTTAGAAAGTGCAAGCGGTCACTATCAAATATAGAACCAAACTAGGTTAGGGTCAAATCCCAATTGGAATATTGTGTAAACTAAGTGTTATGGTTGTTAACGGACTATTGATCAAAGATTCCTGATGAAAGGGGGTTTTAACTTGTCAATAGTGTTCAAATGTTTGTATCAAAATATGTTCCAACTAGAGAGTTTTCTTGCAAGTAATAATTCAATGAGAGTAGAAAAACTAGAGTTATGTTCACCAAAATGTTCAAGCAGTCGGGGTTGTAAGTTACCTTTAATTTCTAATTTATAAATTCAATTGTAAGAGTTATTAAATCCTAAAATCTACCCATTTGTTTCTCAACCTAAATGTATAGTTTACCCTTCAATTCTCTCGAACTTAAAGAATATGTTGGTTTACTCAATTAGTCACTCGTGTGGGTTGATCCTTGTTAAGGCATCAACCCATAACCTAAAGGTTAAAGCCTTTAGATTTCATGTAAACCCCTTCTTTTCCCAACATACATTTCTCTTCTCAGACAAGTAGTATTCTTGGGCTCACCCTTCAAGTTTGTAACCAAGAAAGATCATTAATATGAAGAAGGGTTTATACAATATCAATTACGTATGGAAACTAAGTGTTTCACAACCCCAATCAGCTATTCACATCAAGGCTCCCATAACCCTAGTTATGGGAGCTTATCCACACATCTCAAGAAAAGAAGAAGAAGAAGAAATCTTTGTGTTCTTCATAAATGAATTCAGAGAATTACTTACAAAAATTAAAAGAATTGTTCTTGAATCTTCAATGAAAGTATGAATAAAATGTACTAGATCCACAATTGTAGCTTGAATCTCAATGAATACTACATTACTATAGGTTTTCTAGATGGAAATATGATAAAAGATACCTAAATAAAACCTATACTGGGTATTTATATGTTCCCAGGTACTGAGGATTTGAAATTTGAACTAATTAAAGCCGCATCAAGGTTAATGGTCACGTTGATGGCCCGTCATATAAATCGTTGTTGAAGGTCCCAATTATCTACTTTCTAGTTAAGTGGTGAAGGTCATGTTGGTAGACCGTCGCTGGCCTGATGGTCTATCGTATGGGCCGTCACTTTATCCTCTAAAAAGACATTCTATGTTTTAGCCTGACGGTCAAGTTGGCGGTCTGTCAGAGGTCCGACGATTTGTCACTTGGACCATCACAGGAGTAACCCACTTGGTCCTTTCTATTTATCCCTTACGTTTACCCTGACGGTCCATCGCTTGGCTAATGATCCGCCAGTTCGACCTTACTAGGCTTTTTGCTACTTTTCCAAGTTTCTTCTTTAGCTAACTCCTTGACCTGAAAACACTAAAATCCAGTATTAAGTACAACATCAAGTACTTGAAAATATACAATTATCTCTTGAAAAAGATGAAAAATATTCCATCAGAAATCAGAACATCAACACAATCAACTTTAGACAATTGCTTGTCCTCAAGTAACTCAGCACTAAAATATATACATGAACAGTAAAATGATAGGCAATCAACTGTTGAACTAGATTTCACACAACCATTAACTTTTCATCTCACTCATATGGGATCAACACATCGGTATCAACAACCGATATTGTTTAGAATTCAGCACACACACATAAACATGGATACAATATCCTGCAGAGATCAGCCAAACTAAGTGTAACTTAAGTTGCACTCACAGTTAATGAAGTCCACCACTCATTATATCTTGTGGATGAAAATCAAGACTCTCACACTCATAAAAAAAGTTACAAACAAAGAATACATACCCATAGGCTTTCCCTTATCATCTAATGCTCATTTATGATTGATTCACAAAGATTAAGCAAGTCTTTTTCAGGCTTGTATTGAGGTTTCAGGGCTAGGTGAGGACAACTTTTGGGGAAATTGACTTAATGTTCAGACTTAACTCTCTTTGCCCCTGAATACTACTCACAAAGACTACTGCTTTTCTAGCAAACTTACAATCTCTATTATTCATTCAAACTTAGCCATAAACCCTTTTTATAAGCATCAGCCACCCTCAACTTATGCTGATGCACTCAGTTGAGGTGTATAATATCCTATATAGATCCGGGTCGAATGCTTCATTTTATCTCTAAACCATTTTTTTGCTAAATTGCTAACATCCTGATAGTACCACCCTCAACTTAGGTCTTTTGCCTAAGTGAAGGTGCACAATGTACCATATTGGACCAGGGCTAAAGTTAGGTGTTAACAACCTAAAGAGAGTTAATTAGAGTTATTGGGAATGAAGAAAAAGTAATATAAGCTCAAAAAGGATTCAAAAATGGAAAAATCTTTTTGGTGGGTCATTTATTTCAGATAAGTAGACTAAACGTATAAAGAGGTCTGCTATCCTATCTTATTAAATCAACTAAAAAACAACATCAATGAACCAGGAAAGTTCTAGGTATATCACTATGAAAGAACTAAAACAAGTGCTCGCACACACAGGAACATGAGTTACACTTATTCTTTCAACTCTTAAGATTTATATCACATGGTCATGCACACTTTACATCCTAATGTCAATTACAGAATCACCAAAGGTTGTTCAACATATACAAATAACAAGAAGAAATAGTCATACAAGTATGTTCATAGTCATATGCCACATATTTTTATCATCCATATATACAAAAAGGTGATAAAAGAAAAAGCACTTCATAAATAACATCAACCAACAGATATCTACATCACAATCACTTAGGAAAAGAAAATTCAACCTAGACATGCCAGTTCTACTAGATAGCACATGGGAGAAAATGAACACAGGAAACAAAAACCCCTATGGTACAAGTACACCCACCCCCACTAAAAATAACTGTGGTGTCCTTAATGCATAAAAGTAAAGTACAGAGGATGGAAATACTTGTAAAGCCTCTTATACATATGAGGCATGATTCAAATATGGTGAGGATTCTTTGGCCTTACCTGCAGCAATGTTGACCCCTAAGGTTTTAGGGGTACTCACAATATCATCCTCCAAAATTGGAGGTATCTCAACTTGAGCTGGGTCTAAAATAGTTCCCCAATCTGGGGTAGAACCGGTGGAAACTACTGCAGATTCATTTACAAGATTCTTCTATTTTTTCATTTTATATCTCCTTGACCTTTTTTCAGCCTTCTTTAACTCTAGCTTCACGTTCTTCTGGCATTATTGCTTCTCTCCTTCTTCTTTTGGTGGCTTTTCTATCCGCACTTTTGTCTGTACTTGTATCTACCTGTTTGCCTTTGTCTTTCATAGGGTTCCTTACAAGGTCAACAAGACCCTGGTCTTAATCACAAATAACCAAAGATAAATCAAATGCGAGTTGCATTGATTGCCTCTTGAGCTTTCCTATATCAGCCTGTTCCTGCTTGAACTTACCCATAAAATTTGTAAATATAGGTAATGATAGTGCATCCAGCCTCTTGTTTATGGGTTCCACCATATCATACATTCTCTTTAGAATCTTCTTATACGGCTTCAAGGCTTTATCCACGATGTGATCAACAAAGGGCTTGAACTATTTTGTGTAAGTTCTCAACTATTTCTCAAACTTTTTTTGTTGCTTAATAGTCTTGGAAAAGTTTTCCTGGGTCAACCTTTACTCTAAATATTGGGGTGGGACAGATGTTGTGTCTGAAGTCCTACCCATTGGTGGCATCGATGCAAAACCAACAGAAGTACTCAATGGTACATAATCAAGAGGCACACAAGTGGTGATAGGCAACTTTAAACCTATAGGAACCTTTGAAGTATTGGGAGCTAGAGCTGATTGATTTTGATAAGCAGGCAGTTTCTTGACTCGTATTTCATATTTTGACTCGTCTTTAGTATTTTCAATGTCCTGCCTATGAGTTTCCAGCACCACATTATCGACTCCTCAAATCAAAGGCATATTAGCTTGCTTGTATAATTCTGTGATCAAATACAAAAATGGTAACACACTTGCCACTTTATGAGCACGAACAAATATCTCATCAGCTATAATTTGGCAAAAGTCAATCTTCATCCCGACAATCAAATTGGCCACCAACACAACCCTATGACTATCCAAATTAGCATCTCTCCCTGTTTGGATCAACCTTAATTGAATAATGTCCCACCAACACATAGCTTGGAAGTTAAGAGAGGATTTAGCAGTGTGCTCACGTGGGTTGAGTGACCATAATAGGTTTTCATCATCAGTAAGGAGCCTCGACAACCAATGACATTGAGTAGATGTGGTGGTCATGAGATGTTCAATCTTTAGAACCATAGCTGGTGCTTTATAGTCAATCACAAACAATATTCTATTCAGTGTGTGGGCTGATATATCAATGTTAACTCCTCTAATTGGAACTGATTCCCTATTGGAAAGATCTAAAGTTTTTGAGCCCTTGGGATAGTCTCTCTCAGCCAGTGCCAAATAATTGGCAAAAAATTCCCGTTCAAGGTTTGGTTGGTATGACCCAAGTGGTTTACTCATCCACGCTAAGTCGTATTCATTGAATTTCTATTCAAGTTCTGGATACTCATGAAACTCGAAGGTTACTATCTGATGCTCTTCGTCGATGTGCCTAGTTACAGTTAGTTCCAAGCCATCAAGGTATTTATCCTTTGTGCTCTCAACTTTTTACTTGATTACTTCCCTTATTTAAGGGTCTTTGCTCTTGACCACATTGGCATCCTTAGCCTTCGATGCCTCAACCTTAACTTGAATGGAGATTGATATATTGACCCTTTCCTCATTGGGGCTCGAACTTGTGATAATGGAACTGCTCTCACTCTCCTCTTTAGACTGGGAGAGTGCCTAATTCATTCTATCCCTTTTCTAAGTGTTGAAGGCTGGGGCCTCCTCACTCAAAGCCGATTAACCTCTTCCCTATTGATATTTCCCACAACCTCTTGTTAGGGGAAGATTTTTTGCCATATTGCTTGAGATTATTGATTTGACTATCCGTGGGGGTTCGATGATCCATCACGATAATTGTCAGCTTTTAATTTTCACTTTAAACTTCACTTTGGAAATTTGTCGAACACCTAGTGTGCTGCTCATTATTGTGTATCTAATGATAGCATTGGTTTAGTGTTTACACACAACTTTTGCCATTTTTTTGGTCTATAGGTTACTAAGACTTCACCTAGGATAGTATACACCAGGGTTTGACTTATAATTTTAATTACAACAACATTCATATGTATCTATCCAAAGAAGAAGAGTAAGGTTGTGATCATACTTTGATGTTGCAGTAAACTTCACTATTCTAACTTGCAAACTCAGAATAAAAGCAAATTTAAAGCCTTTATGAGACATTATTAACTTATTTTCTAATGAGAGGTAGAGAGGGATTGGGTTGTTTAAATAGGAGAGAAAAGGTAGAGGGAGAGTCCTAAGAGGAGATAACAGATCTTAGGTACTTTGAATACAAAATAATTTAAATAGTTTTAGGATTTGAAGGGGTATCGATGTAAGTAAATATTTTATTTTATCGGTTTAAGACCATTTGGGTCAGTGAGGATGATTAAATAGAACTTAAATTTGAACCGCCCAACCCGTCGACTTAGGGTTAAGCTAGCGGTTGACCTAATGGTTTGTCAGAAGTCTGATGGTTCATCCGGTTAACCATCGTATCTTACAATAATAATCTCAAGCCTACCTTGATACGACGGTTGACCCGATGGCTCATTACTAATGGCATGGTTCATTGAGTAGTTTGTCATTCCCATCTAGAACCTTTGAATTTTAGCTTCAGGTTGACGGAGTCCCTGACGGTCTATCAGTTATGTGAAGGTCCATCAACCCTTATCTAGAATGTCAAATTTTTTACTATGGTCTTGACGGTTTTGTTGACGGTCCACCGTGGCCTTGACGGTCAGTCAGCCTTCTTGTCACCCTCTCTCAACTGGCGAAAATCCATTCTATCTGCATTCTTACTCCTGCGCACTTCACAAACATATCAAATTGCACAAAAACAACAAGTAAACTCTAACTATGGTTATAAAAACACTTTGTGGGTTGCCTCCCACTAGCGCCTGATTTATTGTCACAGCATGACTCAGTTATCTCAATTACTCAAATTTAATCGAGATAGATGGTAGTTTGTACCTTATCGAGTCCATTGGACCGATATACAGATTCACTCATTGCCCGTTAACCTTGAAGACACTTCTAACCTCATTTTTAAGTTCAACTACTCCAGATGAGTATACTTGGTTAACTTTGATTGGGTCAGAACACTTTGATATAAGTTTACCTTGAAAGAGCTTTAATTTGGAGTTAAATAGGAGTACCCAATCACCCTTCTGGAAGTATTGATTTTCAATCCTCCGGTCATGGTACTTCTTTATCTTTTCTTTGTACAAATCTGCTCTTTTAAATGCCCCAAGACGGAACTCTTCCATCTTATTCTACTGCCCCAGTTGCAATTCTGCTTTTTTATTCCAATTAAAGTTTAGCCTTTTAAGTGCACACAATGCCATGTCCTCCAATTCAATCAGTAAGTGAAATGCCTAGCCATAGACCAATTGGTACGGTGACATGCGAATGGGTTCTTTGAAAGCCGTTTTATATGCCACATGTCATCATCTAACTTCCTAGACCAATCTTGTGTACTTGTATTCACCATTTTGGCTAGGATGCCTTTTATCCCTCGATTTGAAATATCCAATTTCCCACTAGTCTGTGGGTGTATGAAGTTGCCATCTTGTGTTTCTTAACACCATATTTTACCAAGGTATCCTGAAACACCCAGTTGCAAAAATGTGATCCACCGTCGCTTATGATGGTACATGGTTCCCCAAATCGAGAGAAGATATTCTTCTTAAGGAAAGAAACCACTCTCTTTCCATTATTGTCGGCCAAGGAAATAGACTCAACCTATTTATACACAATAGTCAATCACAACCAAGGTGTATTTCATCCCATAAGAGCTCACAAAGGGCCCCATACAATCAATTCCCCAGATGTCGAACAACTTTACTTCAATAATTTTTTCATGGGCATCTCATGGTGCTTTGAGATTGACCCTTGTCTCTGGCATTGGTCACACTTTCTCATGAACTCATATACATCTTTGAATAAGGTCGGCTAATAATAACCGCTATGTAGTACTTTCCTTACAGTACGGTCAGCTACATGGTGACCCCCGACCGGAGAAGCATGACTATCTTCCAGAATATTCAACATGTCCACCTATGGAATACACTGCCTAATAATATTATCCGCATACCACCAAAATGAATATGGCTCATCCCAGAAGTAGTGTGTAAGACTATAGAGGAACTTTTTCCTTTGGTAAAAAAAAAAGATTCTCCGGGATTACCTCACTTACCACATAATTTGAAAAGTCAGCGTACCAAGGCACTCTTTCAAGTGCAGTAGCCAGGACTTTTTTATCCAGAAATGTATCATCTATTTCTAGCTCATCCTCGGCTGCTCGATCTCCCTCAAGTCTAGATAGGTGATCTGCAATTTGATTTTTGTATCATTTTTGATCTTTGACTTAAAAGTAAAAATCTTGAAGAAGCAGCACCTATCTAATTAGCCTTGGCTTAGCATCTGGCTTTGCCATCAAATACCTCAAAGTGGCGTGGTCTGTGTGCACTACCACCTTGGTCCCTAATAAGTACGCACTCTTGCTCAATTACAGTGTAGTTCTTTTAGGCCCCATTCGATGCCTTTTTTGCATAGTAAATGGGATGAAACAACTTTTCTTTCTTTTGGCCAAGAGCATCTCCAAGCGCTACTCTGCTTGCAACACACATGATTTCAAATGGCCTTGACCAATCTGGTGCAACAATGATTGTTGCAACAACTAATTTCTCCTTAAGGCATTCCAATGCCTTTTTGCAATTATCATCAAATATAAACTTGGCCTTCTTCTCCAAAAGCTTGCAAAGTGGATTTGCAATTTTTGAGAAGTGCTTTAAAATTTATGATAGAATCCCACATGACCAAGGAAACTATGAACTTCTTTTATTGATATGGGAGGAGGTAGTCTCACAATAACCTCTACCTTTGCCCGGTTGACTTCAATTCCCTTGGTTGAAATTTTGTGACCAAGAATAATGCCCTCCTTTATTATGAAGTAGCATTTCTCCCAATTCAGCACTAACTTGAACTCTTCACATCTTTGTAATGCTCTACTTAGATTTACCAGGCATAGCTCAAAAACATCAGCCACCACTAAAAAGTCATCCATAAAAATCTCCAAGGTGTCCTCCACCATGTCAGATAATATAGACATCATGCACCATAGGAAAGTGGCGGGTGTATTACATAAGCCAAATGGCATCCACTTGAAAGTGAAAGTACTATACGGGCAAGTGAACATCGTCTTCTCCTAATCCTTTAGAGCAATATAAATCTAGTTGTAGCCCGAATACCCATCCAAGAAATAATACCAACCTCTTCCCACCAATCGATCAAGTATTTGATCCATGATAGGCATCGAGAGTGGTCCATCAGAGTCCATAAGTTGAGCTTATGGTATTCCATACGAACTCTCCATCCTGTCACAAGCCGGAGTTGAATCAACTCTTTTTTCACATTTTCCACTACAGTCATGCCCCCTTTCTTAGGCACATATTGGACGGGCCTTACCTATTTACTATCATAGATGTGATATACAACTCTTGTGTTAAGATATTTAGTGATCTCCTTCTTAACCACCTCTTGCATTGGTGGGTTAAGGAGAGGTTGGTGCTCGATGGTTGGTGTGCAATCCTCCTCAAGCTGAATCTTATGAGTGCAAATGCCCAGAGGAATACCAATAATGTCGTCAATGGTCCAACCTATAGCTCTCTTATATCTCCTAATCACGGAGATTTGTTATTCAACCTAGTGCACAACCAAATCCTAAAAAATAATCACAGGTAAAGTGTTTCTACTGCCTAGAATCACATACCGTAAATGCCCTAGCAACTCCTTCAACTCCAACACCCGCGGATCTTCAATAGATGGCTTAGCCGATGGTGCTGGCCAATTTTTTAGATCCAAGTCTATCTTCTTGGGGGCATATGAGTAGGATCTCATCCCCATCAAAGAACCCACTATCTCATTGTATTCCTCAATGTCTTCACCATCAAATTTTATCAAGAATACAGCTAGAGTTTCCACAGAAAATTTCTCCTCAATTGGTATATCTTGTTCGTCATCATAATAAACATAAATGATGGAGAATAAGCTCATATCCTTGGGTATCCTCATAGACTGGCATACATCAAAGAAAACTACCTCATTATTAAGACTAAACCCTAGCTCATTAGCACAAAAATCAATAAGCACACTTTTGGTTGCTAGGAGAAGTCTACCTAATATTATGGGTACCACAAAATCCACTTTGCAGTCTAGAATAACAAAATCTACAGGGAATATAAAGTTGGCCACCTTTACAAGCATATCATACATTAACCCCAATGGTCACTTCACAGAACTATCCGCCATTACAAATCATTTTTTTGTGGGTATAGGGTCCCCTAAACCCAACCTCTTATTAATAGCAAGTGCCATCAAGTTAATACTTGATATAAGATCGCATAAGGCCTTAGAAAATTCAAGCAACCCAACAGTACAAGGGAGTGAATGCTCTTAGGTCTTCTTTCTTTTATACCAAAGATCTTGTTGAAATGGTGCTACAATGGTGGAGATTATCCACCATTTTATAGCTAACTATTCTCTTCATCATCACTAGATCCTTCATAAACTTGGCATATCCAGGTACCTACTCTAGTGCCTCTACTAAAGGTACATTCACCATCAGTTGCTTCAGCATTGCCATAAATTTGCTGAACTTTATGTCATCAGCTTTCTTCTTCAATCTATGAAGGAAAGGCGGTGGTAGTTTTGGCAGAGTAGGAACCACTGCCTCCTTCTTCTTTTCATTCTTTTTTTCTAACTCATTAGCGTATTGATGGTCTGATGTACCCCTATTACCATCCATCTTCATAGACTCTACTGGATGGGTTTCATCATCTTCTATATCTTCTTCAATGACATCCTTAATCACAGCTTTGCCCATAGAAGGGCCAGGTAATACTTTACCACTCGGAGTGGTAACTGCCATGTAAGAGCTATCATTCTAATATTTTTGAACTATATCACTCGACAATGTACTGATCTTTCTCTGATTTAATGCTGCTGAGGGTTGGCTCATCTACTGCTCCAACTTTTTATAGAAGTTAAATGTGAATTTACTAGCTGACTAATGGATAAGTCACTCTTTATCGTTGTCAACCAGTATTGGTTGCCTCAATTCCTTTTAATAGCTTCTCCATTATATCCTCCATGAACATTTTGCCTGAACTAGTAATAGTATTATTCTAGCTTCTAAGAGGTACATATAGTCCACTCCTGTCATTCTTGTTCTTCCAATTCCCTTGGTCCCTATCTTTGTAACCAGCTTTATCGTAATACTTTTGACTTTGGTTCCTTTGGCTGTTGCCTCAGAAACAACCCTAATTATTTAGATAGTTGGCCTCTTTTTTAGAGTAAGAATCATCTCTTCTTTGCGACCCTACAACTTTCACCTTCTCAGTCTTCCCAGATAATAAATATTTCATGAGTAGATTCATTTAGGTTTTTATGTGTGGGATATCTTGGTCACTTTTCTCCTCTTTCTAGCATTGCTCCACAGGATACCACCAGACATAGTAGGGCTCGATACCACAGAATCCCTGGTATGCCAAGCTCTACTTGTCTTAGTCAATCGCTCTAACATATTTATCACCTCAGTAAAAGTAAGCTCCGTGAATGCTCCTCCTACAGAATTATCTATAGTTAGTTTAATGATGGAGTTTAGAGCTCTATAGAAGGTCTCCATTAAATGCTCATTGGTTATCTTATTGTTGGGGTACTGTGTCAACTTCTTCTTGAATCGCATCCAAGTCTCATGTAGTGCCTCATTTGGTAATTTTCTGAAGTTTCTAATCTCGTCCTTTAACTGTAACATCCTGGAGGATAGAAAGAACCTTTCTAGGAAAGCGTCTTTCAATTTCCTCTAGTTTGTTATTGAATCAGGAGACAACTTATTTAGCCATACTAATTCCTCCCCAGACAGAGACAATAAGAATAATCGAAGATGAATTAAATTATGTAAAACACTCAGGTAGTCAAAGGACATGCAAATATTTATGAAATTCACCAACTGCATGTTCAGGTTATCCCCTGGAAGTCATCTAAACAACCCCTTGAGATTGACTAATTGTATCATGGAGCTTGTGATATCAAATTTCACCCTAAGGGCTAGCAACGGTGGAATGATTGCTCCAGTTTTACCAGCCTCATCCAAGTATGTATCATCTTCCTCATGAGGAGCAAACTGTATAATAGGTTGGTGGTTTGCTCTACCTCTAGCTGCCTAATTTCTATTCGTGGCACAGTTGTATTTTCAGCACGGCTCTTATATACTGAGTTGATCAGATAATCATCCCCTTAATATTATTTTATAGGATTAGGGACACGAGATGGCTGATCATTATTCTGTTGATTAACTTGCACTCTAACCAAGGTAGCTAGTCTATAAGCTTCTTGTTGTTCCTCCATTCTGCCTATTAAATACAGTTCAGGATTGAAAGGTAATAATGGTTCTCCTAAACTTTTGGTGCGTGGCATAAACAACAATAAACAAGTAATGGAAAAAAACAACAAAATAAAAGTAAAATTTGGGAAACTTGACTAAAGGTCAATTAACAATCACAAAGTTAATTGATAACCGTATTACCCAGGAACGACACCAAAGTTTGTTACACCTAAATTACCACTCTCGTTAGACAGTGCAAGTGGTCGCTGTCAAATATAGAACCCAACTAGGTTAGGGTCGAACCCCACAGGGAATACTATGTAAACTAAGTGTTATGGTTATTAACAGACTATTGATCAAAGGTTCCTGATGAAAGGGAGTTTTAAATTGTCAATAGTGTTCAAATATTTGTATCAAAATATGTTCCAACTAGAGAGTTTTCTTGCAAATAATAATTCAATGAGAGTAGACAAACTAGAGTTATGTTCACCAAGATGTTCAAGCAGTCGAGGTTGTGTGTTACCTTTAATTTCCAATTTAAAAATTCAATTGTATAAGTTATTAAATACTAAAATTTACCCATTTATTTCTCAACCTAAATGGATAGTTTACCCTTTAATTTTGTTAAACTTAAAGAATATATTGGTTTATTCTATTAGTCTCTCATATGGGTTCATCCTTCCTAAGGCATTAACCCATAACCTAAAGGTTAAAGCATTTAGATTTCATGTAAACCCCTTCTTTTCCTAACATACACTCTCTTCTCAGACAAGTACTGTTCTTGGGCTTACCTTTTAAGTTTGCAACCAAAAGGTCATTAATATAAATAAGGGTTTATACAATCTCAATTACATATGGAAATTAAGTGCTTCACAACCCCAATCAACTATTTAGATCAAGGCTCCCATAACCCTAGTTATGGGAGCTTAGCCACACATCTCAAGATAAGAAGAAGAAATCACTGTATTCTTCATGAATAAATTCAGTGAAATACATACAAAAATCACAAGAATTGTTCTTGAATCTTCCATAAAATTCTGAATAAGTACTAGATACACAATTGTAGCTTGAATCTCAATGATTACTATGTTACAATAGGTTTTGTGGATGGAAATATGATTAAAGATACCTAAATAAAACCTAGATTGGGTGTTTATATGTTCTCAGGTACTGAGGATTTTAAATTTGATCTTATTAAAGCAGCATCAAGGTATACGATCATATTGATAGCCCTTTGGTAGGCTGACAGTTTGTCACTTGGATCTTCGCTGAAGGTCCTAATTTTATACTTTCTGGTTAAGTGGTGACGGTCATGTTAGTGGACCATCGCTGGCCTGTCAATCCATCGCATGAGACATCACTTGATCCTCTTAAAAGCCATTCTCTCTTTCAACCTGATGGCAAAGTTGGTGGTCTGTTGGAGGTCCAACGGTCCATCACTTGTTCCATCACAAGAGTCACCCACTTGGTCATTTTTCTTTAACTCTGATGGTCACCCTGATGGTCCGTCGCTTGAATGGCGATCTGCCAGTTCGATCATCAATGGCCTTTTCTGCTACTTTTCTAAGTTTCTTCTTCAGCTAACTCCTTGACCTGAAAACATTAAAATCTAGTATTAAATACAACATTATTTTCTTAAAAACGTACAATTATACCTTGAAAAAGATGTAAAATATTCTGTCAAAAATCGAAACATCAGGCATCACCTGATGTTGAGACAGGTATGTTGAAACTCTTTTCACATGGTGTGTACTATTTACTTGATCCGGGGTCAACTCCTCTTATGTGACCTCATTTATGGCTGTGCATTTTTGTTTCAATCTCGAGTTTACTTCTAACTCTTTTTCTACTTTTACCCTGATCGGTAATTTTGTAGTGGCTAGTAATGTTTATAAGGGTTGTGTGGTATCTTTGGGTGGTGGGGAGACTCTGGTGGATCTAGTTGAATTCGACATAATTGATTTTGATGTCATACTAGGAATAGATTGGTTGCACTGATGCTATGACTCTTTAGATTATCTAACCCATAAAGTTATGTTTAAATTCCCTAATAAGTTGGTCATTAAATGGTACTTTTATATTATATAATAGAGATTAAAGATTAATTTCTAAGGGGTGTCTTTATTATCTAGTATAGGTAAAAGATTCTAACTTACAGGGTCCTTCTTTACATTCTGTCTTGGTGATGAATGAATTTTCTATGGAATTTCCTAATGACCTTCATGTTGTCCCTCCTGATAGGGAGATTGAGTTTGGGATTGATCTTTTTTTGGACACTCATCCAATATCTATTCCTATTTATAGAATGGCTCCAACTGAGTTGAAGGACATAAAGAAGTGACTCAAGGATCTTTTAGATAAGTATTTCATATATCCTAATGTGTCCCCATTGGGTGCACCTGTATTATTCATACATAAGAATGATGATTCCATTTGGATGTGTATTAATTATTGACAAATGAATAAGGTGACGGTAAAGAATAAGTACCTTCTTCAAAGGATAGATAATTTGTTTGATCTGTAGCAGGGTGCTAAGTTTCTCTCCAAGATTGATCTTTGATCCGGTATCATAAGTTGAAGATTAGGGAGGTGGATAACCCTAAGACTACTTTTCATACCTGTTATGGGCATTTTGATTTTCTTGTTATGTTATTTGGGTTTACTGATGCCCCGATGACACTCATGGATTTGATGAATAGGGTCTTTAATAAATTTTTGGCTTTATTTGTCATTGTGTTCATAGATGATATTTTGGTGTACTCTACGAGCCAGGTGGATCATGTTGATCACCTCTGAATTGTGTTACATACCTTGAAGGAGCAATAGTTGTATGCAATGTTTTTGAAATATGAATTTTTGTTGAACATTGTCACTTTTTTAAGGTATATCATTTCTAGTGAAGGGATCATGGTGGATCTATAGAATGTAACAGTGGCTAAGAAGAGGCCGAGAGCCATAATTCTAACTGGGATTTGGAGCTTCTTTGGTTTAGCTAGTTACTATAGAAGGTTTGTGGAGAGTTTTTTCCATTGAGAATGTTGACTCAGAATAAGGTACAATTCCTATGGTTTGATGCTTGTGAGGGTAGTTTTGAGAAGCTGAAGAATAAGCTAACTTTGGCTCTGGTCTTCACTTTTCCTGAAGGCACTGATGGTTTTATGGTCTACTGAGATGCGTCCCATGTAGGGATTGGGTGTATTTTAATTCAACATAGTAAGGTGATACCTTATGCCTCTAAGTAGTTGAAGGTGTATGAGAGGAATTATCTGACTCATGATTTTGAATTTTTAGTTGTGGTGTTTGCGATGAAAATCTAGCATCACTATTTGTATGGAGTGCACATGGATATATTTTTCGACCATAAGACCTTGCAATATGTTTTTACTCAGAAAGAGCTTAACCACAGGAAAAGAAGATAGCTTAAGCTACTCAAGGATATGACATCAGTCTTCACTACCATCTAGGTAAATATAATGTGGTTGTTGATGCTCTTAGCAAGTTATCCATGGGAATATAGCTCTTGTGGATAAGGAGAAGCAGGAGTTGGTAAAGGATATTCACCATTTAGCCAACCTTAGTATTTGTCTCTTGAACTGTAAGGTTGGTGGTGTGGTTGTATAAAAGGTGGTATAGTCGTATCTTAGTGATAAAATCAACGAAAAACAAGTATTAGATCCTGTCTTAATGAGGATCAAGGGTGATAAATATGGGCAAATAGTGATAGCCATTAAGATTAGTGATGATGGTACCTTACGGTACCAAAGAAGGTTATGTATTCCTAATATAGATACTTTGCAAGGGAGGATCTTGACTGAGCTATATACGTCACGCAATGTTGTTCATTATAGTTCAACTAAAATATATCATGAGCTTAAGAAGATGTATTGGTTGAACCATACGAAAAGAGCTATAGAAAATTTTGTGGCAAAGTGTATTGTGTACCATTAAGTGAAAGTAGAGGACATGAGGCCTAGATTATAGTAATAAGAAATTGAGTTACCTCTGTTGAAGTGGGAAGTGATCAATATAGATTTTATTACAAGTATTCCTCAGTCTCGCAATCAGTTTGATTCAATTTGGGCCATCGTGTATAAAACAAAAAAGTCGACTCAATTTTTGTCAGTAAGGACTAATTTCTTGACTGAGGATTATACGTGGTTGTATCTCCATGATATTGTAAAGTTGCATGGGGTACCTATTTCCATCATCTCAGATCATAATAAGCAATTTTCATATCACTTTTAGCGATTGTTTTAGAAAGGTTTGGGGACCAAGGTGAGTCTTAGTACTATTTTTCACCAATAGTTTGATAGGCGAGTAGAAAGGACTATTTAGACCTTAGAGGATATGCTTCATTTTTGCATGATCGACTATTGTGTTAGTTGGGTTGAGCACTTACCTCTTGTAGAGTTTACCAACAATAATAGCTACCACTCTAGCATTGGAATGGCTTTGTTTGAGGCATTGCATAGTAAGAGGTTTAGATCTCTTATTGGGTTGTTCACGGTTGGTGAGGAAGAAATGTTTTGTTGAAAATTGATTCACCAAGCTATAGAGAATTTGAAGGTGATTTGTGGTAGGCTTTAGATAGCCCAAATTCGCCAATAGTCCTATACGGATGTGAGGCAAAGGATATTGGATTTTGAGTTTGGGGATAGTGTGTTCTTGAAGGTGTTTCCCATGAAGCGAATGATGCAATTTGGGAAGAAAGGAAAGTATAGTCCTAGGTATATTGGTCTATACTTGGTTTTGTAGAGGATTGGTAATGTTGTGTGTTAGTTGGAGTTGCTATCTAGTTTGATCTCCATTCACCTACTATTTTATGTTTTCATGTTAAGGGTGTGTATGGGTGATCCATCACAAATTGTACCTATCAAGGACATTGGTATTTCAGATTTTTAGTCTTATGAGAAGATCTCAGTAGAGCTATTTGATGGACAGGTTTGTCAATTGCCGACAAAGGACATGACCTTGGTTCATGTTCTATGGAGGAACCATTAGGTCAAAGAGGCTACTTGGGAAGCTGAAGTGTACGTGAATTCTAAGTATCCATTCCTGTTTCCCACTCTAGAAATTCATGCGAAAGGTATGTGTTCTTTATAACATCTTTGTTTTCTAACTTAGTTAAAGGAAAGATTGATTTTCTTTCATCTTTGTTATCTAACTTAGTTAATGGTTAGAGTAGTGGTTTGGGGTTTAAATTGTGCTTGTACTACCTTGTTCCATTAATTGAGGATGATTGATTCAAGTGGGGGAGAATTAAAAAACTCGGGGTTTAGTCCCTTTAAAATTTTTTGAGCCTTAAGTTTTCTGTTGATCATACTACCCACCATATGAGTAATAAAGTGTAGTTATGGGTCTAGGGTCCAATTTGTATGTCAATCAGGTGTTATTGGCTAAATTTTGTCCTGGTTACGAGAGACTACTCACGAGTCATATGTTCATGTGATGAATGGTATAGTCTAATTGTATGTTGTCCAGTGTTTGTCCCTTAATATTCTACTTAGGATACAACTTGATGGTACTAGTTGTATGTTATGGTGATGAGTTGGGGCAATGGATTCTTATGGTAGATACAGTGTGGATGTCCAACTTTCTATTCTGGTTACGATTATATAGTACCAGTCGTATGAGGTGGTGATGAGTTGGGGGGTCAACTCGTACCCACCTGCGATGATTTTTACAGTTTAAGTTGGGGTTATTCTAGATAATTCCCCTCTTAACTAATTGAAACCCACGACATAAAACACCTTTTGGGACTTCATTACCTATTATTCCCAATCAAGCACTCTGAAATCTCTCTCAAGTTCTTGGTTAAAGAAAAGGATAAGATTTATATAAGGCAATCAATTATGAGCTTGCAAAAGTGAATCTCTCCATCTTCCTTGGTGTCCAAGGCATGTTACTACTCTCTAATTGTTAGTTCGACTAAAAGCATGTTTTAATGAATAGTTTTAATGGTATTATTGTGGATTTAGTTTTGTTTGGAAATAGATGTTGGGGTTTTGGTTGTTCATGTTTGAATAATGTTTTACCATGTCTCATTTGTGGATTTACATGTTGTAATTATTATTTGAACATATGGTTGCATAGAAGTTATCAATTGATACTTGTTTTATGCTATGGAAATTATATGTCCTCTAAATGTTTATTAAAATGCCAATGAGAATGATTTTGTCACCTAGTTTGACTATTCTTGAAACCTTTGCATTGGATAATATAGTAATGGAACATAAAGTGGTTTGGTTGATTTTATATGAATTGGAAAGTCTTTGGTTGCCATGGACTTGGTTTAATTAGAAATCATGTGGGGTACATGGGAATCTCCTATGACTTGGCTAAATGACATTGCTTGCATGCTATAGTCGGTATGACGATATCACTTTCTAATTACTTGACAATTGATACTTTGAATTGGTGGTTTGGTTATGTGCTAAATTCATTAATTAGTCTATAATGGCGGGTTATGATAGCTAATTATTAAGGTCAGAGTCTGATTGACAAACATTGGTAACTCATGTTTACCTACATAAGGGTTGGTCTTTATGACCATATGCTTATGGGGTACATGGGAATCCCCGACCCCTATGATATCTCTGGTTCATATGGCTACATGCACTGTGCCCCGTTCAGGGGGTAAGACTAGACCTATATATCCGGTTGCTAGATTATGATGGTATAGCTACGCAACCCTGTTTAATGTTTTAAATGCATGCTAAAACTATTTCCCTTTCCTGACTTAGCATATATATATATGTATGTGATTGGATATGGTTATTTACTTTGGTTTTGAACATTGGCATTACATCATCCTTATTCCTGAGTACATTCTAGCATTTATTTCGCTAATTGTATTTAGGCGTTTATCCCCAAGCGATGCAGTAATCAGTCATAGAACCTCTCCTCCTCAGTGACTTGGATTCAGGGATAGCTTTGTGTCAGACTTAAGTGGTAAGCTTCCATACTCAGAAATACTTTATTTATGCTATAGACTTTTTTTCATTATTTTTGGTTCAAAGATTTTCGTTTTGGCAATAGTCAGGGGTATGTTCCTACTAGACTTTTTTGTGTTCAATTAGAGTCTTTGTGGGACTACTACAGGTATGGGTTGTATAGGTATTGGCGTCAATCATGGTATTGGTATTTGCATTAGGGTTGGCACTAGTTGAATATTTTATTGAACATAGGGTGCAGTGTGGTTATGGTTGGGCATCGGAAGTTGTCTTCAGTCCTGTTTTGACTTGAGGTACTTGACACGACTAGCCCTGGTTTGGGTCGTGTCAGATTAGTATCAAAGCCCTAGGTTCATGGTCAGTTGGGAGTCCATAAAGCCGTGTCTAGTAGAGTCTCTTTTAAGTGTGTGAAGTGCACTACTCTCATAAAAGAGTGGCTATAAGGCATTAAGGTATATTTCTCTTTCTTGTATTTATTTTTCAAGCTGTTGAGTCTAAGGTCTTGAAATCTTCTCCAATTCCCATTTGGTCGCTTTTCAGGTCATGCCTCCTCGCCGATCTGTAGCTCATACAAAATCCTTTATCACAATTGAGGATAATGTTGATGGGACACATTCTACTTATGGGGTCCAGACTCGGTCTAGGTCTCCAGTTCCTGATTATCCTCGAGTTCCACCCATTCAGTCTAGTCCTCCACAAGCCCTTCAGGATTAAGTGACAAACACTGAGTTTTGCTTGTCCACCACATGTTAGCATAGTTGGTAGCTTCTCAGTCTGAGTGTGGCTTTCCTATTACTCCAACTTCCAAGGCCACAAGGGTTGTCCTATTCATGAGGTTGACCCTCCAACTTTTACTGGTGTTAAGGTTCAAGAGGATCCTCAAGGTTTTTTGGATGACATGGAAAAAATCCTCCATGTTATGCACGCCACGAATGTGGAAGGAGTGGAGTTTGCCGTGTCCAAGCTGAAAGACTGGCGTACTTGTGGTATGAGGAATGGGACCAGTCAAGGGGTGATGATGCTGAGTCATCTCCATTGAAGGATTTTTCTATGGCATTTCTAGATTGCTTCTTTCCTCAGGAGTTGAGGGAAGCGAAGGCAAAAGAGTTTATTAATTTGAAGCTGGGTAATATATCAGTCAAGGACTATGCCTTAAAGTTTCACCAGCTTTTGCGGTATGCTTTGAAGTTGGTTTCTAACATAAGGTCTAGAATGAGGAAGTTTGCTTTCGGTTTTTCCTAAGACTTGATTTTGGAGGGTAATACTGCCTTGTTGAACAAGGACATAGATATCTCTAGGTTGGTTGTGTACATAGAGAAGGTAGAGGAAGAAAACAACAAGAAGGTTGAGATAAGAGAGAGAAAGAACAAGAATCTAAGAATTTCTGAGCAGGGTGGTGGCCAACATCATAGTGGAAGGGATGGTGATTAGTTGCCCAAGTAAAAAGTAAGGCAATTCTCAGTCTTACTCGATGGCTTGTGCTCCCTAACCAAAGAAGTTGGGAGACTGCAATTTCCATGGTGGTGATAATTTTGGGTACAGGGTGCCCAATCTCAGGCTAGTGGGTCCCAGTCAGCTCCATCATATCTTTTCTATAATTTTTATGGTCATTTGCATTGAGGTTTCTATGATGAGGGAAGGGATAGGTGTTTCAATTGTTGTTAGTAAGGGCATATGCATAGAAACTATCCTGTTGTCAAGGTTGCAGCTGGGGAAAACAAGTTTTTTCTTGCCTCTTCAGTAGCTCCCGCACCAAAGGGTGCACCATCTGGTTCCAGCATAGGTCAAAACCGTCTTTATTGTCTCACTACCTTACAGGAGTTTAAGGCATCACCTGATGTCGTGAATGATATATTGAAACTCTTTTCCCGTGATGTGTACTATTTATGTGATTCGAGGTCTAATCACTCTTATGTGGCCTCATTTGTGGCTATGAATTTTTGTTTTAGTACCAAGTTTACTTCAAATCCTTTTTCTATTTCTACCCAGTGGGTGATTTTATAGTGTATAGCAGAGTCTATAGGGGTTGTATGGTATCTTTGGATGGTCGGGAGACTCTCGTGGATCTATTTGAATTAGACATGATTGATTTTGATACCATGCTAGGGATAGATTAGTTGCACTCGTGCTATGCTTCTCTAGATTGTCGAACATGTAAATTTATCTATAAATTTCCTAATGAACCGGTCATTTAATATGAAGTTCATATTATATCATGGAGCTCAGAGATTAATCTCTATGGGGTGTCTCTATTATCAAGTCTAAGTTAAAGATTCTAACTTGGAGGGTCCTTGTTTGCATTCCTTCCCGGTGGTGAATGAATTTACTAAGGTCTTACCTGATGAGATTCATGGTGCCTGAAACACACAAATTACACCTCTCTTACGAGAAAGTAAGGGGTTATTGTCAAATATATAACCCGACTACGTTGAGGTCGAATCCCACAGGGAATACTGCATTCACTAAGTATTGTGGTTGTTACTAGACTGTTTATCAAAGGCTCCAAATTAAAGGGGAGTTTTGGTTTGTAAATTGTATCTCGCTATTTGTAACAAAAAGTGTGTCAGTCAAAGATTCTTATTGGAAATAATAATTCAATGAAAGTAGTCAAACTAGAGTTATGGTTACCGAGATGTTCAAGCAACTAGGGTTGTGAATTATTTTCAATTTCCAATTAATCACTTCAATTGAAAGAGTTATTGAATCCTATAATTTACACATTTTTCTCTCAACCTAAATGAGTAGATTATCCTTCAATACTCTCGAGATTAAATGATGCGTTAATTTATTCAATGATTCTCTCATGTGAGTTGATCCCGTTACGGCATCAACCCTTAACCAAAAGGTTAAAGACCTTATATTCCATGTAAACCTCTTCTTTTCCCAACAAGCACTTTTCTATTCGAACAAGTGATTTTCTTGGGATCATTCTTTAAGTTTGCAAACAAGAAAGGTCATTATTGTTAAGAAAGGTTTATACAACTTCAGTTAACCATGGAAATCAAATGTTTTCACAACCCCAATCAGCTATTAACATCAAGACTCCCATAGCCGTAGTTATGGGAGCTTAGCCACACATCTCCATAGAATAAGAAGAATAAGTCATTATGTTTCTCATAAATAAACTCAGAAATTACTTACAAAAATCACAAGAATTGTTCTTGAATCTTCAGAAGAGAATAAGCAAAAAATTATTAGATCCACAATTATCGCTTGAATCTCAGAGAATGCTATGTTACAATACGTTTCCCCGGATGGAAATATGATAAAAGATACCTAAATAAAACCTAAACTGGGTATTATATGTTCCCAGGTACAGAAGATTCAAAATTTGAACTGAGAAAAGTCACTTCTAAGTTGACGGTCAAGCTGGCAACCCATCAGAAGCCTGACAGTCCGTCGCGTGGACCGTCACTGATGGTCCCAAAATGTCATTTTCTTTTAAGGGTTGATGGTCATGTTGGCAGCCAGTCACTGGCCTGGAGTTCCATCGCATGGGCTGTCGTTTAATCCTTCAAAATGTCATGTTCTATTTCATCTTAATGGATAAGTTGGCAGTCCTTTGGATGGTTGATGGTCCACCATTTGGTCCATCCCAGAGATCATTCATTTGTTCCTTTCTGTTTTACTCTAACGACTATCCTGGCGGTCCATCGCATGGCTGACGGTTTGCCAGTTTCACCATCAGTGGCTTTTTTCAACTATTTTTCCAAGTTTCTCCTTCAGCTAACTCCTTATCCTGGAAACACTAAAATCCAGTATTAAATAAAACATCAACCACTCGAAAATATACATATATCCTTTGAAAAATATGTAAAATGTTCCATCAAAAAACAGAACATCAACACCCTCAACTTAAGACTATTGTTTGTCCTCAAGCAACTCGGCACCCGATTGCATCCATGAACTATACAATGAAAGGCAATCAACTACTAAACTAGATTTTTCACACAACTATTCACTTTCTATCTCATTCATAAGAGCTAAAAACATTAGTATCTATAACTAGCATTGTTTATAATTAAGAGCATACACACAACCATGGATATAATATCCCATAGAGATAAATAGAACTAAGTGTAACTCAGGTTTCCCTCATAGTCAATGAAGTCCATCTCTCATTGTATCTTGTTGGATGAAAATCAAGACTCTCACACTCATCAAAGAAGTTACAAACATAGCATACATACCCATAGGCTAGCCCTTATTATCTAACGCTCCCTTATGGTTGATTCGCAAAGATCAAACAGGTTTTTTTCACGCTTGTAATAAGGCTCCAGGCTAGGTAAGGAAGTATTTTGTGAAAAGTGACTGAACATTCAGACTTAACTCTCTTTGCCATAGAATTCTTCTCACCAAGTCTACTGCTTTACCAGCTCACTTACAATTTTATCATTCATTCAGACTTCGCCATAACATCCTTTTTTTTCTTTTCTTTTTTTAGAAGCACTATCCACCCTCAACCTATGCTGATGCAGTCATTAGAGGTGCATAATATCTTAGACAGATCAGGGCCAAATGCTTCCTTTTATCTCTGAATCACCTTTCGTTAAACTGCTAACAGCTTAACAGTATCCACTCTCAACTAGGTGTTTTACCTAAGTTAAGGTGCACAATGTCCAATATTGTACCAGGGCTAAAGTCCGGTGTCAAAAACCTAAAGAGAGTTAATTTAGAGTTATTGGGAATGAAGAGAAACTAACATAAGCTGAAAAAGGGTTCAAAAATGGCAAAATCCTTTTGGCAGGTCAATTATTTAGGATTAGTGGACTAAAGGGAAAAGGAGGCCTTCTATAATATCTTATTGCATCACTGATAAAACAACATCAATAAAACTGGCAAGTTCTAGGCGTATAACCATTTAATAACTGAAAAAAATCCTCCCACATATAAGCACATAAGTTACACTTATTCCACTAACTTCTGGGATTATTTACATCACATAGTCATACACACCTTGCATCCTAATGCTAATTACAGAATCACTAAAGGTTATTCACCATATGCTAAATGAAAAGAGAAAATAGTTATACAAATATGCTCATAGCCTTATGCGAAAATCATTCGTCATCCATATATACAACAAGATGCTAAAATAAAAGACACTTCATAAATAAACATTAATAAATGGATATTTACATCATACCTAAGAAAATAAAATGCAATCCTAGACATGGCCAGTTCTACTAGATAGCACACAAAATGAAAAGAACATAGGCAACAAAAACCCCCGTGGTACAAGTACGCCCATCCCCACTTAAAGTAAATTCTTTGTCCTTAATACATATAAAGATAGTACATAGGAGGGGAATACTTGTAAAACCTCTTATTTAGATGAGGCATCAGTGAAATATGGCGAGGATCCATTGGCCTCACCTACAGTAACATTGACCTCTATGGAGGTAGGTGTACTCATAATCTGTAGCTGGGTCTAAACTGGGCCACCTTTCTGGGGTAGAATTTTTTATCTCTCCTTATTCCTCCTTTTCTCCTTATCTCTCCTCGATCTTTTTGCAACTTTTCTCATATCATAATCTTTTCTCTCTTTCGGTGTCAGTGGTTCTCACCTTCTTCTTGGCAGCTTTTCTATCCAAACTTTTACCTGCACTTTTATCTACCTTCTTTTCTTTGTCTTTTAATAGCTTTCCTATCAAGTCAATAATACTTTTATTTTCATCGCTTATCACCAAAGTGGGATCAAAGATGGGCTGTTGTGGTTGCTTACTCTTTAAATCTGTTATGTCTTTATGTTCTGGTTCGAATTCTACCATGAACTTTGCAAGATCTAGAGTGGACACCGCATCCAGCCTTTTGTTGATTCTCTCTTCCATATGGTCCATCCTAATTTGAATGTTTTGAAATGGATGGATTGCCTCAATAATAATTTAATCGACAAAAGGCTTGAATTCCAAAGCCTATGTGTCTAGCTGCTTCTTGAACTTCTTCTGCAGCTTAACCGACTTGGAAAAATTTTCCTACATCAACCTGCACTCCGAATAATCTGTCCCAACCATTGGTCGCATAAACTCTAATATTGTAGATATACTAGGCGGCACATAGTCAGGAGGCATATAAGTGGTGATAGGCAAGGGTATACCTGAGCGAATTTAAGAAGTATCAGGGGCTAGTGCTGACTGTGTCTGGTAGGCTGGAGGTTTGGTGACTCTCATCTCAAACTTTGAGTTATCTTTTAATTTCTCAATGTCTTGCCTATGTGTAGCCCAAACTGGATTATTAACTCCTTAAATGAAAGGAACATTAGACTGCTTGCTTAGTTCAGTGATTAGACACGGGAATGGTAGTGCGCTTGGCACTTTGTGTGCCCTCATGAACATTTCATCAGCAATGATTTGGACAAAATCTATCTTCAACCCCATAATCAAACTAGCCACCAGCACAGCCCTGTGATTATATAAATTGGCATCATCTCTTATTAGCATCAACCTTAATTGAACAATGGCCCACTAGAACTGAGCTTAAAATTTAATGAATGACTTAGCAATGCGCTTTTTGTGGTTTGGTTACCAAGGTGAGTTTTCCATCATTAGCAAGTAGCTCAAAAAACCATGGCCTTTGAGTAGATGCAGAAGTCATACGACACTCAAGATCAGGGACCGTAGTCGATGCCTCATTGTCGGGACCAAGAAACATCCTGTTGATTGTTCAAGTTGATATATCAATGTTAACTCCTCACACCAGGACTGATTCTCTATTTGGAAAGTCTAAGATCTTCATACCTTTGGAACAATCTTTCTCTATTAGTGCCAAATAGTTGGCAAAAAATTCCCTTACCAGAATCATTTGATAAGAACCTATAGGCTTGCTCAACTAGGCCAACTCTATTCGTGCAACTCACTCGTCACTATTTGGTACTCTTCAGAGATTCGTCATTTGATTGGCCTACTCGCCGTCAGTTCCATCCCATCAAGGAACTTGTCTTTTGATCCCTCAAGTTTCCACCTAAGTGCCTTCCTCATTTAAGTGTTTTTTCTCTTAACCATAGTTTCTTCCTTAGTTTCTTTCTCAACATGGCCAGTATCCTTCTCAATGGGGTTGGGGTTAGATGTGTTACCCCTTCTTTGTCTAGGCTCCAACTGGTACTACTAGTACTGCTCTCACTCTTCTCTTTAGACTGGGAGAGTGTGGGGATTACCCTATCTTATTGTCATGTATTGAAGTTAGATGCCTCTTTACTCCTGGTCGGCTCACCTCTTCCTTGTGCTCTACCATTGCCTTTAGTTAAAGGAAGCTTTCTTGCCATATTGCCTGGTAAAAGAAAAAAAATTAATTTGTAATTCAATATAGATCAAAAATAGTGAAAAATATGACTTGACGGAAGGTCTAACAGTCCATTAAGACAGTGATGCTCTGCCGGGCTAACCGCTAGGCCTTAAGCAGTGAGTACTGTACCTGCGATGGATGACTTGATGGTCCGTCAGGTTACTGATGGTTCACCAAGTCATCCATCGCAGCTTATCCAGTGAACATCAACTTTGGCATCTTTATAATGGTACACCTGACGGTCCATCACAGGTCTAACGATCTGCCAAGGTGACCGTCAATATATTTTTCAGTTTTAGATTTCACCTTTACCTTTTGCCGAACACTTGGTGTGCATCTTCACTTCTTAACACAATAATGGTGAAAAATTTGTATTTTACAACAACTTTTCTCGCCTTTAGTACATGTGTTACTCAGACTTCAACCAGAACAATGCACAGTAGAGTTCAACTTTGAAATTATAATTCAAATAAACAAAAAGAAGAGAGAATTTTGTTTAACATCCACAAACTTACTTTCTCCAAGTTTTAGAAATTCAAAGAAGATGAATAAAGTTGTAATCATCAAATCCAGAAGTAAAAAAAAACATTAAGCCTTTGTCATTGATTGATAACTTTTGTTGTGATGAGAAGAAGGAAGGATAATATAGTTTAAATAGGAGAGAAAATGAAGAAGGAGAGTCATAAAAGGGAATAACTGACCCTAAATACATTGAATACAGAGAAAGTTTGACAGTTTTAGGACTTGAACAGTCAGTAACGTATGTAACCGCATCCTTTTATTGGTTTAAAAATATTTGGGTTAGATACAGGGAATTTTAATAAGCCTTAAAATTAACCCGACCTGACCTGTAACTAGGGTTAAGTTAACGATTAACCTGAAGGTCTGTCGGGTGTTCGACGATTCCCCAGGTTAATCATCGTGGCTTACCAAAAATATGTAAATCATGTATTCCTGCAATGGCTGATATGGTGGTCCATCACTGATGTGATGGTCCATAGACTTGTTCGTCACTCAGTTCTATTACCCTCAACTTTCAGCTTCTGGTTGACGAATGGACTGACGGTCTATTGGACCAGTGACGGTTCGCCAGCTTAACCATAAAGACTTATCCAGTATGCCCTTTTTATCAAGGTTTGACAGTTCTAGTAACGGTCTGTTGAGTCCATGATGGTCCGTCAGTTTTCTCGTCGCCCCTATATTAACTGTAGAACTCCTTTCTTTCTGAATTCTCAGTCCTACACATTTCACCAACACATCAAATTACACAAAATTAAGAAATAAATTCCAACTATGGTTACAACAACACTTTGTGGGTTGCCTCCCACTAGCACCTAATTTAATATCATGGCACAACTCAGTGATCTCGATTAATCAGACTTCATCATAACAGGTGGTAGCTATGCACATTATTGAGTCCATTGGACCGATATCTAACTTTACTCATTTCCCATTAGCCTTGAAGACACTCTCGTCCTCATTTTTAAGTTCAACTACTCCAGACAAGTAGACTTGGTTAAATTTGTATGGGCCCGACCATTTTGATTTATGCTTACCTGGAAAAAGATTAAATCTGGAGTTGAAAATGAATGCGCAGTCGCCTTTATGAAAGTCTTGCTTTGCGGTACTTTGTGATGGTACTTCTTTATTTTTTCTTTGTATAGGTCTGCTCTTTGATACGCATCAAGACGAAAATTATTCATCTTATTTAGTTGACCCAATCTCAACTCAACAGCCTAATTCCAATCCAAATTAAGTTTCCTGAGTGCCCATAATGCCTTGTGCTCTAATTCAATTAGAAAATGACATGTCTTTCCATAAAACAATTGGTATGGCGAAATGCCAATGAGTGACTTGAAAGCTGTTCTATATGTCCACAAGGCATTATCCAGCTTCCTAGACCAATCTTGTCTGCTCACATTCACTACTTTGGCAAGAAGAGATTTAATATCTCGATTTGAAATCTCCACTTGCCCACTAGTCTGTGGGTGGTATGGAATTTCCACCTTATATTGCTTGACACCGTACTTATCCAAGGCAGCCCAAAATACCCGGTTGTAAAAATATGATCCATTATTGCTTATGATGGTGCGTTGTAATAACCCGATCATTCCTTAAGCCTAAATTTATCTTTTGAGTGGATAGGGGTGGCTTCCAAAGTTATTGATTTTTATATTGTATTTTATTTGTCTAATTTATACTTTCCATCATGTATATCATTGAATAAGCTTTCCATCGATACCAATTTTATCAAAATCCAACATCGGATGAGAAAGTTATGGCCATTTTACTGAGCATTATCGGAATCACCCAGGTTTGACGGTCGATCTGGTGGACCGTCAAGTCCTTAGAGGACCATCAGTTTTACCATTAAGACAAGGCAGTAAACCCTTTTTCTGGCCAACGTGTGATGGTCAAAATGGTGGGCCGCCAAAAATTTGACAGACCATTAAGAGGACCATCAAATCGAGGCAGAATGTCCCATTTCTAACCGACGAGTGATGGATGATCTGGTGGACCGTCAGTTTCCTAATGGATCATTACTTCAACCATCAAGTCGAGTCAGAATGTCCCAATTTTTGCACTCTAGTGACGGATGATCTGGTGGACCATCAGTTGCTCTAACGGGCCATCAGTTTGACCGCCATAGACCCCGATCAGCAATTTTCAACTCTTTTTCAAAGGGTATTTTGGTTATTTCCACCGCTTTTGGTCTTATATATATATCCAAGTAGAGAAGAGCCATTCATTTTCTCTTCAATCTCTTCAAAGAAATATCTAGAGAACTAGGGTTTCTCTTTTCCAAATACAAATTATCTCCAAGAAAATCAAGAATCTTTCATAGATTTCTCCAAGTTGTTCCAGAATAAAGTTCTCCATGTCTAAGGTATCAAGAATATTAGCCTAAAAGTGCAAGAAAACAAGTTCCAATAAAGTCTCTTATTCTCAAATTTATAATCCAAGTATGTAGGGCTTGAACAGGAATATTCTTTTATTCTTGTGCCCAAAGAATTCATTTTTACTATAGAAATTTCATGATTTTTGAAAGTGGGTTTATGCCCAAATTACTTTATTGATGAATTACAAGATTTAAGTTGATTAAGTTTGTTGTTATGATTTATTTATCATCATATTTATTAAATTGAGGATTTATGCCATGAGATGCATATTGTTATTACGTATTGATGATTTCTCAATGATTTGAGATAAGTTCCATGATTTAAGATTTTCTATGAAATGTTGATTATTGAATATATATATATATATTGATATTTGGGACTGAACGTCAAGAATGAGCCTTTTGATGTCTTCTTAAAGTTTTGATATTTGACATGATTTGATGAGCAATACACTTGATATTGAGAAAGATTATTTTGAGTTGAGGTGAGTTAGGAATTCACAAATTGTTTATGATTTACAGATGAGATATATTTATGATTTTGGTCTTTATGATAGACCCATGAGTTGATATTGATTAAGGTTGATTTCCTAAGGCATTCTGAGCTGAGTCTAAGAGGAGTATTTAGCACCGAGCGGGAAATATGGTATTTTCTCCAAACTACGTACCACCGTAGGATTGATATTGATAATTGTGGGCCAGAGGCCAAGTATGAGATTGTGATAACAAAATTGGGGTTGCACTCCCGGCAAGAGCATGACGCTCCCAGTAATGTGGGGTTCTCTTCTTAGGAGGGAAAAACGTTAGACTCCATGCGACTCATATGGTTTTATTTATGTCGGTTATAAGAAACTCCCAAGTCCATGATGATCTAAGTTCCTTGATTTACCAAGTCATTCTAAGTCGTGAGTCAAAGAGTTTGAGTTGAGTCCAATGATTTATGAGATTTATAAAGCATGTGTTATTATTGATGATTTAAGGTAATCATGTTTAAGGGAATTCAAGTGAAGAGAGTCATTATTGTCAGCAAGTATGATTTTATTTTATATTTATGATATTATTTAAAAATTGCATACACCCCTACATACTCAATACATTCCCAAGTACTGATTCCTATACTCTTCTGCGTTCTATATTTCCTCATGATGTAGGTTCAGGTGCTCAGTCTCAGCAGCGACAAATATCTTCAAGTACCTTCATCTATATTTTTGCAGTTGGTGAGTCCTCATGGTTTGAGGACCTATGCCTCTGATTTTATCTTATTAATAGATGGTTATTTTCTTTCAGTTTAGTACGAGTCAGTTGGGGGATCTGTCTCAATGGCTCCTCAGTTTTATGTAGTAGAGGCTTTGTTAGACAGAGTACTAATATGTGTAGAACTTCAGTATTTTGATTGTACAGGACAATATCTTTTCATATTATAGTATGTTCATGGCATGATTATTCCTTCTTACTCTAACTAGATTTTTATCGTAGTGAGTTCTAATAATGATGACAGGCTTAGAGGGTTAGTTTGAGGCCACATGTGACCTTAAGCACCATGTAACGTCTCGGGATAGGTTCTTGGGGCGTTACAAGCTTGGTATCAGATCCTAAGGTTCAAAGAATCCTAGGGAGTCTGACAAGCTGTGTTACGTAGAGTCTTGATCACCTGTGTATAGCATGTCACATCTATGAGAAAGAGGCTACGGGGCATTTTAGGAAAAACTATTTCTTTCTTTTAAAAGTCTATTATGCCTATGACTATTTCTCTCTGCTATTAATTCATGCTCTTTTACGATAGAAAATACCTCCTCCTAGAGCTCACAGGAACAACGAACGACCTTAACCTATTGATCACTTAGGTAATACGATGTCCCACGCAGAGTTTTGAGTAGCTTTTCAGGATCTAGCCTAGGCGGTTACTACCAATGCTCAGGCCAATGTTTAGGCTGCAGTTCCACCTCCATAAGAAGGTAATTCAATGGCAGCTTAGGTTCACGATTTTATGTGGATGAATCCACCAAAGGTTTATGGGTCAAGGGCAGGTGAGGACCCACAGATGTATCTTGATGAGGTAAAGAAAATCACTCAAATTATGCAAGTAACAGAAGAAGAAAGCATAGAGTTAGCTTCCTATCACTTGAAAGATGTTGCTTATGATTGGTTGGAGAAGTGGAGGAAGAGTAGAGGGAAGGATGTCGCTCCCTTGACTTGGCAATTGTTCTAGGATGCGTTCTTAGACCGATAATTTCACCCTGAGCTGAGGGAAGTGGAGGTAGAAGAATTTATGAACTTGAGACAGGGCTCCATGACAGTTAAGGAGTATTGTCATAAGTTCAATCAATTATCTAAGTATGCTCCCGGTATGATGGCTGATTCTAGAACTAGCATTAGTAAGTTTTTAGCTGGTGTATCTAGATATGTTGTGAAAGAGTGTAGGTCCGCTATGCTTAACAAGGACATAGACCTTTCTAGATTAATGATATATGCTTAGTAGATTGAGGTAGATAAGGTAAAAGAGAGAGAGAGAGAGAGAGAGAGATAAAGAGAGGGAATAAGAGAGTTAGATTAGAGTAGTAGGGGTATGGTTAGACTAGATTTTCTAGAGGGAATTGCCCTCAGTCCCAGAACCATTCGCTTGTGCGAGCACCTTCATCAGCCAGTTCTCTCGTATTTAGAATCAGGCAGAAGTAGGGTAAAAGGTCTACTATGTCCAGGTCCCAGGACAGTGTGAGTAACAAACCTCGTCCTCCTCCATGTATGAAGTATGGTAAGGACCATCTTGGTGAGTGCTTAGTCGATCAGAGATGTTGTTTTAGTTGCGGTAAGTTGGGCCACACAAATTCAGGGATTACCTATATGCCAGACTAGGGAGTTGTGATGTTCGTCCCTAGAGTCAGGCTATTAGTGCTCCAGCCCCTTTAATTCGTCCTACTCCTCCTCAGGGTGCTTTGTCTAGTACTTTAAGTGGTCAGCACCAAAATCGCTTTTATGCTATACCACCCCACCAGGAGAAGGAGGATTCACTAGATGTTGTTACTGGTATGCTTCGTATATTTTATTTCAATGTACATGTATTAATGGACCCTAGGACAAGTCTTTCTTATGTGACTCCATTGGTAGCTGTGAATTTTGAAATCAGTTCTGAAAATATTCCTGAGCCTTTTCTAGTTTCTATACTAGTGGGTGAATCTGTAGTTGCTAAGCAAGTGTATAAGAAGTGTCCTATCACTGTCCATAAAAGAATCATGTTTACAGATTTGATTGAGCTAGATATGGTTGATTTTAACATTATTCTAGGTATGGATTGGCTTCACTCTTCTATGCATTTATAGACTGCCATACCCATGTAGTCAAGTTTTAGTTTCCCAACGAGCTAGCTTTTGAGTGGTCCAGAAATTTTGTAGCTCCCAAGAGTCATTTTATATCCTACCTTAAAGCTAGGAAATTGATATCTAAGGGTTGTATCTATTATTTGGTTCGAGTTAACGACACTTGAATCTGAGACTCTGACTATTCAGTCTATTAGTGTTGTCAATGAGTTTCTTGATTTTTCCCGGAAGATCTTCCAGGGGTACCTCCCGATAGAGAGATAGAATTTGGGATTGATCTTGTTTTGATACGCAGCCTATTTCTATTCCTCCGTATCGTATGGCCCCCGTAGAACTTAAGGAGTTGAAAGAGAAACTTAGAGATCTTCTATATAAGGGTTTCATAGGGCCCAGTGTGTCTCCATGGGGTACACCCGTTCTATTCGTACGAAAGAAATATGGTTCGTTGCGCATGTTCATTGACTATCGTCAGCTCAACAAGGTCACAGTCAAGAAAAAGTACCCTCTTCCCAGGATTGATGACCTATTTGATCAGCTGCAAGGTGCCAGTTATTTCTTAAAAATAGATTTGAGATCCGGTTATCACAAACTTAAAGTCAGAGAATGTGATATTCCAAAGACAGCTTTCCACACCCGTTATGGTCATTTTTAATTCTTGGTCATGTCCTTCGGGCTAACAAATGCCCCATCAGCTTTTATGGACCTTATGAATTGGGTGTTCAGACAGTACCTAGATATGTATCGTATTCATAGATAATATTCTTGTGTACTCCCAAAATGAAAACGACCAAGCAGATCATCTTTGATTTGTCTTTCAGACCCTTAGAGATCATCAATTGCTCACCAAATTTAGCAAGTGTGAATTTTGGCTAAGGTCAGTTGCCTACCTGGGCATATTGTTTCTTCTGAATGTATTCATGTTGATCCTCAAAAGATAGAAGCTATGAAAAATTATCCTAGACCTATCTATCCGTCTGATATTAGGTGTTTTTTTGGGCCTAGCCGGTTACTACCATTATTTTGTGGAAGGTTTCTCTTCCATTGCTGCTCCTTTGACCCGGTTAACCTAAAAGAAAGTTAAATTCCTGTGGTCAGATTCCTGTGAGAAGAGTTTTCTGGAGTTGAAGACTCAACTCACTTCAGCCCCTGTGATGACCCTACCTAATGGTATAGATGATTTTATGGTGTATTGTGATGCTTCAAGAGTTGGTTTAGGGTGCGTGTTGTTGCAGAAAGGTAAGGTTATAGCCTATGCCTCCCTACAATTGAAACCGCATGAGAAGAATTATCCGACCCATGATCTTGAATTAGCTGCAATGGTTTTTGCCTTAAAAAATTTGGAGACACTACCTGTACGGTGTTCATGTTAATGTATTTACGTATCACAAGATTTTGCAGTATGTGTTTACTTAGAGAGAGTTGAATCTTTGATAGAGGCGATGGTTGGAATTTCTAAAGAACTATGGCATGAATGAGCTGTATCACCTGGGCAAGGCCAATGTAGTAGCAGATGCCCTTAGCAGATCGTTTATGGGCAGTGTAGTGCATATAGAAGAAGGTAAGTAGGAGTTGGCCTACGAAGTGCATCATTTGGCTAGGTTAGGTGTTAGATTACTTGACTCAGCTGAGGGTAATGTTCGAGTTCAGAGTAGTTCCTAATCTTCCTTAGTTTCAGAAGTGAAGGAGAAGTAGGATATGGATTCCCGCTTGGTTGAAATAAAAGGGTTCGTCAAAGACCAAAAGGTAGAGGTTTTCTCCCAAGGGGGAGATGGTGTGTTGAGATTTTAGAATAGATTGTGTGTGCCTGATGCTGATGATTTGAGGCAGAGAATTATGGCAGAAATGCATGGCACACGATATTGTATTCATCCCGGTGCTACCAAGATGTACCGCAATTTGCGAGAAATTTATTGGTGGAATGGTATAAAAAAGGATATAGCAAAGTTTGTAAAGAAGTGTTCAACTTGCCAGAAATTTAAGATAGAGCACCAAAGACCCAGTGGGACGATGTAAGAATTTAGCATTCCTACTTGGAAGTGGGAAGAGGTGAACATGGATTTCGTGATCGGTTTACCTCTTTCTCATCGTCATCATGATTTTATTTGGGTCTTTGTAGGTAGGTTGACTAAGTCCACGTATTTCCTGCCAGTACATACATCCTTCACTGCTGAGGACTATGCTAAGCTGTACCTCCGAGAGTTAGTCAAGTTGCATGGAGTTCCGTTGTCTATCATCTCCGATAGAGGTGCTCAATTTACTTCTCAGTTTTGGAGTGCCTTCCAGAAGGGTCTTAGCACCCAAGTCCATCTTAGCTCCACTTTTCATCCGCAGATAGACGGTCAGGCTGAGAGGACTATCCAGACTTAGGAGGATATATTGAGAGCATGTGTTTTTGATTTCAAAGGGAGTTTGGATGAACATTTGCCATTGATTGAATTTGCGTATAACAACAATTTTCATGCTAGCATTGAAATAGCTCCATTTGAGACTTTGTATGGTCCGAGGTGTAGATCACCCATAGGTTGGTTTGAAGTAGGTAAGGCTGCCGTGATTGGACCTGATGCTCTATTCGAGGCTATAGAGAAAGTTAAGTTGATTTGGGATAGGTTGAAGGCAGCCGAGAGTCATCAAAAGTCATATGAAGATGTGAGGAGAAGAGCTCTTGAGTTTGAAGTTGATGATTTGGTGTACTTGAAAATTTTGCCCATGAAAGGGGTGAAGAGATTTGGAAAGAAAGGAAGATTAGTCCCCATTATGTTAGAGGAAAGATTAGTCCCCATTATGTTAGCCCTTATAAAGTGTTGAATTATGTTGGGAAAGAATCTTATGAGATTGAGTTGCCTGCAGAGTTGTCAGTTGTCCAACCTGTCTTCCACATTTCAACGATCAAGAAGCACATTGGTGACTCTATTGTTGTTGATCCGTCAGAAAGCTTTGATGCGCAGGATAGCCTTTCGTATGATGAAGTTCCAGTCGAGATCCTATATTATCAAGTCCAAAAACTAAGGAACAAGGAAGTTCCCTTGGTTAAAGTTTTATCGAGAAATCAATCAGTCGAGGGCGCTACTTGGAAAGCTGAAGCAGACATGAGAACCAAGTACCCTCATCTCTTCTCCATGATTTCAAATCAAGCCGAAGGTACTATTCTTCCTCAATTTAGTTGTGCATTAATCTATATGGTTACTCTCGCTATGATTCGTGCATTCTGTGTAGTACCAAAAATTTTAGAGTAAAGTAAGCCCTTTGAGTGGGTCATTCTAGTTGTGCTTCCTTATTTTTTTATCTTGTTCTTGACCTATCTGGCAACATTCGAGAACGAATATTTCCAAGGGGGAGATATTGTAATACCCCGATCGTTCTTTAAGCCTAAATCTATCTTTTGAGTGGATATGGGTGGCTTCCAAAGTGATTAATGTTTATATTGTCTTATATTTCTCTAATTTCTACTTTCCATTATGTAGAGCATTGAATAAGCTTTCCATCAATACCAATTTCATCAACATCCAACATCGGGCGAGGAAGTTTTCGTCGTTTTACTGAGCGTTGTCGGAATCTCCCAGGTTTGACGGTCGATCTAGCGGACCGTCAAGTCCTTGGTGGACCATCAGTTGTCCCATCAATCCAAGGTAGTAACCTCTTTTTCTGGCCATCGTACGATGGCCAAAATGGTGGGCCACCAAAAATTTGACAGACAGTTAAGAGAACCATCAAGTCGAGGCAGAATGTCCCATTTCTGACCCTTGAGTGACAGACGATCTGGTGGACCATTATTTCCTGATGGATCATCACTTCGACCGTCAGATCAAGGCAGAATGTCCCAGTTTTGGGACTCGAGTGATGGACGATCTGGTGGACCGTCAGTTGCTCTGACGGACCGTCAGTTCAACCGTCACAGACCCCGATCAACAATTTTCAACTCTTTTTAGAAGGGTATTTTGGTTATTTCCTCCCCTTTTGGTCTTATATATATATCCAAGTAGAGAAGATCCATTCATTTTCTCTTCAATCTCATCTAAGAAATATCTAGAGAACTAGGGTTTCTCTTTTCCAAATCCAAATCATCTCCAAGAAATTGAAGAATCTTCCATAGATTTCTCCAAGTTGTTCAAGAATAAAGTTCTCGAAGTCAAAGGCATCAAGAATCTTATCCTAAAAGTCCAAGAAAAAATGTTCCAATCAAGTCTCTTATTCTCAAATTTATAATCCAAGGTATATGGGGGTTGAACACATTTCATTCTCTTGCCTAAAGAATTGATTTTTACTATGGGAATTTCATGATCTTTGCAAGTGGGTTTATGCCCAAATTACTTTATTGATGAATTACGAGATTTGATTTGATTAAGTTTGTTGTTATGATTTATTTACCATCATATTTCTTAAATTGAGGTTTTTTGCCATGAGATGCATATTGTTATTACATATTGATGATTTCTAAATGATTTGAGATAAGTGTCATGATTCAAGATTTTCTAGGAAATGTTTATTATTGAATATATATATATTGATATTTCAGACTGAACGTCAAGAAAGAGTCTTTTTAGGTCTTCCTAAAGTTTTGACATTTGACATGATTTGATGAGCAATACAGTTGATGTTGAGAAAGATTGTTTTGAGTTGAGTCGAGTTAGGAATCCATAAATTGTTTATGATTTACAGATGACATATATTTATGATTTTTTTCTTTATGATAGACCCTTGAGTTGATATTGATTAAGGTGGATTTCATATCGCATTCTGAGCTGATACTGAGAGGAGTATTTAGCACAGAGCGGGAAATGTGGTATTTCCCCGAAACTATATGCTACTGTAGGATTAATATTGATAATTGTGGGCTAGAGGCCGAGTATGGGATTGTGATAATGAAATTGAGGTTGTACTCCCTGGCAACAATACGACACTCCCGCCAATATGGGGTTCTCTCCTTAGGAAGGAAAAACATTGGACTCTATGTGGCTCACATGGTTTAGTTTATGTCGGTTATAAGAAACTCCCAAGTTCATAATGATCTAAGTTTCTTGAGTTACCAAGTCTGTCTAAGTCATGAGTCAAAGAGTTTGAGTTGAGTCCAATAATTTATGAGATTTATGAAGTATGTGTTATTATTGATGATTTATGGAAATTTTATTTCAGGGAATTCAAGCGAAGGGAGTCATTATTTTCAGCATGCATGATTTTATTTTATATTTATGATATTATTTTAAAATGTTGCATAAACCCCCACATACTCAGTACATTCCAAAGTACTTATTCCCATACTCTTCTGTGTTCTATATTTCTTCGTGATGTAGGTTCAGGTGGTCAGTCTCAGCAGCGACAGTGATCTTCAAGTACCTTCATCTACATTTCTACAGTTGGTGAGTCCTCATGGTTCGAGGACCTATGTCCCTAATTTTGTTTTATTAATAGATGGTTGTTGCCTTTCAGTTTAGTATGAGTTAGTTGGGGGATCTGTCCCAATGGCTCCTTAGTCTTATGTAGTAGAGGCTTTGTCAGACTAGACTACCAGTATGCACAGAACTTCAGTATTTTGATTGTACAGGATAGTATCTCTTCATATTCCAGTATGTTCATGGCATGATAATTCCTTCTTACTCTAGCTTAATTTTCATCGTAGTGAGTTCTGAAAATGATTATAGGCTTAGAAGGTTAGCTTGAGGCCACGTGTGACCTTAAGTACCTTGTGACGTCTCGGGGTAGGTTCTTGGGGCGTTACATGCATGGCCCCACAAAACGAGAGAAGATGTTCCTTTTAAGAAATGCAACAACTCTTTTCCCTTCATTATCAGGCCAAGGCAACGACCTCAACCCATTTAGATACTAATAAATGGCAACAAGAATGTACTTCATCCCATATGAGTTCATGAAGGGCCCCATAAAGTCGATGTCCCAGATATCAAACAACTCTACTTCCAGCATCTTTGTCATAGGCATCTCATGGTGCTTTGAGATTGACCCTTGTCTCTGTAACACTTTCCTCGCAGTCCGGTCACTTGCATGGTGATCCTCAACTGGGGAAGCATGACAAGCTTCTAGGATGCTCAGTATGTCCACTTCTGGAATACACCTCCTTATAATGTTATTCAGACAATGCCGAAACATATATAGCTTATCCCAGAAGCAGTGTGTAACATCATGAAGAAACTTCTTTCTTTGGTGAAATGAAAGATTCTTAGGAATAATTTTATGTACCATATAATTTGCAAAGTCTGGATACCAGGGTACTCTTTCAAGTACATCAGCCAAGATCTTCTCATCAAGAAATGTGTCACCAATTTCAAATTCCCTCTTACCTGTTTGATCTCCCTCAAGTCTTAACAGGTGGTCTGCAACTTGATTCTCTCATCCTTTACGATCTTTGACTTCAAAGTCAAATTCTTGAAGAAGTAGTACCTATCTGATTAACCTCTGCTTAGCGTCCTACTTTGCTATCAAATATCTTAAGGTAGCGTGGTCTATGTGAACCACCACCTTGGTTCCTAATTGGTAAGCCCGGAACATCTCAAAGTCATAGACAACTACAAGAAGTTCCTATTTAGTATTGGTGTAGTTCTTTTGAGCCCCATTTAATGGTTTGATTGCATAATAGATGGGATGGAATAACTTATCTCTCTTTTGGCATAGCACAGCCCTAAGCGCCACTCTACTTGTTTCGTATGTGATCTCAAACGACATTGACCAATATGGAGCAACAATAATTAGGGCATCAACTGATTTCCCTTTAAGGCATTCAAATGCCCTTAAGAAATCATCATCAAATGTGAACTTGGCCTCCTTCTCCAAAAGCTTGCAAAGTGGGTTTGCAATTTTTGAGATGTCCTTTATAAATGGCCGATAGAAGCCTGCATAACCAAGGAAACTATGCACTCCTTTTACTGTAATGGGGGGTAGTATCTTCTCAATAACCTTGAACTTAACCCGGTCAACTTCAATTCCCTTGGCTAAAAATTTGTGACCAAAGACAATGACCTCATTCACCATAAAATGACATTTCTCCCAATTAAGCACAAGATTAAATTCCTTGCACCACTGAAATATTCTACTCAGATTCACCAAAAATATCTAAAAAGAATTACCTACCACTGAGAAACCATCCATAAACACCTCCAAGGTGTCTTCAACTATATCGAAAAAATAGACATCATGCATAGTTAAAATGTAGCGGGTGCATTACACAAATCAGACGATATTTTCTTGAAAGCAAAAGTACCATATGGGCAAGTAAAATTCATCTTCCCCTGATCTTTTGGGGCTACAGAAATTTGTTTATATTCCGAATACCTATCCAGGAAACAATACCAATCTCTTTCTTCCAACCAATCAAGCATTTGATCCATAAAAGTCATTGGAAAGTGGTACTTCAAAGTCCATTAGTTGAGCTAATGATAGTCCATAAACACTCTCCACCCAGTCACAGGCCTGAGGGAAATCAACTCATTCTTCCCATTTGCCACTACAATCATACCCTCTTTCATGGGCACACATTGGACGGGGCTTACCCACTTACTATCGAAAATGGCGTATAAAACTCTTGTATCAATCCATTTGATGACCTTCTTCTTAACCATCTCTAGCATAGGTGGTTTAAGACGGAGTTGATTCTCAATGGTTGGTATGCAATCTTCCTCAAGATGAATCTTGTGGCTGAAAATACCCAAAGGACTACTAATAATATCTGCAATAGTTCCAACCTATCGCCCTTTTATACCTCTAAAGCACAAAAATAAGTGCCTCTACCTGTTGCTCACTAAAATCTGTTACAATAATCAGAAGTAAAGTGTTTCCAAAACCTAGAAAAATATACGGTAGATGTCCTGGCAACTACTTTAACTCCAACACTGATAGTTCTTTAATGGATTGTTTAACCGGCGGTGTTGGAAAATTTTTGAGATCTAGATCCAGCTTCTTAGGAGCATAAGAATATGAAACCACTCCTATCAAGTCACATATAGTCTCCTTAAATTCTTCAATACCTTCTCTATCAAAATTCATCAAAACTACAGCCAATGTCTCAACAGCAAATATTTCCTTCATGGACACTTCTTGCTCATTCTCATAATAAAAATCAACAATAGAGAGTACACTTATTTCCTTGTTCTACTTCATAGATTGTCATACATCAAACCATAATACTTCATCATTATGTCTGAACAGGAGCTCATTAGCTTAAAAATCAATAAGCACGCTTTTGTTGCAAGAAAAGGTCTACCCAAGATTACAGGTACCTCAAAATCCACCTCACAGTCCAAGATGATGAAATCCGCAGGAAATATGAAACTGGACACCTTTACTAAAACACCATACAATATCCCCACTGGCCATTTCATTGACTTATCCACAATCACTAGTAGCATGTTTGCGAGTGTGGGATCCCCCAAACCCAACTTCTTATAAACAGCTTGCGGCATCAGGTTTATACTTTCTCCTAGATCACACAAGGCCTTAGAAAAATCAAGAGACCCGATAGTATAATGAATGGTAAATGCTCTTGGGTCTACTTTCTTTTGCACCAAAGACCTTATGGAAATAGCACCACCGTGGTGAAGGTTATCCACCAGTTCATAGCTCACTATTATCTTCTTCATCACTAGGTTTTTCATAAACTTATAATACCTGGGAATCTTCTCTAATGCCTCTACTAAAGAAAAATTCACTGTCAACTACTTTAGCATCACCATGAATATGCTAACCTTTGTATCATTAACTTTCTTCTTTAATCTATGCAGAAATAGAGGTGGTGGTTTTGGGAGAGAGATGACCACTATTTCCCTCTCCTTTTCTTTTTCTTTCTCTAACATATCAACATACTGATGGTTAGAGTGGATATCACTATCATCCAGGTTCTCAGACTCCACTGGACAACTTTCTTCATTTTTAACATCCTCTCCAATCAGTTATTCAATTATAGCTTTTCCCACAAAAGGGCCTGGTAATACCTTACAACTCTGAGTGGTAACTGCTATGCAAGAGCCATTATTTCAAGGATTTTGCATTATATTACTAGGAAAGGTACCGCTCTTTCTTTGGTTTAGTGCTGCCAAGAGTTGGTTCATCTGCTTTTCTAATTGTTTGATAGAAGTTGACTGCGAATCACTAACCGACTCATGGATGATAAATCACTTTTCATCTTCATTACCCTAGGATTGGTTTCCTAAATTCCCTTTAATAGTTTCTCCATTATGTCCTCCATCAAAATCTTGCCTGAACTGGTAGCAGCATTATCTCGATTTCCAAGAGGTACATATAGTCTGCTCCTGTCACTCTTGTTCTTCTAATTCCTTGCTCCCTATCCTTGTAGACATCTTTATCGTAATATTTCCTACCTTGATACCCTTGACCATTGTCTTAGAAACCTCCTTGATTATTGAGATAGTTGGCCACCTTCTCAGAGTCTGAATTAGCTCTGCTCTATGCCCCAATAGCTTTCACTTTCTTAGTCTTCCCAGATAATAAATGTTTAGTAAGAAGATCCATCTGGGTTTTTATGTGAGCCATGTCTTGTTCATGTTCTTCCTCTCTACTGTATTGTTTTACAGTTATGCCACTAGAGATGGTAGATTTAACTACCTCAGAATCCCTAGTATGCCAAGATCTACTCTGTTTGGTCATCCTATCAAGCATTTCAAAAGTTTCTATAAAAGTAATATCCTTAAATTCTCCTACTGCAGTATTATCCAAAACTGGCTTTTTAATAGATTTAAAAGCTTTATACAGAGTCTCCATCAAGTGCACGTTAGTCATTTTATGATTCGGACACTGCATCAAGTTTTTCTTAAACCTCTTCCAGGTCTCATGAAGAGCTTCAGTCGGGAGCTGCCTAAAATTACTGATCTCGTCCCTCAATTATAATATCCTAGACGGTGAAAAGAACCTTTTTAGGAAAGCTCCTTTCAGCTACCTCCAGTTTTTTATAGAATCAGGAGTCAACCCATTAAGCCACAGTGTTGCCTCCCCAGAAAAAGACAACAGGAATAGACATAGATGGATAGCATTCTACCCTACTCCAGGGTTATCAAAAGGCTAGAAAATAGTGATAAAATTCACTAAATAAATGTTTCGATCATTACCCAAAAGCCGACCAAATAGCTCCCTCAGATGAAGTAATTGATCATAGTACTAGTGATGTTGAACTTAACTTTGGGTGCCAAATGTGGAGGAATAATAGGTCCGGTTGCACTTGCTCCATCCGTTTTATCCTCATCCTCTTCAAGATAAAATTGCACAAGTTTTCGATCTTGTCTTGCTCTAAAATGATGATTTCTATTTACATTACAGTTCACGGGTGCAACCACATTCTCTGCTCACCTTTGGTTAGCAGGATCTAACAAATCATTGTCTCCCAAGTCCTCATCATCCGTATTAGGCACCCACCCTAGATTATCAGTATTTTACTGATTAAATTATGTATTAGCCAAAGATGCTAAGCACTCAACTTCTTGTTGGTCAGCCACTCTACTGATCAATTGAGATTTTGAATGTAATGGCAATAATGATTCACCTGAACTCTATGTATTTGGCATATGCAATTATTACCCTACAAAGAACAAAAACAACAAAGAAAATTAAAATATGGGAAACTTGACCAAAGGTCAACTAACAAACACAAACTTAATTGCCAATCGTATTCTCCAGCAACGGTACCAAAATTTAATATGCCCAAATTACACCGCTCTTACTAGACAGTAAGCGTTCGTTATTAAATATATAACCCAACTAGGTTGGGGTCGAATCCCACAGGGAATACTATGTTCACTAAGTATTTTGGTTGTTACTAGATTATTGATCAAAGGTTCCGAATAAAAGGGGTGTTTTTGTTTGTAAATATATCTCGCTATTTGTAACAAAAAGTGTTCCAGTCAAAGATTCTTATTGCAAATAATAATTCAATGAGAGTAGTCAAACTAGAGTTATGGTTATTGAGATATTCAAGAAACTAGGGTTGTGAATTATTTTAAATTTTCAACTGGTGTCCCAGGTTGGACCCTAACTCGTTGTCTTATCTTATTTGGGGCATGTCGGTTAGATAATTACCTCCTACAGTGTCAGCCTTAGTCTTTAGAATAGAACTCAATTTATTTCTACAGAATTAGGACTATCAGATACAGTCAACTAGTATTTGTAAATCAATTATCAATAACTTTAGATATCAGTTACTCAGTTTTAGAACTCAGGAATTAGCTTCAGACAAGCTTAGTCACAACATTTATTTATATGGATACTAGTGCATACTCAGTATTAATAGTAGTATCAGTTATCCATGTGCTCTCCTTTTCAGTTACTCTATATCATACAGTTAATTATTGTTCATACATATGAACCTTTGCATTCAACCTTACCTCATCTAGCATACCAGTACATTTCACATACTAATGCATACTTTTTCTTTGCGCTATGATGTCTCATATCATAGGTTTAGACACTCAAGTTCCCGATCGTGCATAGATAGATTCAGATTCAGCCAACAACAGTAGATTAGCAGTGAGTCCTCATCATTCGAGAATATTTTTGTATTTCATAATTTCAATAAACTCAGTATTTCAGTAGATGGATTTAGTTGGGGGATTATCCCATCGACTTCACTTTCAGAAAGTTTCAGTTAGAGGATTTTTAGACTAGTTTTAAGACAGTGTTTAGTTTTATAAATTATTATTTCAAATGATATAATTTATCAGTATTTAAAATATTTTGAACCTTATGGCATTTTGTATTCTGGAAACCTATGTTCGCCGATATAAGGGTTGGTCTTGGTAACTATATGCTTGTGGGCTACATGGGAATCCCCCAAGTTTATACTTGTATATATATATTAAGGTGGGCGTAGGCTACAAGGGAATCCCCGACCACTATGATATCTCTGGTTCATGAGGCTACATTCACTGGGGCCCATTCAAAAGGTAACACTGGACCTATATAGCCAGTGGGTTGATTATAATGACAAGGATACACAACCCAAGTAATGGTTTTATACATGCTTAACCCATTTCCCTTTCCAAGCATGGTATATATGTATATATGTATGTGATTGCATATGATTATTTACTTTGATTTGGAATAATGTCGTATTTTTACCCTTATTCCTAAGTACATGCTAGCATTTATTTTGCTAACCGTCTTCGGTTGTTATATGTATCCCTATGTGATGTAGGAATCAATTATAGTAATATTTCTGCCCAGTGACCTTGATTTTGGTACAACTTTGTGTCAGACTAAAGTGGTTAGCTTCCATACTCCTAAAGACTCCATTTCATGCTATGGGATTCTTTACATTATTTTTGTTTCTTGGACTTTGCTTTTGGCTATGGCTGGGGCATGTCCTGACTGGATATTCTTTGTTTTTGGTTAGAGGCTTTGTGGGACTACTATGGGCATGGGCAGTGTCAGTATTGGTGTCAGCCTTTGTATTCTTATTGGAAATAGTGTTGGAATTAGTTGAATATTCTATTGAGGTCATTGTATTATTGTTATAGGATTTAGTTAAAGTCTTTGAATTATTATTATTTTATCATGTTCTATGTTTTAAATTCAATTGACATAGAGTGGAGGGTGGTTATGGTTGGGTATTCAGGTTGGTCTTTAGTCCTGATTGGATTAAGGCATTCAACGAGACTAGGCCCTTGTTTGGGTAGTCTCACATAGACACATGGAACATAGGATTAATAGAGGCCAAACTTGCTGGTAAATTAACTCATAAGCGACATTCCAAATTCTTCTTACAGCCTGATATCGACCAATGTAATGGGGACTGAGTTTCCCCTTCTTCCCAAACCTCATGACTCCTTTCATAGGAAAAATCTTCAAGAACACCCAATCTCTCAATTCAAACTTAATATCTCTTTGCCTCACATCTGCATAATACTTTTGGTGACTTTGAATGGTCTTAAGTTATTCTTAAACCACCTTCACCTCTCCATGCCTTGGTGAAACCAAGTCAGGACCGAATAACCTAGTCTCCCTACCTCAAACCACCTAATAGAAGACCTATACCTTCTACCACAAATATCCTTGAAAAGATCCATGTGAATTCAAGAATGATACCTATTATTGTAAGCAAAGTCAATAAGAGGCAATGGTCAACCAATCTACCTTTAAAGTCAATCACACAGACCCTTAGCAAATCATCTAAGGTAAGAATAGTATGCTTTACTTTTCCATCCATTTGATGGTGAAAAGAACTGCTAAGATTCACCTGTGTACCCAAACCTTTCTAAAATGAATGCCAAAAGTGAAAAGTAAAATATGTACCTTGATCTAAAATAATAGACACAGGCGCTTTGTAATGTCTCTTCAGGTCATTTTTTATAATCCCACTTATTTTTGTCATTATAGCTGTTCCATAGATGCCCCAAGTCATGTATGACTTGTTATAACAAATATTTCGATTACGAAGTAGTTTGTTTGGTCTTCTGAACCAATTCCTCATTTAGAAGTCTTTGTTGGTTCTGAATGGTCGCTGAGCAAAAACCTTAATAGAATAGTATTTGATGCAAATTTTACTGTATTAATAGCTCTATAATATCAATTTTAGTCTAGGTATGACCTTAGTTTAGGTTTCTCTACACCCAAGTTTATTTTGACCCATTGGTTGGAAAGTCAAAAATTTGAAAATATGGGTGTGGGGACCATATTTGACATAAATTACCTCGGATGGAAAATCCAACTTCATCAATGCATTTGGAACGTTGAATTTATTGGGGTTACATAGTTTGATTGCAAAAATCAGAGTCCAAATGAGTCTAGGAGGTCAAAAATTAGTTTTGACCTTGTTGACCTTGTATGAGCATGATGACGGCCTGTATGAGCGCGATTGTGGTACCTTTGTACCTAGAGATGTTATAAAAATACCCTTTGGTTGAATTTTATCCATTTTCCACTTCTGTTTGAATTCTTGAAGCCCTAAAATGACTTGGTAATCTCAAATTAATTATTAGGGGTGAGTTAGAAGTTTTATTAACATATATTTTCATGAGTAATAATAGATTTAAGGTATAAATCCTTTTCTTTCATACTTCAATTTCTTGAAATTATGACAAAAACCACAAATTACTTGAGGTCTTGATTTTAGCATAAATAAGCTTAGTTTTTACTTGATTTCTAAGGGTTGTGATTCCCTAATACAACATTGGGTTCATCTCAAAAGTGTGTTTTTCATATGTGGAACCCACTTGGGGGTTTTGGTGTCATTTTTTGACCTTAAGCACAATGGTGAAATATGGGAATCAATGTTATCACTATGATGTGTAGATTATATTTTTGATAGCTTGGTAGCTTGAAAAAGCTTCTCAAAAGGTAAAAGTTAAAATTTAGTAGATTATTGAGCATTGTTTGGATTAGAGGTATGCTAGGCTTATCCCTTGTTATATTGAGCTATGTTTTGATATTATTGTGATATAATGTTATATTGGGATGGGTTTTATGTTTGGGTTTGATGAAATATAAGACTTGGGTTAGTTGGACCAATTAAGCTATAGAATCTTAGAGATTGAAAAGCTTGACTTATTTTCCTTTGACTTAGGTGGAATAGACTTCATTACTCATGTTTAGCATGAGAATGTCTTAAAACACTTAACCATAGGTTAAATGCTCTAGTTGCTCATACCTAGAGTTAATTGGCCTCGGCTACTTATGCTAATAAAGGTTTCCTTAGTTCCTATGGACTTAGTAAAGGTGCTTGAGTAGAATATCTATCATAGGGCTTATGGTGGTTATATATACATCTAAGAGTTTATTTAGATACTATAGCCTAGTCTAGGGTAAAAATTGACTTATAATACATTCGGGGATTTAGATGTGGGCTTGTTGACCCATATTAAGCCAAGAAATGTAATTAGTTCCCTTGAACCCTTAAGCTTAGTAAGTGACTTTAGAGTGCCCTTGTGGAGGTAATAATGGTGACCCTTAGTACTTGTTGGTTATGTAGAATGGCACTGAGAATAATACCTAAGTGACTATGCCTTTATATTCCTTATTGGCTAAAGCTTATGCCAAGCTACTAATTCGTTATTATGATTAACTATTGTTTAGGGTAATGAACATACTATTAGATAAGCCCTTGTCTATAATATGGCCTAAGCCATAAATAATTTTATTGATCATGCTATGAATAAGATATATATTATGTCATGTTTTAGTCATTAGTCATACTAATGATAAATTAATTTTAGGCCAATAATAGGCAATTAATACGCTACTAAAGGGTCATTGTTCAAGATGTCACTTATGGTTATGTCCAAGGTCGAAAGGACTAGATTATGGTTTATTTAAAGTTGAGTCATTGATACACGTTTGGTTAAGACATTGTTTATGCTTGTTTTTGGGCCATTAGCTGTACTATTACCCAAGCTATGATCATGCTTAATAATTACACTAATAAATCACATGGGAAATTTTTCTTATTGTTGATTTTAGAAACGATGATGTAAATGGTGCTAGAAGGCATGCTTATTGACTAAATTCAAGAATGCCTTATAGATTATGTTTGGACTCATATTATGCCTTTTTCTACTAAGTAAACTAAAGATTATGATAGAAAGCCTTCTTGTTGCTAATATTATGAGTCATGATAACTAAGGGTTCTAAAAGATGCATTTATTGACTACATAAGAAGCTATGATACTAACCATGTTGAACCCATTAATGCTTTGTAATATTTTTCCTATATATATCATATATTTATTGATAAATTATCCTCAACGACAAATGAGGAGATATAAAGGTATGCTTATCCTTAGATCTTTTTTACTTTAGCCCTCATGAGGCCTATCATTTACTTACTTGCCATTTACTTTAGCCCTCGTGGGGCTTTCACGGGTGCTAGTTCAAGAGGTTGAGCTTTCCAACCTTTATGGATGCTAAGGTGGAGGAGTATCCTCAGGGTTTTCTGGATGAGATGAAAAAGATTTTTCATGTTATGCATGCCAAGAATATGGAAGGGGTAGAGTTACTGCCTACCAGCTGAAGGATGTGGCATACCAATTGTATGAGAAATGGAAATAATCAAGGGATATGGTTTTGAGTCATCTCTGTGGGAAAAATTCTTCAATACATTTTTGGACCGCTTCTTTTCTCAAGAGTTGAGGGAAGCAAAAATAGAGAAGTTTCTTAATATAAAGAAAGAGGAGATGTTAATAAAGGAATATGCCTTCAATTTTCACCAGTTGTTCCAGTATACTCTAAAAATGGTATCTGATATGAAGGGCTGGATGAGGAAGTTTGTTTCTAGATTATCTCGTGAGTTGATCCTGGAATGTAAGGATTCTTTATTTATAAAAGACATGGATATCTCAAAGTTAGTTGTATACATGCAACAGGTAGAGGAAGAAAAAAAAATAGGCTAAGTTTATTGAGAGCAGCGCAAGAAGTTAAGTTCTCTAAGCAGGGTGATAGTAAAAAATATAGTGGTAGGGATGGTGGTAAGTGGCCTAAAAGGGAGTGGGGGAGTTCTGTATCCTGCTCCACAGCAAGTGCTCATTATCCAAAGTCGTCAAGTGATAGGCATTTCTACAGTGGCGAGAACTTTAGGGAACAAGGTGCCCAATCTCAAGATAATGAGGCCTGGTCAGCTCCATTATGTCCTTTTTATAAGTTTTATGGCCGTCTTCTTTGGGATTTCTGTGATGAGGGAAGGGATAGGTGCTTCAGCTATTGTCAACTAGGCTATATGCTTAGAAACTGTCCTGTTGGTAAGGCTACCTCTAGGCTAAATAAGGTTCAGGTTTCTTTGTCTTTAGCTCCACCACCAAAGGGTGCACCATCTAGTTTCAGTATTGGTCGTAATGTTCTTTATACTCTCACCACCCAAAAGGAGTCTGAGGTATTTCCTGATATCGTTGTTTGTATGCTGCAACTTTTTCTCATCATGTGTATTTCTTAATTGATTTGGAGTCTACACTCTCTTATACAGATCCATTTGTTGTTGGGCATTTTGGTTTTGGTCCGTAGTGTGTTTCGGACCCTATTTCTATTTCTACCTCGGTTGGTGACTTTATGATTACTAAAAAAAAGTCTATAGGGGCTATGTGGTATCTATTGGTAGTAAAGAAACTTTAGTGGATTTTTTTGAATTAGATATGGTAGATTTTGATGTCTTACTGGTGATGGATTGGTTACATTTGTGCTATATATCTCTAAACTATCGAACCCGTAGGGTTTTCTTTTAATTCCCTAACGAGCCTATTATTAAGTGGGAGAGTGGTTTTCTAGGTCCTAAAGGGAAGTTTATATCATATCTTTGAACTTGGAGACTAATATCCAAGGGGTATCTCTATCACTTAGTCTAGGTTAAAGATTCTAGCTAAAAGGGTCCTTCTTTGCATTCAGTTCTGGTGGTGAATAAATTTCCTGATGTCTTTCTGGATAAACTTCTTGGTGTTCCTCCTGATAGGGATATTGATTTTAGGATTGATCTTGTTCCAGACACTCATCCAATTTCTATTCCCCTTATAGAATGTCTCCGGCTGAGTTGAAGGATCTCAAGGTGCAACTCAAGGATCTTTTGGGTAAGGGTTTCATCCATTCTAGTGTGTCCTTTTGGGGTGCACGTTTGTTATTCATATGCAAGAAGGATGGTTCCCTTCGGATATGTATTGATTATCGATAATTGAATAAGGTGACAATAAAGAATAAGTACTCTCTTTCAAGGAAAGATGACTTATTTGATCAGTTGTAGGGTGCCAAATTCTTTTTGTATATTGATATTTTATCCAGGTATCATAAGTTTAAGATTAGGGAGGTGAATATCCCTAAGACAGCTTTCTGTACCACGTATGGGCATTTTAAGTTCTTGGTGATGTCGTTTGGTTTGACTAATGCCTTGGCGACATTCATGGATTTTATGAATAGGGTCTTCTATTAGTTTTTGGACTCATTCAATATTGTATGAATAGATGACAATTTGGTGTAGTGTAAGAGTAAGGTGAATCATGTCAATCACCTCTGAGTTGTGTTGCAGACTCTGAAAGAACTACAGTTGTATGCCAAATTCTCAAAATATGTGTTCTGGTTAAATGTTGTCACTTCTCTGCATCATATTATTTCTAGTGAGGGGATCATTATGGATCCGTAAAAGATTTCTATGGTTACGAAGTGGCCTAGACCTATGACTCCAATCGATATTCAGAGATTCTTAGGTTTGGCAAGTAATTACAGGAGGTTTGTGGAAAGTTTTTCTTGCATAGCTTCTGTATTGACTAAGTTAACTCAGAAGAAGTTTAATTTCTTGTGGTCTAATACATGTAAGGGCAGTTTTTAGGAGATAAAGGATAAGCTAACTTTAGCTCCGATTTTGAATTTTCCCAATGCACTTATGGCTTTGTGGTTTACTATGAAGCATCCCATGTAGGACTTAGTTATGTTCTAATGCAACATAGTAAGGTGATACCTTATTCCTCTAGGTAGTTTAAGGTTCCTGAGATAAAGTATCCTATTCATGATTTGGAGTTGTTAGATATGGTGTTTGCACTGAAAATCTTACAGCACTATTTGTATGGAGTGCATGTGGACATCTTTTTTAATCACGAAAGCTTGCACTATGTGTTTACTTAGAAAGAGCTTAACCTCAGACAGAGAAAGCGGCTTGAGCTTCAAGGACTATGACATGAGTCTTCACTACCATCCATGTAAACCTAATGTTGTTGTTGAAGCTTGTAGAAGATTGACTAGCTCATGTGTATATGGATAAGTGAGAGTTAGTGAAGGATATTATCCATTTGGCTAACCTTAGGGTTCGCCTCTTGGACATTAAGGATGATGGTGTGTTCGTTAAGAAGGTGATGCAGTCGTCTCTTGGTACTAAAATTGAGAAGAAGCAAATGTTAGATCCTATCTTGATAAAAATCAAGGGTGATATTAGTGGGAAAAAGATGATGTCGTTTGAGATTAGTGGTGATGATACTTTGCGATAACAAGGGAGGTTATGTGTTCCCGACATCAATTATTTTTTAGATGGATCTTCATCGAGGCACATGAATTGCTCTATGTTGTACCTCCTAGTTTGATGCAGATGTATCATGACCTTAAGGAGATGTATTGGTGGAATGGTATGAAGAGGGATACGGCTGATTTTTTGGCCAAGTGCAGGGTGTGTAAACAAGTGAAAGTTGAGCAGATGAGGCCCAAAGGATTGTATCAAGAAATTGAATTTCCTGAATGGAAATGGAAAGTCATCAATATGTATTTAGTTACTGGTCTTCCTAGGTCTTAGAATCAGTTTTATTTTATTTGGGTCATCGTGGATAGGATAACAAAGTTGACTCACTTTTGGACAGTGAGAACTAACTTTTTGGTAAGGATTATGCGAGTTTGTATCTTCATAGGATTGTGTAGCTGCATGGGGTACCAACTTCTCTCAACTCAAACCGTGGTACGCAGTTTACATCTCACTTTTGGTTGTTATTTTGGAATGGTTTAGGTACCAATGTGAGTTTTAATGCTATATTTCACCCACAGTCGAATGGGCAAGTGGGCTATGACACCTTGGGTTTTGACCCTTAGAAAATTTCCTAGAATTCTTGTCTCTATACCCAATACGACTCATGGAAATAAGCCGTATGGTGAGGTATGAATGGTATGTCCTATCGTATATTGACCAGTATTAGTTGGTGGGATGGATTTTGGTTACTAGAATGGAAATGATTTAGGGGTACGAGGTGTATTGGTGGGTATGGCACACTTGGTTCTTTAACTTAATATTAGGTTGTATCTGAATACAAGTGGCTTACCGTGAGCCATAAGCCTGGGTATGAGTCATACTAAGGACTCATATAGTAGACAGTGTCTAAATCATCCTTAGGTTTAATCTGTCGAGGGTACGGATAGAGGGAATGGATCATATTCTTTAGATATAACTTGGATGGATGAGTCGTATGTTGGACAGTATTGGATCCAAAGGTTGAGGCTAGGATAGAGTGAAGGGTACCGATCATATTAGAGGATACAAGTCATGAGGGTCAGTTGTACCCCTGGGATGGGATTTTTTTTCAACTTAAGTGGGGATATTCTGGACATTTCCCCACTTATCCTAATAAGTTCACATGACTTCTAACCTACTTGGGAAGTTATTTACCTATTATTCTATTCATTAACACTTAGAAACTCTTCTAAAATACTCTATAATAGGGTTTTAACCAGAGGATTAATTTTTGGCTTGTCTTTGTGATTTCTTTCCATTATCATCTTGGTCTAAGGCATGTTTTATTCCCTTATTGTTAATTATACCTGTGTGCATGATCTCATACTTTATATTTGGAGGATGTACTAGTCATCCCAGGTTTTTTTCCCTGGTCATGCGACTAAATGCAATAGGGCTCTTTCAGCAGGGGGAACTAAACCCATATACCCTTGGGGTGGATTAGGATTGCAAAGCAACACAACCCATGTAAAGGTTTTAAATAGATGCTAAACTTGGTCCCTTTTACTGGCATAGTTATATTTATATATGGTTGTGTACATATGGATGATTTACTTTACTTTATAAATTCCTTTATTTTATCCTTATCCTAAGATCATGCTAACGTTCACCCGCTTACTTATCTACTCACGGCTGTATACCAATGCAACGTAGGAAGCAACTATTCTACTCCTCCTACATAATGATTAACTCGGGAATTAGCATTTGGACTGAAGTGGTGAGATTCCAACCTTTCATAAGGCTTTATTTCATGTTATGGATATTTCCAGACACTTTTATTTTATTTTGGATATTGTTTTTGGCTATGGTTGGGGGCATATCCCAACCAAATTTTTACTTTTCTTTAGTTAAAGGCTTTAAGGGACTGCAATAGGTTGGAATGGGCGAGATCCGTATTCGTGTCAACCTTTGTATTGTATATACATTGGGCTGACACCAGTCGATGGGATTGTTTGTTATTCCATTGTATTTTATTTTGGGATTAATTTTATTATGTTTTTGAACTTATTTGGTTATGGCCTGGTTTATGGCCTTTGGAATGGTTTGGTATGGTTAGGCATTTGGTATGGTATGGTAGGACTTGGTTGGGCTAGTCATAGTTGTGATCCTATTCTAGAATCTTTATATGAGTTGTTACACTATCTTGTAATATGCTTGAGATTCAGCCAACTCAAGGCAAGCAGTTAGTGGTTGGGTTAGGTAACGGGGGTGCTCTCTTATCCCGATCAGAATTGGGATACCCATTATGAAAAGGCCCTTGTCGGGTTGTGTCAGATTGGTATCAAAGCCTTGGTTCATGTTCAATTGGGAGTTCACAAAGCCGTGTCTAGTAGACTTTCTTTTAAGGGGTGTAGCGTGCCACACTCATAAAGAAGAGGCTTTAAGGAATTTAGGAATGTCTCACTTTCTTGGTATTCAATTTTAAAGCTTGGAGCCTCAGTCCTTGAATATTCTCTAATTCTTATTTGTTCATATTTCAGACCATGCCTTATAAATTTGGAACACAAGGAAATTTTTTTTTCCCATCTAGGGGTACTATTAAAGGGGTGCATCCTACTTTTGGGGTTCATCTTTGATCTCACGCTCCTATCCTTGATAGTTTTGGAGTTCCACTGGTTGCTACTAGTCCTCTTCAAGGCAAGGTGACTAATGCAAAATTCTGTCAGTCTATTCATATTATTTTTTAGATGACCGTTGCTCAAGCTGAGCGGGGTGTGACTGGTGCTTTGTTTGATGAGGCCATAAGGGTTGGCCAATTTATGAAGATAGTTTCACCCATATTTTCTAGAGTACAGGTGGAGAAGAATCCATAAGTCATCTTGGATAAAATGGAAAGGATATTTTGGGTGATGTAGGCTACCAATTTAGAGGGGGTACACATTGTAGCTCACTGACTTAAAAATATTGCATATCAGTTGTATGAAGATTGGGATAAGGATAGGGGTGATGTGGAAGAATCAGTCTTGTGGATACTTTTTCTAAGACTTTCTTATATTATTTGTTTCCCTAAGAGTTGAGAGAATCAAATATGGAGGGGTTTATGAACCTCAAGCAGGAGAGGATGTTTGTTAAGGAATATGCCTTGAAATTTCACCAATTGTCAAGGTATGCCCCTGATTTAGTAGATAATATGCATGCATGAATGAGGAAGTTTGCTTCTGGGTTAAATTAGGATTTGATTTTTGAGAGCAAGATTGCCTTGTTGATTAAAGATATGGACATCTTTAGGTTGACTGTTCATATGCCGTAGGTAGAGGATGAGAAGAGGAAACAGGCAGAGTTTGGATATCGGCATGGTATAAAGAGTAGGTTTTTTGACCAGGGATGTGGTTGAGACGGTGGCTAATGGTAGAAAAAGGAGAGGGGGAGTTCTACTTCCTTCTATTCTACTAGTGCTCCTTACCAATCGAGCGACAGGCGTGATCAAGGTTGCCTAATCTCAGGCAAGCAGAGGTCAGTCAGTTACTTTATGCCCTTCTGGTTGATTATGTGGTCATCCTCATCAGGGCTACTGGAATAAAGGTAGGGACAAATGTTTCAAGTGTGACCAGGCAGGTCATCGGCAGAATTGTCAGACTAATAAGATTGCTAAAGGGGCAAATAATATTTTTGTGGCTTTATCTTCTACTACTACGCCTGGCGGTGTTGCATCTACTTCTGTTAGTGCTCCTGGTTCTAGTGTTGGTCGAAACATATTGTATGCTTTGGCGTCCCTACTGGAATCCGAGGCATCACCTAATGTCATTAATGGTATGTTATAGCTTTTCTCTCATGACGAATATTATTTACTCGAACCAGAGTCCACTCTATTCTTATGACTTCTTATATGGTGGTATCTTTTGGTTTAAATCTGAAAGTTAGTTTAGATTCTTTTTCTATTTCTACCACAGTAGGTAACTCAGTTATTTCAAAGAGAGTCCATAGGGGGCGTGGTATCTATTGGTGGCAAGCAGGCCTTGATGGATCTATTTGAGTTAGGTATGGTGGATTTTGATGTCATTCTTGGTATAGATTAGTTGCATTCTTAATACATGTCCTTGGATTGTCGGACCCATAGGGTTATCTTTAGGTTCTCAGGTGAGAGAGCTATAGAATGGGAGGGTGGCTCTTAGGCTACTAGGGAGAGATTTATTTCTTATGTTAAAGTTCAGATTCAGGCTAAAGATTCTAACTCGAAAGGTCCTTCTTTCCAGTCAGTTCCAGTGGTTAATGAGTTTCCAGAGGTCTTTTTGATTGATTTTCCTGGTGTTCTCCAAATAGGGAAATCAAGTTTGGTATTGATCTAGTTCTAGAAACTCGTCCAATTTCTATTCCTCCATATAGAATGGCACCGACTGAGTTGAGAAAACTCAAGGAGCAACTTAGAAATCTTCTGGATAAGGGGTTTATTCATCCAATTATATCTCTGTGTGGTGCTCCAGTGTTGTTTGAGTGCTAGAAGGATGGTTTCCTTAGGATGTGCATTGACTACAGGCAGTTAAATAAGGTAACAGTCAAGAATAAGTATTGTCTTCCAAGGGTAGATGATATATTTGATTAGTTTCAAGGTGACAAGTTCTTTTCTAAGATAGATCTTCGGTCTGGGTACCATCAGCAAAAGATTAAGGAGGTAGATATCCCTAATATGGATTTTTCTACTCGGTATGGGCACTTTGAGTTTTTGGTAATGTCATTTTGGTTGACTAATGCTCCGACCACATTTATGGATCAGATGACTAGGTTTTTTCATCAGTATTTGGATTTTCTTGCTATTGTATTTATTGATGACATTATGGCTTATCAAAAAGTGAGGTGGATCATGCTAATCACCTCCGTGTAGTGTTGCAAACCTTAAAAAACTATAGTTATATGTGTTGTTCTTTAAATATGAGTTTTGGTTTAACGCTGTAACTTTCGTAGGTCATATTATTCCTAGTGAGGGGATCATGGTGGATCTGCAAAAGGTTGTTACGGTTAAAAGATGGCCTAGACCCATGACTCCATCTGGCATTTGGCACTTCTGGGGCTTAGTCGGGTATTATACGTGGTTTTTGTAAACCTTTTCATCAATAGCTACTACTTTGACTAAGTTGACTCAAAAAATGTAAAGTTTTCATGGACAAATTCTTGTTAAGGGAGTTTCGAGAAGTTAAAGGGTAAGCTAACTTTGACTCTAATTTTTACTTTTTTCAGAAGGCAATAATGGGTTCATAGTTTGTTGTGATGCATCTCATGTAGGGCTTGGTTGTGTGTTAATGCATCATGGGAAGGTGATTGCCTATGCTTCCAGAGAGGAATTATGCTGCTCATGATTTGGAGCTGTTAACGATTGTGTTTTCTTTGAAAATATGGTGGCATTCTTTGTCTGGTGTTCTCGTGGATATCTTTTTCAATCATAAGATTCTACAGTATGTGTTCACTCAAAAGGAGCTTAATCTCAGGCAGAGGAGAAGACCTGAGCTTCTCAAGGACTACGATATGAGTTTTCAATACCACCCTGGTAAAGCTAACATGGTTATTGATGCTCTTAGCAGGTTATCCATGGGGATTTTAGCTCATTTGGAGGGACGAAAGAGGAAATTGGTGAAGGATATTCACCACTTGTTAATCTTGGAGTTTTTCTCTTACACTCCAAGGATAGTGGTATGATGGTGCAAGAAATGGTTTGATCATCTCTTAGTGTGAAGATTAAGGAGTAGCAAGTTCTAAATTATATCTTGATTAAATTCAAGAGTGATGTTGGTGGCCAAAAGGAAGTGGTGTTTGAGATCAATGGTGATGGTACTTTACAGAACCAAGAGAGGTTGTGTGTTCTTGATGTTGACGTATTATGACAAAGGATTTTAGATAAGGTCCACGAATCACACTGTATTGTTCATCCCTACTCGACTAATATGTATCTTTATCTCAACGAGATCTTTTGGTGGAATGGCATAAAGTGGGATGTGGCTGATTTTATGGCTAAGTTCATGGTGTATCAACAGGTTATGGTTCAGAACATGAGGCCTAGAGGGTTGTAACAAGTAATTGATTTGCCCAAATAAAAATGGGAAGTAAACAATATAGACTTTGTTACCTATCTTTCTTGGTATCAAAATCAATTCAATTTGGGTCATCCTGGAAGGATAACTAAGTCTGCATACTTTTTGCCAGTCAAACTACCTTCTCGATGGAGGATTCTGCGAAGCTGTATCTTCAGGAGATTATGAAGCTGCATGGGGTGACTGTTTCAATTATTTTTTATTGTGGCACGCACTTTAAATCTCATTTTTCGTGATCTTTTCAGAAGGGTTGGGGACTAAGGTTAGTCCGAGTACTGTTTTTCACCTGCGGATGGATGGGCAAGCAGAGAAAAATATTTAGACATTAGAGGATATGCATCGGGCTTGTGTGATTAATTATGGTAGTATTTGGGTTGAGAATATACCTTTGCTAGGTTTGCTTACAATAATAGTTATCATTCTAGTATTGGTATGGCCCCTTTTGAGGTACTGTATGGTAGGAGGTGTAGATCTCCTATTGGGTGGTTCGAGCTTGGTGAGGCAGATATGTTTGGTCCCGAATTTTTTACCAGGCTATGGATAATCTGAAGGTAATTTAGGATAGGCTTAAGTCTATCCAAAGTCAGCAAAATTCCTACGCAGATATTAGGCACAGAGACTTAGAGTTTGAGGTTGGGGATAAGGTTTTCCTCAAGGTATCTCCCATGAATGGAGTAATTCAGTTTGGAAACAAGGGGAAGCTCAGTCCTCAGTATGTTTGTCCTTATAAGGTTTTGTTGAGACTTGGTAATATTACTTATGTGCTGGAGTTGCCTTATAGCTTTCGGTCTTTCATGTTTCCATGTTAAGGAAGTGCATTAGTAATCCTTCTTCATTTGTTCCTTTGGAAGGATTAGGTATCACGAATTCTCTGTCTTATGAGAAAATTCTGATTGATCTCTTGACTAGGAGGGTTTGTCGGTTGTAGACCACAGATTGGCCTCAGTTAAGGTTCTATGGCAGAACCACAAGGTGGAAGAGGCTATTTTGGAAGTGGAGGAGGACATGAAGTCCAAATATAGTCTTTAGCTTTATGCGCCTAGGATTCATGCAGAATGTATGTGTCTTCAACACATCTTTATTTTCTGTGTGTTTTTAAAGTAAATATTGATATCTTTGCTTCTTTGTTTTCAAGCATTGTTAAGGGTTGGAAATATATTTGATAATGCAAATGACTCGTGTGTGTGGTTACCCCAACCTTATCCGTCATTAGGGGATGAATGTTCCTAGTGGTGGAGACTATAAGACCCTGGGTTTTAATACTTAGAAAATTTCATGGAATTCATGTCTCTTGACCCAATACGACTCATAGGAACTAGTTGTATGATGGCGTACAAATTGTATAGTCTTGTCGTATACTAACTAGTGTTGGTTGGTGGAATGGATTTTTGTTACTTGAATGGATATGACATAAAGGTACGAGTTGTATTAGTGGGTACAGATCATTTGGTTCCTTAACTTAGTCTTAGACTTTGTTACATAGGTTGGATCTAAGTACGAGTAGCCCCCTGTGAGCCTAAGCCAGGGTATGAGTCATACCATGGACTCGTATAATGGACAGTGTCTAAATCTTTCTTGGTTTTAATCTGCTAGGGGCACGGATCATATGCTTCAGATACGACTTGGTTGGATGAGTTATATCCAGGAAAGTGTTAGATCCAAAGGTTGATGCTAGGATACAAGTAGAGGGGACCAATCGTATTAGAGGGTACGACTAGTGAGGGTTAGTTATACCCTTGGGATGGAATTTTGTGCAACTGAAGGGGTATTCTTGACATTTCCCCTCTTATCCTAATAATATCCCACAACTTCTAACCTACTTGGGAGGTTATTTACCCTATTATTCCATTCATTAACACTTAGAAGATCTTTTAAAACACTATAATTCTCTCAAAATATTTTGGGCAAGGGAGCTAGGGTGCAAAAGAGATTATTGATTCCTGTGATCGGCATGCCCAAGGATGGGATCAGGCCTTCAGTTCTCTTCGAGAGATGGTTCGTCGTATGGCACAAGATACCACCAGAATGGATTTGGGCTTTTCAACTAGATTATTTATTTGGTGATTGTCTTGGTGATTTCTTTCCATCATAATCTTGGTTTAAGGTAGGTTCTCTTCCATCATTGTTAATTCTAACTAAAAGCATGGTTTTTATGAATGTTTTCATGACATTAATTATTGTATACTTTAGGTTTTCAAATATGAATTGGGGGCTTCTATATTAAATGGTTGGATATGGTTTTCCATGGTTTTAATTATGCTTCATGTGCATTGATGGTGGTATTGGATGATTGGATTACAAGGGAATAGTTAAATAGTAATTGAAATTTTTTTTGATTAAGTATGCCCCTAGTGTGTTTGACAATGTCTACAAGCATGTTTTCATGGCATTTAGTTCTTTTAATGGAACTCTTGCTTGTACTAAACCTTGGTAAAGGAATTAAGCATGGTTTAAATGGCTTGGAAAGGTAAATGGCTAAATGGTTATGCTTCTAGGGTACATGGAATCCCCCAAGTAATTTAATATGGTAAATGGAAGGGCACTTAGAAGTCCCATTAAACCTATATATAGTTGGCTATGGATTTACTTCCAAGTATGGTCGGTATGACGATACCAACACTAAATGTACTTGGTTAATAAATGGTAAATAGATTGATTGGTTGCTTGATAATTGTTTTAATTAGGAAATAATGGTGGGATATGTAGCAAAGCTATGGAAGGTAGAGGTCCCAGGGGGACCAAAACTGGAAACACATATTTGCCGATGTGAGGTTTGTCTTGGTGACCATGTGCACGATGTCACTCTTTTTATTTTTGGGATGTACTAGTCATCCCAGGTTTTTTTCCCTAGTCTTATGGCTACATGTATTGAGGCCCTTTCAATAGGGGAAGCTTAACCCATTTAGCCCATGGGTGGATTAAGATGGCAAAGCTACATAGCTCAAGTAAAGGTTTTAAATACATGCTAAACCTGGTCCCCTTTCCCGACATGGTTATATATATATGTGTGTGTGTGTATATATATATGGTTGTGTGCATATGAATGGTTTTACTTAGTTTTACAAATGGCAATATTTTATCCTTATCCTGGGATCATACTAGTGTTTACCCGCTAACCCATCTACTTATTTCTTTATACCACGCTATATAGGAACCACCCATTCTACTCCTCCAACATAGTAATTGAATCGGAGATCAAAATTTGGACTAAAATGGTGAGCTCCATCCTTTTGGAAGGCTCTATTTCATGTTATGGATATTTCTTAACACTATGATTTTATTTTGGATATTGGTTTTGGCCATGGTTGGTTTTGGCAATTCTATAATCAAAATTTTACCTCTCTTTGGTTAGAGTATTTATGGTACTACTATGGGTTAGAATGGGCTAGATTGATATTTATGTCAGCCTTAGTATTGCTATTGATATTGCAGCTGACACTAGTTAACGGGATTATTGGTTGTTCCATTGTATTTTATTTTTGGATTAATTATATAATTTTTTGCAACTTATTTGGTTATGGCCTGTTTTATGGCCTTTAGAATAGTTTGATACAATTGGGTGGTTGGTATGGGATGGTTAGACTCGGTTGGGCCGGTCTTGGTTGTGATCCTATCCAGAGTCTTTATGTGAGATATTATACTATCTTGTTATATGCTCGAAATTCAGCAAACTCAAGGCAGGCGGCTAGAGATTAGGTTGGGTAATGGGGGTGGTCTCTGGTCTTGGATGAACTTGCGACACCCATTACGAAAAGGCCCCCAGTTAGGTCATCTCACAAAAAAATTATTTAGATGTTGGAGGATATGCTTTATGCGTGTGTGATTGACTATGGTGGTAGTCGGGTTGAGCATTTACCTCTTATAGAGTTTGCTTATAATAATAGCTATTACTCTAGCATTGGGATAGCTTTATTTGAAGCCTTTAAAAGTAGCAGATGTAGATCTCCTATTGGGTGGTTTGAGGTCAGTCAGGCAGAGATGTTTGTCCTGAATTTGGTTCACCAAGCTATGGAAAAGGTAAAGCTGATTCGGGATAGGCTTAAGGCTATCCAAAGTCGCCTAAATTCCTATACCGATCTAAGACGATGAGAGTTAAAGTTTGAGGTTGGGGATCGGGTGCTCGTGGAGGTGTCTCCCATAAAGGAAGTGATATGGTTTGGTAAGAAGGGAAAGATCAATCCCCAATATATCGGTCCTTACTTAGTCTGGAGAAGGGTTGTTAGGGTTGTGTATGAGTTAGAGTTGCTTTCTAATTTGAGCTCCATTCATCCAGTGTTACATATACCACTATGCCCATTAGAGATATTGGTATCTCTGTGTCTTATGAGGAAGTCCTGATTGAAATTTTGGATTGGTGAGTCCATCAGTTATGGATCAATGATGTATATTCAGTTAAGGTTCTATGGAGGAACTACAAGGTTGAAGAAGCTACTTGGGAAGAGAAAGAGGACATAAAGTCCAAGTATTCATCCCTATTTTCTACTTAGGTGATTCATGCGGAAGGTATGTGTTCTTCATCATATCTTTTTTTTCTAACTTAGTTAATGAAAAGATTGATTCCTTGCATCTATGTTTACTAACTTAGTTAAAGTTCAAAATATGGGTGTGGAGGTTTAAATCATGCTTGTACTACCTTGTCCATCATTTGAGGATGAATGATCCAAGTAGGGGAGAATTATAACACCCTTATTTTTTGTCCTTTGAATATTTCTTGGGTTTTGTGTCTTCTGCTAATCATAAGACTCACAATATGAGTCATATGTGAGGGTATGGGTCAGGTGATCCATCTTGTATGATGGCTAGTGTTTGGTTGGTGATTTTCTGGTGTGGTTACAATTTGGTGGGCATGAGTCCTATGGTTGGTAATGGGTCGATTGGTTGATCCTTCACTTAATTTGAAATTTGGTATCATAACTTGGATCCGAGTATGAGTGTCTCACTATGAGTCGTGAGGATAGGATACGAGTGGTATAGTCCAACTCGAATATTGGACAGTGTCCAACCCCTTCTGATTCTGTTATGGGTACGGGTTAAGAGTACTTGTCATATGCTTGGGTATGAGTTGGTCTTGGTGGTCGTATATTGGATAGTGTTGGGGTCAAAATGTCTGCCTAGGGTATGAGTAGTGGGTACCACTTAAATGTTAGGGTACAATTTTGGTGGGGTAGTCGTACCCACCTGTGAGAATTCTTTTGCAATTTAAGTTGGGGGGCATTCGGGATATTTTCCCTATTAACCCATTATGACCCTACATCCTAAAACACTGTTAGGACTTCATTTGCCCTACTATTCTAATCTCAAACACTCAAATACTATCTCAAATCTCTCTCAATCTCTTGGGTTAAGCAAAGGCTAGGATTTTCGTCAAGGTGGTAAATTAAGGCTCTACAGGGTGATTTCTCTCGGTTATTTTCATAATCTAAGGCATGTTACTCCCCCCTCATTATTAGTTCAACTAAATTCATGTTTTAATGGATGGTTTTCATGATTTAATTATGGGTATAGTTTGGTTATGAATTATATGTTGGGGGTTTTGGTTGTAAATGGTTGAATACTGTTTTCCCATATTTTTCTTATGGTTTTCACATTTAAATAATGGAATTAAACATGTGGTTTCATGGGAATGGTCAATTGGTTCTTCGTTTTGGTTTTGGAGACTATATGCCCTCAACAAGTTTGTTAAAATGCCTATGAGAATGCATTTATTACATAGTTGGACTTTCATTGAAAACCTTGCATGGTATAATATGGTAATGGGACCTGAATTTGTTTAATGGTTTTAATGGATAAATGGTAAGGCCTTGGTGGCCATAGATTTTATTTAAAACCTTGTGGGGTACACGATAATCCCTCGAAAAATTTAACAATGGAACCTATGGGGTACATAGAATCCATTAAGTGTCGGCTAAGGACATTATATGCAAGCTATAGTCAGAATGACGATACCACTTCTTATAGCCTTGGTTAATAATATTTGGAATTGGTTGTTAGGTTGTGTGCTAATGGTTTTAACATGGCAATAGTGGCGGGTTGTGATTGTTAACCATGAAGGTGTGAGTCCAATGGATGGACATTGGAAACTCATGTTTGTTGATGTAAAGATTGGTCATGGTGACCATATACTTGTGGGGTACGGGGGAATCTGCTAATTTATACTTTTATATATGTATCATAGTGGGTGAATGGTACACAGGAATGCCCTGCACCTATGATATCTTTAGTACGTGTGGCTACAAGCACTAGGCCCGTTCAGGGGGTAACACTGGGCCCATATGGCCCATGGGTGGCTCTAGGATGGTTAAGCTACACAAACCCAGGTCAATTATTTTAAATTCATGCTACACCCGGTCCCCTTCCCTGCATGGATTATATATATATTTATATATATATATATATGGATGTGAATGCATAGGGTTATTCACTTAGTTTTGAAACGTTGGCATTAATTTATCCTTATTCTGTGTGCATGCTAGCATTCACCCGCTAACCCATCTTCGGGCGTTGTATGCCCACGTGATGCAGTAACTGACCATACTAGTCTCCCTGCTCAGTGATTGAATTCATTAATTGCTTAGAGTTGGATTGAAGTTGTGAGCTTTCATACTTTGGAAAGCTCCATTTCATGTTATGGTCTTGTCTTCATACTTTGGTTATTTCATAGACTTTGGTTTTGGCTATGGTCAGGGGCATGTCCCGACCAGATACTATTTTACTTTCGGATATAGGCTTTGTGAGACTACTAGGGGTTAGTATGGGCGGTGTCGACATTAATGTCAGCCTTGCCGTTGGTATTGGTATTATGGGTGATACCAGTTGACTGTATTTGATTTATGATTGTTTCAATTTGTTATGCTATATATATATGTTTAGAATACATCCGACTTAAGGTGTAGGGGGGTTATGGTTGGGTATTAGGGGTGCTCTCCTTTCCCGTTTGGACTTGAGGCACCCGACATTACTAGGCCCTGATTCGGGTTATATGAGATTGGTATTAGAGCCGTAGGTTCATGTTAATTAGGAATCCATAAAGCCATGTCAAGTAAAGTCTCTTTTAACGATGTGTAGCACACAACACTCATAAGAAAGAGGCTATAAGGAATTTAGGAATGATTCTCTTTCTTGTATTCTATTTTCAAGCTTTGGAGTCTAAGTCTTGGAATATCTTCTAATTCATGTTTGTTCGCTTTTCAAATCATGCATCGATGATCTCCAATCCCAGTTGGGCTTATGGCACCCGACATGACTAGGCCCTGATTCAGGTCATGTCAACCTTAGGATCACTAAAAGCCTAAAATCAATGATCACCAGAAGACTTAGGATAAGGAATAGTTGCCATTGAATATGAATTTCCCCAATTCTTCTTGTTGGTCCACTGTCTACCATATCTCTCACTGTGCTACTTATATGTACCCTGCTCTGAATATCCAAACTTTTTGTTCTACCTCTATGCCATCTCTACCTGCTTCATTTTCTCATCCTCCACCTATTGCATATAAACTACCAGCCTGGAGATGTCCATGTCATTGTTAAACATCACAGCCTTAAACTCTACCACCAAATCATGGGGCAAACTAGAAGCAAACATCCTCATTCTAGATCTAGTATAAGATACTAACTCTGGAGCATAACGGGACAACTGCTAAAACCTTAGAGAATACTTCTTAACACTCATCTTACCCTACTTAAATTTTACAAATTCTTCAGTCGTAACTTTCCTCAACTCTTGAGGAAAGAAGTGATCAAGAAAAGCACTAGAAAACTCATCCCATACTACCAATTCAACAATATCACCCCTCTTCGCTTCCTACTCGTCATATCACTGGTAAGCCACATCTTTCAAATAATAAGCAACAAACTCCACTTCCACCAAATCAGTAGCATACATCTCCTTAAATTTTTTTCTATCTCATCAAGAAAACCCTAAGGATCCTCCTCAACCTTCGAGTTTGTAAAGGTTTGGGGATTCAACCTCATAAATTAGCTGACCTAGTGACCTTAGATGAACTCGGAATAGGACCCATATAAATAGTCGAACAAGACTGTGATACCATAAGTTGATCAAGCATATGGATATAAGGAAGGACCTCTGCATTAGAGATATCTCCTTAAGGTGACTGAGCATGAGTATCACCAGCATGAGAAGATCAAGGAGGACTAGAAATGACCATTGGAACCCCACGTAGAGCAGTACCATTTGGATAAGGGACCCTAGACTCGATTTATTCTTTATAAATAGAGCGAATTCCCTACTACCTTCAGATCTTTGAGGAGGCATGATCTGAAATATGAGTAAGCCAGGAGTTAGAGAATTTTTAATATAACTAGACTTTATAGTCCGAAATAGAACACAAGAAAGGGAAACATTCTTAAATGAGTCATAGCCTCCCTCATATAAGTGCAGCGTGATACAAACCCATAAAAGGAACTTTACTCTACATGACTTTGTGGACACCCAGCGACCTAAATCATGCTATGATACCAAGATTGTCATGACCTAAACCAGGGCCTAGTCGTGATAAGTGACTCAATCCCACCGTGGGCTGCAAACCACCACTTTAGCTGAACCTACAAAGAACAATAATGGTAAATAGTTGAAGCCAACTAAAAATAATAATAATAAGGATAGATAAAACAAATGAAATTTCTAATAATCAAACCAACAGCAAACCCAATACTTGTCCATTAAAGCCTTTAAAACCAGAAGTACGAACTAAGTTAGGAAATGCTCCCGATTATATTAGAAAGAATCCAAAGTACTATAAAATAAGAAAAATAAGTTAAATGACTGGGCCTTCAAAATATTGGAGGCTCACCACTTCACAATATATCCACAGGATTACCAAAGCGTATAACACTACACAGGAGCAACAGAAAATCCCTCAGAGCCAACATCATGAAATGATGAAGTGTCGAAGGACAATAAGTACGAAGAGCACCGGAATGTAACTCAGGGGAAAGGGTTAAGTAAATTCCAATTCTAAAACCCATCAAAACCAAATGCACAACATTTATATATATATATATATATGTATAGGATGTCGGGGATAGGGACAAGGGCCATAAACATTTCTGTTTCAACCATTAGCCTTAACTGTGTAGCTCTATCCATACTAAAGTCACCCATGGGCTATATGGGTTCAGCTCCCCCAACTTAAAGGCCACTAGTGCATATTAGCTATACGAACTAAGGAAATCAAGGAAAGCCTAAAGATACAAAGGAAATAGCCATCTAAATATAATGTGTGCACCAAGGACACAGTCATATGGACCCTCACGCTAACAAACATTGTTACAGTGTTATTACCCTTGAGACTACACCTTCACAGTGAGCAACACAAATCTCTTTACGCCTAAATTAAAATAGTTTGCACATAACCCAGCCATTATCCAGAGTCATTTATTAAGGTATTTGCCAAAATTGTATCATAATACCAATATACTTGCAAGATAATTCAATTATGTCAAACCAGTTTAATCAACCAGTTAACTCCCATGTTCCATTTAAAATCCAAACCATTGCCACCAAGGGCGTTCTAAAATAATTTTTACCATGCATTATCCTTTAATGCAATAAAATGTTCCAAATTTAAGTTGAATGATATAAATTGCACGTTCAAAAAAAAAATTAAAGTGGAATTCCATTACAAAGACAAAAATACATTAATTTAGAGAAACCCATGTTCCCCATTCTAATCCTCATAACAAAAGAGAGTTGAAAACTTTTCCATATTCTTCCACAACCATTATAAAATTATATTTAGGGTACTCTAACTTATAAAACTCAGTGAATAAGTCCCCCATAGTAGCTAATGCTTTCTTCACCATATAGTCTGATGCAACTCTTCTCTTAGACTTGTCTCAGACCTGGTCCTTCCTTTTACCTTTGTCTCCTTCAGCCTTGATATAGTCTTTGTATTCTAGATTTATCATTGGACAATTCTTGATAAGGTGACCTGATATACTCTATTTTGTGCAATACTCATTTCCACCTGGTGACTTGCTAGTATTTTCTTTCTTTTCAGATCCATCATTCCTTTTTATATCTCTTATGAATCTTCGAGCTAAGTAAGTTATATCCATATAAACTTTAATGGAGTTAGGTTTTGAAGTTTTAATAGACAAAGTTTTATCTTTGTTGGGTCCCTTCTTCTCTTAATCTTGTTGCATTTTTAATTCATATGTCTTCAGATTACCAATCAATTAAGTCATATCTTGATCTTGACTTTTCTTTCCCATGACTTTGGAAATACTCCAAGTATTTTCGTCGCTTGTTTAATGGCTAAGACTACTTCTTCGCAATAGTTAAAATTATTTGTAATTATCATAAACTTGCTGTGTATCTCTTGAATGGTCTCACTTTCCTTCATAGTGAAGGCTTCATGTTATGTAGTGAGCATATCCACTTTTGATTCCTTAACCTGTCTTATTCCCTCATAAGATATTCATACACAATCCTAAATCTTATTTGTAGAGTCACATGCTGAAATTCTATTATACTCATCGACGCCTATTCCATACAAAAATAATATTTTAGATACAAATTTTTACTTAATTTTCTTCCAATCATCTTCTTCGTATTCTTTATGAGACTTGGGAAATAATATAGTAATCTCTCCTTCAGTAACCTTCTTTATGGGAACATGTGGCCCATCAAGAAAAATATCCCAAGCACACTATCTTTATCCATAACAAAGTCATGCTTTCAAGACTTTCACCATCCATAGTATTTCCTATTAAAATATAGAGGTCTGGTGGTAGACTGACCTTTCTTTAGATTCGGTGGATTAGCCATCAGTGCTGGATTGTAATGACCCTTAAAGTCATTTTACATATTTTGGCTGTTACATCTTCTCTATAGCTACGACAAGTCATTTATTACTTTCTAGAACTAATAGTTTGGTTATCGGGCAGGTTGTTTGGTTTTTAGAACTAATTCTATATTTTAAAGTCTTCGCAGGTTCCAAATAGCCACCGGGTGAAAACTCTAGTTAAATAACCTCAAATGTAAATTTTGATATTTCCAATAGCTCTAGAATATTGATTTAAGGCTTCGAGGACTCTAGTTTTGGATCCCGAGGCATACATACCCATTTCAACCTATCGGTCGGAAAGTTAAGAAAAAAGAAATTAGATGTTGGACTCATTTTTTGTTGAAATGAATTCAAAGAGAAATTTTGACTTCACCACTGAGTTTGAAACGTAAATTTTGTATGGTTACATAGTTCATTTGTGTATATGGGATTCTAGATGATTTTTGAGGGATCGACAAAATTTGATATCTTGATTGTAACTGGTGCACCCTTAATTGCAGGTCATGGATCTCGATAGCGATCTTGCAGCACCAACAAGTGTCATGATATTAACATTTTTGATTGCGAATGTGACTTACTAGATAGCCTACTAGTACCAAGATAGCCTATCAGTACCATGATCATGATAGAGGAATATTGCCTGATGTAATGTATAGTGATCGCAAACCTCGGGTCCTGATAGCGTTACTCGAGCACCTGGAAAGGGTATAAATACCTTATTTTAGCCTATTTTTTTCATTCCTTAATCTATTCTCTTAAGACTAAAACCCTAAATAAGGAAATATCTTGTAATTGAGGCTTGTGGGCGATTTAGGAGCTTGGCTAACATTTGTTTTCATGATTCCCCTTTGAATTAGGGTAAGATTTCACCCCTTTCATGGTAGAATTTTCCATTTCTTCTTCAAAAGTCCTATAACATTGAAGGCTTGATTTTTGCTTCAAATTATCTTAGATTTCACCCATATTTAAGGAAATTGACTCCTTGATCATAAGGGAAGATTGGGTTAGTTTTGAAAATATAATTTTTTATAAATGGGACCCACATGTGATTTTGGGGTTAATTTTGGACCCGACACATAATAGTGCAATGTGGGCATCATTGTTATTAAATTAATGAGTAGAATATGATTTTGATAGCTTGACATCTTGCTGAAGCTTATCAAAAGGGAAAAATAGTGATTTAGAGGATCTTTTGGGCTTTTTTCTGTATCAAAGTAGGATAGGTTTTACCCTTTGTTAGTTTGAGATATTGTATAGAAATTTTACGATATTATGTTAGATTTGAATGGGTTTTAGGTGTTGGTGTAATAAATTTCAATACTTTGGTTAGTTGGACCATTTAGGCAATTTAGTATACCGTTTTGGTCATAATTAGCTTAGTTGTTCCTAGCTTAAGTGAAATTGACCTTGTACGCTCTTGTTTATGTTGGAAAACCCTTAGTTACTCAATTATTGAGTATATTTTCTTTGTCACTAGATTTTAGGATGATTCTTAGCCAAATTTTCATAATCCTAGGTGGAATTAACTTAGTTGTTGTACATTAGGATGAATTGCTAACCTAGGACTAGTTATGGCTTTTTCAACTTCTAATAGTAGATTTATATACCTTTTCCTAGTTTGGGGTGGACATTTCATGGGGAATGATTTTTGGAATTTAGAAGTGGACTCTTCGACCCACCTAAGGTCAAGATATCTGATAGTTATTGAATACCTTTTTTACGCTTGTGTATATCTAGAAAATGATTATTATGGTGATATTTACATGCCTCAAAAGTTAAGGTTTACGATGGATGATATTGGAAGTAATGCTTAAAGATTATGCTGTAAATCAATTATCGATTAAACTTATGATGAGCTATTGAATATGCTATTGATTGGGATACCAAATATACTATTGAATAGGCCGTTGATTATAATATTGACTAAGCCTTAAATTATGCTATTGATTAAGCCAATGAATGAACTATTTACTATGCTAGTGATCATGCTTATCGATATATTAGCATTTATGCTATGGTTCATGTTGGAGGTCATGTTTATCGACTATATTAGTGATTAAGTTATTGATTATGCTATGAATAAGTTATGAATCATGCCATCGATTAGATATTTATCAAGCTATTGATAAGCTATCAATTATACAGATGATAAGCTATCTATTATGCTATTGATAATTCATTAATTAAGCTATTGATAAGTTATTTCTAATGCTTTGATAATACACATTGATTATATTAGTGATCATGTTTATTAACTATATTGGCGAATATGTTGAGGATTATGCTAAAAAGCATGCTTATTGATTATATTCACAATTATGTGATTGATTATGCTCAAGATCATGCTTATTTACTGTAGTGGCAATAATGATATTGATTATGCTTGAGTTCATTGTTTCAATCATTATTATTGCCCATGTTAAGTAATTATGTTAGTGGTTATGCTATTAAATATTCTAATGATTATGCTATTGGCTATGATAATAATGGTATGATTACCGGTTCAAGTTCAGATATTACTTATACTATAAAATATACAAAGATTGGTTCAAGTCCAAATAATTATGATGATATTGATTATTTGTACCCGACAGAAATCAGAAGGATGGCTATGATATTGATGATATTCCATTGATGATTTGGAGGATGATACCGATGATGATATTTATGATGATATTTTTTAATATTCATATTGATTCAATTCTAGATATATGTACACATTATAGTATGATGTCATACTTATTATGATATGATGATATAAGGGTATGATATTGACAATTCTAGGTAACAATGAAAATAAGAAAATTGTTATAATGTGGTATGATATGAATGCATTCTAGTGATATAATGATTAGTTTGTAAATTTTAATTAGTTGGTAAATGTTGGTTAGTGGATAAATAATGACTAGTTGATAAGTGATAATTAGCTACTATAAGAGGATTAGTTGATAAGTGAAGTTTAGTTAATGAAGGATGATTTATTAATAAATAAGGATTAGTTGTTACATGATGGTTAGTTCATATGTGTTGATTAATTGACAAATAATGAATACGAACAATCGATGGTTACAATATGGCATGACTTGGATTAATTCCAATTGTATTATGAGAGTCAATAAATAATAGTTGTGGATTATTCTATCTTGTTTGTACCCTCCAGGCTTATGGGGGCTTGCGATAGGTTGTATGAATTTCCATACTTATTGGCGTATGCGAGCCAATTTTGTAGTATGATTACATGCGTTGATGTTTTATGTTATGTTATGTTATTATTCCGGTTTATCTACTTATTTAAGCGCATTGATATTGGAGTTAATTCAGGTTTATCTATACCTTGGCTCACTTATGTTATCTTGAATTTTATGATATATATATATCATGATTAAGCTTAGTCTACCAATGATGCCTACTGAGTACCCGTGGTTTTTGTACTCATACTATACTTTTATACTTTTTTGGTGCAGATTCGAGTACTAGTTTTCACCATTGTTCAACATCTGTGCTTTGTTTATATCTGGAGATAGGGTGAGCTCTATAAGTTAGAGTTGCCTATTTTCCTCTATCTTTCTATGTTTAGTCTTTTATTTTAAGAAAGATGCTATTGACTATTCTAGATATTGGGTTGCATTATTATTACTAGATGCTTTTGTACTGGCTCTACCAGGTTGTCGGATGGTTCCTTTGTATTAACTATCTTTTATCGATTTCTAAAACTATTTTTTATAATTGTACTTGTTGATTTTTGCCTATGGTTGAAATTTTCCACTAGTTAACCTAATTTATTTAACATTGGGTTATGGTTTGGCTTACCTCCAAACGGGATAGAGTAGGTACCATCATGACTCATAAATTAGGTCGTAACAAATTGGTATCAAGCCTAGGTTTCACCGGTATTGGTTATACATGAGAAAGTGTCTAGTAGAGTCTTTCGAATCAAAATGACTACATCCATTTCTTATCTTAAAGAAGCTATGAGACATTCTTAGGACTGCATCACTTCTTTCACTAATTTTGTGCTAAGAGTCTGATTTGTTTTATCAAACATTCCCTTGACTTCACTCTTTTATGGATTGCTAGGATACGTGCTATTGCTACATGAGATGAAGATGCTGAGACTAAGCCTAGGGATCCTACTCCTATTTGTGGATGACCCAGAAGTCATAGACAACCTAGATATATGTCCCTAACTAGGAGCCAGGAGAGGTATCCTTCACCAAACCTTATTCCCGCTCTTGAGCCAGAGATTCTTTTACCCTAGCCAGCGGTGGTCTACCCAAGCTCCACTTGGGTTTATTACTACTTTAATTCTAGAAGATGCTTTGGTTCAGCTTTTGGGGTTACTCAATGGTGCACCATATGATGGTGTGCAGTCTACAGATCAGAGTAGTACTAAAATAGGGGTGTATCCTGTTGCTATGGCTCTAGAGTTAAGGTCACTCTAGCCCTGGTAGTTTCTAATCTGGTAGTTGCTCAGCCAATAGTTACCCATACCCGCTATGTCTATTGAGGAGCTAAAAATGTTGGGTAGATTCTTTAGATTGGCTCCACCTAGAGTTTCTAGTGCTCTAAGCGAGGATGAATATGATTTTGTGATTATTTGTGAGGATAGGCTCCATAATTTGGGCCTTGTTGAGACTGTGGTGTCGGATACACAACATTTTTGTTGGACATTAATTGAGAGGTTATATCAATTCTAGACCAATTGCATCTTCTCTTTTGACACAAACTCAGTTCTTTGAGATTTTCTTGGAAAAGTACATGCCTCACAGTTTTAGGGATTAATTCTCTAGATTAGAGAAGGTCTCCATGATAGTTATAGAGTATGAGGCTCATTTTCATTAGTTCTCTTGGTATGCTACTTCGATTTTAGGTACTAAGTATGAGAGAGTTTATTGCTTTGTTTAAGGATTAAGATTTTATAATGACCTTTTAGGTCATTTATTGTGATTCCACTTATTTTTGTTTTTAGATCATTTACATAGCCACCCCAAGTCATTTATGACTTGATAGAACTGATAGTTCGATTATCGGGCAGTTTGTTTTCTTTTTAGATCAATTTTCCTATTTAGAAGTCTTCATTGGTTCCAAATGGTCGCTGAGCAAAAAATTTAGTAATATGATATTAGATGCAAATTTTGACTATGCTAGCAGCTCTAGAATATTGATTTTTAGTTGGGTAGAACTTTGGTTCGGGTCCCACTGCACCTAAAGACCTTTTGACCTATTGATTGAAAAGTTGACAAATTATAAATATAGGTGTGGGACCCATATTTGGTCTAAGCAACCTTTGATGGAAAATTTGAATTCGCCAATGTGTCTGATTGTCAAAATCAGTATGGTTACGTATTTTGTTTGCTCATATTGGACTTCAAATTCATCTAGGGGCATTGGCCAAAAATTCTAAGTTTTAGCTGTCATCTAGTGCAGCAAAAGTACCGCGATCACAGAGGGTGTATCTTTATTATGATACCGTAATCGTAGCCTATATGTTTACAATTTCTTAAATTGAGGGCCTGGGAGGGGTTATTTAAATGCTTTTATTCGTCTAGAATTTGCCATTTCTCCATTGATTTGAGTCCCACTAACCCTAATAGAGTGTGTAGTTCTGAAATTAAATCTTGGGTGTTGATTGGGAGCTTCAATAACTTGCTTATTCACGATTAACAACAAATCTAAGGTATGAACCATTCCTTTATAGTGTTGAATTTTTGAATATTTGATCCAAAACCCCAAATGGCTTAAGCGCTTGATTTTAGCCAAAATATGCTTGATTTGTACCAATTTCTTGAGAGATATGAATCCCTAATGGTATTTGACAATAGGTTGGTCTTGGAAACTCATTCTTTGTAAGTGGGGACCACTTAGGGGTTTCTGGTGTCATTCTTTACATAAAGCACAATGGTGAAATATGTGTATTGATATTGTAATAATAATTCATAGATTATGCTTTTGATAGCTTGGTTCAGCGAAAAAGCTTTGAGGTAAGGGAAAGTAAAGGTTATTTGTTCGTGAGCTATATTTGGATTTGAGGTAGGTTAGACTTACTTCTTGTTAGATTGAGCTTTATTATAGTATGACTTTGATTTCTTAATAAGATTAGGAGGAGTTTTAGGTAGGGAAATGGTAAATGGTAATGCTTGGGATTAGTTGAGCCACTAAGTCTATTGAACTCATAAAGTGTGACTTGACTTATAGCCTCGTACCTTGATTAGTTCGACTTGTTATCTCATAAATAGTATAAGAATGCTCTAGTTGCTCTAGTTAGTTGGGAGTGACCTTTTCACTCAACTTAAATAGTAATTTGACCTTAGTTGTGTGTAGTCGTTGAAATTATCCTAGTAGTTTTGAATGAATTAAGAATTATACTTGAGGAAGGATTGTGTTATAGAACTACCGTTGATTGATATACCTTTAAGACATAAATTAGATAGCTTAGCTTAGTTACGGGTAGAATTTAGACTTGCATAAAAATTTGAGTTATTAGAAGAAGAACTTGACCTGCCTTAAGTTTTGACTATGTTGTTTCATTAGCGACCTACATACTTGTTAAACGCTTAGAATATGCCTTTGCTAATATGATGGCTAACCGTGATAATGGTTTATTCATGATGTAGGTATTGGAAATGATGTGCATGATTGGATGTATAATTATTGATAATGCTTGAATAATAATGAATTAGCTTCTAGATTGAATACAAGACAATGCTATTACATAAATCATTGACTAAATTACCATGTGAGCCTTGGATTATGTTGTTATTCATATTATGTTCAGGAATGGTGACTAAACTAAAGTTGATTCTAATAATTCTCTTATGTTAATAATAAAAACCATGCTAATAATGACAGGCTCTAGAAGGTATAACTATGGCTTGTATTAAAAATACCAATGATTTTGTTAAGCCTGATAAAGTATTGAGTGTTCATATCATATAAATATACTTGTTCATGCTTCTTTTAATATATTATGTTGATAATGAATGATGAGGTACGATGGCATGTCTTTCCCTACTTTTCTTTCACCCTATCCCTCGTGGGGCTGACATTTATTATTGATTGGATTAACACATATATATATATATATTGATGTTATGATGATACCTGGTAAACTCGGAGGATATTATGATGTTATGATTATTCTTTATAAGTTTTAAGGATATATTGATCTTATAATGATGCCCGATAAGCCTGGAGGATAATTGATATTATGATGATACCTAGTAAGTCTGGAGGATATATTGATGTTATGATGATGCCTGGTGATTTTAGAGGATATATTAATGTTAGAATTAATGCTCAGAAATCCCAAAGAATATATTGATGTTATGATGATGCCCGATAAGTCTAAAGAATATATTGATGTTATGATGATGCCTGGTGATTCTTGATGATATATTGATGTTATGATTATGACTGGTAAGTACTTAGGATATAATGATGTTGTGTATGGTAAGAATGTGTGTGTATATGTTTATGTATGATGATACTTTTGTATGATTACATTTGTATGTGCTTTGAAAGTATGATGTTACTCTTGGGATATCGGTTCTTTTTCTTTGATATTAATCATTTTCTATGCGGTGCAGTTCTTGCTAGAGTTGAGTAGTGAGTAGAAGTAGTTCATGTCGCATGTGTTTGGAAAAGTTGGTAGAAGGATATCGTGTGGAAATTAGAGATTTACCTAGTGAGTTTAGATACCGGTGGATAAATGGATTAATCAAAGAATACTGCTTATTTAAATAATTTGTGTGGTAACTTCTTGACTACTAAGTGACTATTTACTTGATGGCTTGTATGTGTGGTTGTTACGTGACTAATAATGATAATAGGTTAGCATTGATGCTGATTAATGATATTGATGACTAATTTATGATGTCGATTAGCTATTAGTATGAAAAATTGTATATTAATTATTCTATATACTAAAAGATGCTAACAGATTGATATATAGGTAATTAATGATGATTACTGATATTATGCTAGATGATGACTAGTGCGATCATGATGACTAGGATTTTGCTAGGTCTAAATTGTGTCTATGGTCTAGTAGTGAACGTTTACTAGATGTTGGATCTTGGTTAGTTAGTAAATAATGGTTAGTTGCTATCCTGTGAATGAGGATTATGTATGTAAAGAATTGGTTGGACTAATAATTAGAGGCCACTGAAGACTAGTGAACTGGTGGTTTATTAACAATCATTAGTTAGCTAATAATGAGTACGCATATTATATTCTTGAGGAAGACATTAATATGGTCATATAATTATGGGTATTAGCTCCTTGGTATATGTTATTTTATTTTTGTAATGGTTGATGCATATAATTATTGGCAACTGGTCGTTAACAGGAATATGGAAAACCATTGGAAAAGGGGAAGTTGGTTATATATCTATATATACATTGATGATTTAATCCTTTAAAGAACTCTCTGGTGGTATAGGACGCCGTGATGGGTTCTTTAATTTATGTTCTTTTAGGTGTACTCCCCAGTGGTATGGGAAGTCATAGTGAGTTCTTTTACTTTATGCTCTAATCGATGCATGAGCATTAACTTGGTATTTATGCAGGTGTAATTTTATTTGAGTCTTTTTATGCTTTTGCATCAATTACTAAGTATATAAGATGGTATTGGCATGCAATGGTATGCTATATCGTATTATATTCTAGCTGATCATTTATTTTATACAGTGATGATGAAGATGATCCAGGTTTAATTTTGTCTCTTCACTTAGAGATATTGTCTTGCTTTATATCATCTTTACATCTTGATTTAGCTCAGTCGGCCGATGATTCCTACTGAGTACCCTTTGATTTGGTACTCATACTACACTTTTGTACTATTTTGGTGCAGACTCAAGTACTAGTTGACGCTGCTAAGTAGAGATAGTATAGTATTGATCTTTCAGAGATAGGGTAAGCTCTTGGAGTGTTGAGTCTCGTATTTCTCTCTATCCTTGTTCAATCTTTAATATTCGAAACAAATATATTGACTACTATAGAATTATGAGTTGTGTTTCCTTTTATCAAACTTAGATACATTTATCCTTATATTATCATGTTGTGGGAATTGTATTAGTAGTTTGATTGTCTTATTTTAGTGGAACACTATTGATTATATTTGTGTTTGTGTATGCTGGCCTATGTTGGGCATTTCTACCGAAGTAACTTATTACCTTAGCTCTATTTTATGGCATTGTCTTTCCTACTGGTAGGTTTTAGTAGGTGTCATCATGACTCGTGAATTACGTCGTGACAAATTTATAGTTGAGCCTAGGTTTCACTAGTATTATTGGTACAAGAGCAAATATCCAATAGAGTCCTTCATATCAGAATATTGATGTCTGTTTCCTATCTTTGGAAGGCTATGGAACATTCTAAGGAGTCCTTCACTTTTTCACTCGTATCGTGCTAAGAGTCTGAGTTGGTTTGAACAATATTCTCTTAACTTTACTCTTTTGCAATGCCTAGGACACGTGCTACCATTATGCATGATGACGGTCCTGAGACTGAGCCTAAGGATCCTAATCCAGTTCAAGAATAGTCTCGTGACGTGTCCCATGGACCAAGATGGTCTACCTCCCCCAAACCCCATTCTTTTACCAGAGCTAAAGATTCCTTTGCCACAACTAGCGGTGGGCCAGGGACCATCCCTGGCTCTATTAGGTTTTATTCCTTTTTCATTGCTTAGAGATTTCTTGATTTAGTTATTAGGTATTATTTGTGGTGTGTTTTCTAATGGTGCATAGAATTGTAGGGAAGAAGTGCAGCCTATAGTTGTAACTCTTAGAATTGGGGTCCTTCTATGCCAACAGTTGTTTGGTCGAAGGCCACTCAAACAGTTGTGACCTAGCCTGCTATGTCTACCGAGGAGAAGGAGATGTTGGGTAGATTCTTGAGGATGGCTCTGCCTAGGTTTTTTAGTGCTCCTAAAGAGGATGTATTTGAGTTTCTTACGGCCTGTAAGGATAGACTTTGTGGTTTAGGCCTTGTTGAGACTCGTGGTGTTGATTACAACATATTTCAATTAGATTTGTATGCTCGACACTTATGGAGAGGTTTAATGAGCTCTAGGATAGTTGGATTTTCTCCCTTGTCATGAACTTAGTTCTCTGAGATATTCTTGGAAAAGTATATATTATACAACCTTAGAGATCAACTGAGGGACCAGTTTACCAGATTGGAGTAGGGTGCTATGACTGTCGCCAAGTATGAGGCTCATTTTCATGAGTTAGCCAGGCATACGACTTCCATTTTTGATAATAATATAAAAGAGTTTACTGCTTTGTGAGAGAACTGATACTCCTAATTCGGATGGATAATCAGAGTCTAGTTGTTGCAAGTAGGACTTTTACTGAGGTTTTAGATTATGATAGAGTGATGGAGGACATGCATTATGAGGGTCGTGATAAAGGGCCCAAGTATCAAGCCATATTTAGTATGAGCCATAGTAATTCCTGATTCAGAGGTGGTAGTTCTTATGTTGAGCATCCTCTACATCTATTTTATCAGCCTCAAAGTCAAAATAGGCAACTAGTACAGGATGCTCTTCAGACCACTGACGGAGGTCAATTTGGTGCTACTGGTCACCTTAGTCGAGGTGGTGATGAGCCTTTGAGAGATTTATCTACTGGCCAAGCTATACGTGTTGGTTACTTCGGCTCATCCAGATCTATGAGTTTTGGTTCTGCTCATGAAGCTTGTTTTACTTGTGGGCTTGCTAGTTATTTTTGTAAGCTTTTCCTAGTTGTGGGGTAAAGGTTATTTCAGCCCAAGGTGGTAACCCTATTAGGGCAGTTTATCCCTCAACTAGAGGTAGTTCTCGAGGTCACAGTGGTGGTACCAAGGTTCTTGAGGTAGTACGTAGTTAGGCAGGACAGGAGGTCAGTCAAGTACCCAGCTAGGTGGTGGGCATGGTTAGTTATATATTGTACCTACTAGAACTGAAGCTAAGACTTTGGATATTGTAGTTACAGTTATGATTTGGTGTGCCACAAGTCGGATCATGCTTTATTTAATCCCGTATCTACTTATTCTTATATATTTGCTTATTATGCACCATGGTTGGACTTGGTTGGTGATTTATTATCTGAGCTATTATGCATATCTACTCCTGTGAATGATTCTTTAGCGGTGGATCGAGTATTCAGATCATGTGTTGTGTTAGTTATTGATGTTGATACTTATGCTGATCTTATTATTCTGGATATGTTGGATTCAATGTAATTTTGGGCATGAACTGGTTATCCTACTATCATATGGTCATGGATTATTTTGCCAAGACCATTACCTTAGCCATGCCTAACGTACCCCAATCGAGTTGCAGTGAGCGGTTAGCACAGTCTGTAAAGGATTATTTCTTATGTTTATTCTAGGAGACTTATATCGAGAGGCTGCGAGTCATATCATACATATATAAGTGATACTCTTATAGCGAGTCTGTCGCTTGACTCCATTCCTATTTTTTGTGATTTCCTGATGTGTTCCCTATCGACCTGTCTGGTATTCCCCTTGATCGTCAGATTAAGTTTTCTATTGACCTTGAGCCTGGCACCTGACCTATTTTTATTTCACCTTACTGTATGGCTTCTGCCGAGCTTAAGGAGTTGAATTCTAATATTTAGGACCTTCTTGGTAAGGGTTTTAGTACACAAAGTGTGTCCCTTTGGGTAGCTCCTGTATTATTTGTAAAGAAGAAAGATGGCTCCATGTATATGTCTATATATTATATGCAATTTTATAAGGTGATAATGAAGAGTCGTTATCCTATGCCTCATATCAATTATTTATTCTGCTAGCTTCACAGTGCAGTCATGTTTTCTAAGATAGATTTGAGGTCCATTTATCATTAGTTGAGGATTCGGGATGAGGATATACCAAAGACAGCTTTTAGGACCCAATATGGTTATTATGAGTTTTTGGTAATGTCTTTGGGCAGACTAATGTCCCAGCCACTTTTATCGATTTGATGAATCGTGTGTTCAGGCCATATCTAAGCTTCTTTGTTATTGTGTTCATTGATGAAATTCTGGTATATTTAAGGAGTAATGAGGAGCATGCACAACATTTGAGGATCGTTCTCCAGACTTTGATAGATCATGTGCTCTTTGCTAAGTTCTCTAAGTTTAAGTTTTGGCCTGAGTCAGATTTATTTTTTGGATATGTGGTATCTAAAGTTGGTATCAGGGAGGACCCGGCTAAGATTTATGCGATTTGTGATTGGGCTAGGCTTGCGTATCCGACTAAAGTTCGTAATTTCATTGGTTTGGTCAGCTATTACAGGTGCTTAGTTGAGTGTTTTACAACTATTTTAGCCTCTATGACTAGATTGACTCGACAAGAAGTTCCTTTCTGATGGTCTGAGGAGTGTGAGTTGAGCATTGGAAAGCTTAAGGATTGTGTTATTTCAGCCCTAATGTTATCTCTTCCTATTGAGGGTGAGGAATTCACCATGTTTTGTGATGCTTTGGATGTTGATCTTAGTTGTGTTTTGATGAAGTAGGGGCGTAGCATGTTGCTATGGCTCCACAGTTAAGGTCACTCCAGCCCTGGTAGTTGCTAATCTAGTAGTTGCTCAGCCAGTGGTTCCCCCAACCTACTATGTCTGCTGAGGAGGTAAAAATATTGGGTAGATTCTTTAGATTGGCTCCACTGAGATTTTCTAGAGCTCCAAGCGAGGATGCATACAAGTTTGTGATTAATTATGAGGATAGGCTCCATAATTTGGGCCTTGTTGAGAATCGTGGTGTGGGCTACAGAACATTTTAATTGGACATTATTTGAGACGTTATATGGATTTTAGACCAACTGCATCTTCTCCTTATGCACAAACTCAATTCTTTGAGATCTTCTTGAAAAAGTACATGCCTCGTAGTTTTATGGATTAATTCTCTAGATTAGAGTAGGTCTCCATGATAGTTGTATAGTATGAGGCTCATTTTCATTAGTTGGCTAGTCATGCTACTTCGATTTTGGGTACTAAGTAAGAGAGAGTTTATTATTTTGTTCAAGGATTGAGATTTTGTAATGACCTTTCAAGTCATTTATCGTGATTCCACTTATTTTTACTGTTGGATCTTTTACATATCCACCCTAAGTCATTTAAGACTTGATAGAACTGATAGTTCAATTATCGGGCAATTAGTTTTATTTTTAGAACAATTTCCCTGTTTAGAAGTCTTCGTTGGTTCCAAATGGCCGCCGAGCAAAAACTTTAGTAAAATGAAATTAGATGCAAATTTTGACTATGCTAGCAGCTCTAGTATATTGATTTTTGGTTGGGTATAACTTTGGTTTGGGTCGCACTGCACCCAAAGACCTTTTGACCTATTGGTCAAAAAGTTGACAAATTATAAATTTAGGTATGGACCTATATTTTGCTAAAGAAAACTTTGATGGAAAATTTGAATCCGCCAAAGTGTCTGATTGTTGAAATCAGTATGGTTATGTATTTTGTTTGCTCATATTGGACTTCCAATGATCCCGAGGCATTGGCCAAAAATTCCATATTTCAGCTGTCATCTAGATCAGCAAAAAGTACCGCAATCGCAGAGGGTGTATCTCGATTATGATACCGTAATCATGGCCTGCGTGTTTGTAATTTCTTAAATTGAGGGACTTGAATGGGTTATTTAAATGCTTTTATTGGTCTAGAATTGGCCATTTCTCCATTGCTTTGAGTCTTATTAACCCTAATAGAGTGTGTAGTTCTAAAATTAAATCTTGGGTGTTGATTAGGAGCTTGAATAACTTGTTTATTCATGATTAACAACAAATCTAAGGTATGAATCATTCCTTTATAGTGTTGAATTTTTGAATATTTGACCCAAAACACCAAATGTCTTAAGCACTTGATTTTATCCAAAATATGCTTGATTTGTACCCATTTTTTGTGGGATATGACTTTCTAATGGTATTTGACAATAGGTTGGTCTTGGAAACTCATTTTTTGTAAGTGTGGACCACTTATGTGTTTTTGGTGTCCTTTTGTACTCGAAGCACAATGGTGAAATATGTATATTGATATTTTAATAATAATACATACATTATGCTATTGATAGCTTGGTTCAGCGAAGAAGCTTTGAGGTAAGGGAAAGTAAAGGTTATCATTTCGTGAGCTATATTTTCATTTGAGGTAGGTTAGGCTTACTTCTTATTAGATTGAGCTTTATTATAGTATGACTTTGATATCTTAGTAAGATTAGGAGGGGTTTTAGGTGGGGAAATGGTAGATGGTAATGTTTGGGATTAGTTGAGCCACTAAGTCTATTGAACTCATAAAGTGTGATACTTGTCTTATAGCGTAGTACCTTGATTAGTTGGACTTGTCATCTCATAAATAGCATAAGAATGCTCTAGTTGCTCTAGTTAGTCGGGAGTGACCTTTTCACTCATATTAAATAGTAATTTGACCTTAGTTGTGTGTAGTCGTGGAAATTGTCCTAGTAGTTTTGAATGAATTAAGAATAATACTTGAGGAATATTTGTGCTATAGAAGTAGCGTTGATTGATATACCTTTAAGACATGACTTAGATAGCTTAGCTTAGTTACAGGTAGAAGTTAGACTTGCATGAAAAATTGAGTTATTAGAAGAAAAACTTAACCTACCTTTTATTTTGACTATGTAGTTTCATTAGCAACCTACATCCTTGTTAACCACTTGGAATAAGCATTTGCTAATATGATGGCTAACTGTGATAATGGTTTATTCATGCTGTGGGTATTGGAAATGATGTGCATGATTAGTTGTAAGATTGTTGATAATGCTTGGATAACTATGAATCGGCTTCTAGATTAAATACAAGACAATGCTATCACATAAAGCATTGACTAAATTACCATGTGAGCCTTGGATTATGTTGTTATTCATATTATGTTCAGGAATAGTAAATAATCTAAATTTGATTCGAATAATTCTCTTATGCTAATAATGCAAACCATTCTAATAATATTAACACCATAACCCGAAAACTAAGGCAAACAAGGGGATAAAGCTACTACAAGGGTCTAATCGAGAAATATCACCCCACATACTAAGTAATATCATAAGTCTTATGCTAAAGTGTTCTTTATGCAATTCTATGGTTAATCAAGCTCATTAATAAATATAATAGGATTCCACACTTTAAGAGGTATTCTAGGCTAAGGTTTGGGTCTTTTTTTTATCTTTAATTTGCTAAATAGGTTAAGTCATGCTATACTAGTCATAAAAATATCCTATCATCTCTACATAGCATACAATCTATACTATACATAATGTCATAGAGAAAAATAGACCAGAGTCTACCTTGATATCTAATGGCATTCTTGAATCATTCATTATTTTCTCTTCTTTTCTCCATGATCCTGAAGTTGCACTATTAGAATATTCATCAACATATTAATAGGAGTAACATAATACCCATATTTCTAGATAAAATTCTGGATGCAAAATTTGGATCAATAATGGGGCTAGTGGGTCCCACTAATATAATCCTAAAATTGAATCTGTAAAGAGGTCCCATGAAGGAAAATAACTGTGTGCTAAAAAGTTGAGCACTAATGGAGTCTCAATTGGGGCTTAAATTATCTCCAAATTTTAAGGAAAATAAAAGTGATAATCTAGAATTTACAGATAATTTAGGATGGAAACTTTCAAAAAATTAGCGAGGAATGATCACTTCAATACCATCTACTCATCCTCAACTCCAATATCTGATTTTGTATAATTTTCTTGAGCTCCTAGGGCTAAAATAGAAGAAATAGGTGAGAAAATAGTGAAAATTTATGAAAGAGAAGTATGTATACTGCCAGGAATTTTACCTTTGCGATCACGGAGGTCAAGGTTTAAAATGCAATAAATTCAATTATTTACCTTTTATGATAGCAGCCAAAGTCTTGTGATCATGAAGGCAATAGGGATGGACCATCTCAAACATCGTACTGAGGACCGCAATTGCAAAAAAGGAGAAAAGATTGGGTCGGGTCGACCCTTCATCGCAAATGCAATGGGAGGCTTACGATCACGAGGTTCAATGACTTTACCCTTTGCAAAAACAGTCAAATCCTCTTGAAAATGAAGAAGAAGGGTTACTTGCAAAAGATGTTGAAAAACCATCAAAATGCTATGTCCTACCGAACTCGATCAACCACTCAGGATTCATTCAAAACCCCATGTGCATATACGAACTATGCTAACATACTAAATTCAATGTTCCAAATTCAACAAAAACATCAAACCTTTCATTGTAGGTTATTACTTTTAAATACGAGTCCTACACCTAGTTTTGTTTTAATTTAGCTCTACCCAATAGCCCAAAATAAGTTTGGAAGCCTAGATACTAGAACTAGGGGACCCCTAACCTAAAATAAATATTCTAGAATTCATGGTGCTGACAAAATGTTAATCTGAAGTTATTTACTAGGATTTTTTGTCAAAGACCAATTCCATAACAATGAAAGCTCCAAAACAGAAAAATGAGCCTTAAATCCAAATGAACTATTTGATAACTGAACTAAAAGTTTTGGCAAGTCATAAATGACCTATTTCCATTATGGAAAGGCTCAAAACTCCAAAAACATTTAGAAATTGAGAAAATAACTTGGAGGGTTATTATAGAAAACCTATTTATCAGAAACATAGATGTAAGTAAGCATTTTTCCTAAAATTTTTATAGTAAATTTGAATGAAAGAGCAAAGCTTTGTAATTTTCATATGCTTGTGCTTTCCTTCAACAATACCATTTTATTGGGGGAGTAAGCACACGATGTTTGATGAATTACACCCTTTGATTTTAAAAAGAGTGAAGCTCCATTACTCCTTCCTAATTCAACAACATTATCTGAATTGAGGATTTTGACATTTGTATTGAATGGAGTTTTGTCATTGATAAGATTTATTTGATGATAGTGAAAGCATTTGATTTAGTAAAGAGGAGTAAAGTTCATGTTCCTTTACTATAGTCATCTACTATAGTGATGAAATATTTGAAACCATCATGACTAGCAACTTTATATAGTCCTCAAGTGCCCACATGAATAAGATCGAAATGTGTTTAGATTTAATTGAGCTAGAAGAAAAAGGTAGCTTTTTGTCTAGCTTTTGAATAAATATCAAAAGGAATAATGGAAGACATAGTAGAACAAGGAATAGAAGAAATATTTTTTCATATTAGATATGGGCATATGGCCCAGTCTTATGTCCCATAGACTTACAATGGAAAAAAATAGAATTAAAACAAAAACTAGATTAGCTAACAGGTGCTACTACACTTTTATAGCAAACAACTTGACAAATGCCTTGATTGAACTCGAAAACTACTACCTAGGCTTGACTCAAAGAGTTGAATCTGACTGGAATTACTAAATCTTATGGATGTCTTTATCAATTACCACTGTCCTCTTCATTAAAGGGTCTTGTAACATGGAAAAAAAAGAGGAAAAATTAGAATGAAATTGTATTATACACACAACTTATGGATAGACCACAATTGTATTTGAAACTAGGATAAATAAAATATGGTTAAGGTTATATCTCGACAATAAGGTAACTGATCTTGAGTAGGGAACTAAAACTTTCAAATAATTAGGCAAAGAAACAGAGACAGATTTAGGTAGTCTTAGTATTGATCATGAGATTAAGATTGGATGTCATACGCTTAGATGCCCTAGAATCTAGAATCTAGTAAATGGAATTTAGAGACACTCACATAATTCTTAGATGTCAGAAAAGAAGTTGGTATACCCGAGCAGTTAGCTGAGAAAATGTTCTTGGCAGATTCACCCTTTTTGCCCCTTTTAACCTTTTGCATCATCTACTAAATTGAATGATACAAATTTTACGTCATGGGCTGATCTCCAAGTTCAACTAAATTTATCTCAATACAAATTGGAGTGAAAATTGTATCACACTTTACTCCAATAACGTACCTCTAAGATTTGGCAAACTTGAAATCAAATGGATATTTGAACAATCTATAACAATTCTCAATAATGTGATTTTGCTTCTTGCAATAGGTGCAAAAATGTCCATTCTTCTCCTTTGCATTTTCCCCCTTTTTCGGTGAAGACTTTTGTCCCTCATAAGATGTATGTCAAGAATTTTGCCTCCATATAAGTACTTTCCATAGTTGGGCTTACTTTCTTGGAAAGCACTCTCTCCTAGATGATGAGACATCTGCAACTATCTCAGTTTTTCATCTTTGATCAGCAAAAAGTATGCATGATTCACCAAAGGTAAAGGTGATAAAGAAGTAGATCGTTTTTAGCACTAGAATAAGCATCATTCAGTCCCATTAGGAACTGAAGGATGCTTCTATCCTGCTGAGATTTATGAAATTTAACCTTACCTCCATAACTACTATCACAAGAGCATTGTTGACAAACATCTAAACTATCAAGCTCATCCAAAAGCTTTTTAGTTTAGTGTAATACCTGCAATAGCTGAGTTTGTTTGTGCTAGCTTAGTGATTTCTTTTTGTAGTTGATAAAGCCGAGGGTCGTTGCTTTGACCAAACCTCTCTTTCAATTCCTTCTAGATTTCACTAGTTGTCTTTAAATAGAGAACACTCTCTACTATTTCTCTAGGAAGAGATTTCAACATCCAGGAAATAACCATGTCATTGCAACAAGACCAATATTTGAAATTCTTCAAAATTGGATTGGGTTGAGCAATGGTTCCATCAATAAAACCAACCTTGCTTTTGGTAGGAAAAGAAATAAGTATCCTTCTTATCTATTAACCATACCTCTTTCCATCAAAAACTAACTTGACTAAACGTCTATATTAGGGGAATCTAAAGGATGAATGTAGAAGGGGTGTGAAGTATCAAAAATAGTATTAGGGTTAGTGGCCCCAATATTATCATTTGATACGAAACGTGAATTTGTAAAAGTTGTAGTTTCTTCATCAAGAACATGAGAATCAGTTTGATCAATCATAATGACTTATATAAAAAAAAACGACAACAAAAGAAATGAGAAAGGAACTTTACCGTAATTCTCTAATACCATAAAGAAAAGATGGGAGACTGAGAGAAACTTTTCTGTATTCCTTGCGTACTTGATATGCACTTGTACATGTATATATATAAAAGTATAGATGAATCAAATCTTCTAAGATTGTACAATTTTCTAATATTCTATTGACCAATATATTAAAAATTTACCTAAAATATAAAACCCAAAAATATAAAATTAATATATACAAAAATAGAAAAGTAAAAATAGAGTCAGTGTACAGAATAGGCCAGATGGTGTGTCTCATTGTGCCTCCACAAAGTCTGCCACATGTACGAATGAGATTTAATCCATCAAACACCAAATCAACGGCCGCGATACAGAGAACAAACAAATGAACACACAAAAGTCCTTCACATGATCACGTTGGCTGGTTTGAAATCAAACTCAGTTAAGCTGCATCCTTATTCTCTTTCTCACCATTAAAGATAGTGAAAGAACTAGCATTAGGCTTAATAGCTTTTGACATTTTTCATCTACTGCACTTTTTTGCTAATGGGGTTGAGGAACAATGAGGGAAAACTAGGTGGCTATGTTAAATCTAGTGTTGGTGAAGCTTACAATTATGTTGGTTCAAAAGAGCATAGGACAAGATTATCAGAATTATGTTCCTAGCTTTCATTTGACTAGTCGAAATTTAAGTAAATATTATAACAAAGTAACAATATTTATATAATACTGATAATACAATATCCAAACAACCATACTAGAAATTGCATAATACAGCTTGAATCATAAAAAGGGCATATTTTCTATTTTCCTGATTCACCATCATATTCCACTAGAATAATCCATCTAACTTCACGTCTTCTCATCAATTTGAAAAAATACTTTGTAAGAATATCAACAGGAACCACCAGATTCTGTCCAAAGCACACAACTGAAACACGAGTAAGTAGAGAGTTTTGGATGCTAAAAGCTGAAAGCAGCATTAGTGCCTCCTCTAGCATTTCGCTGGAAATGTATTAGACCTTGTGGGAAGACGAAAATATCCTACTTGGAGGAATTTTGTGATGAGATGGTTCTCAGGGATGGACATAACAAATCCGATATCCAGACAAACCTCGAGGATTAGCACCATCTCCGATGTGAGAGAATGGAGAGCTCAATTTTAAGGGAGTGAAATCTCTCAAGTCAATAAAACTCCATGAGCATCGACTCCTTGTGTGATTGCTTTAGTCGAAATAGTACCAAATACATTTGATAGTGTTGCCTGATTTGTGCAACCCACTGAAAAAGAACTCCTCTGCTACACCGAGGTAAGGGAGCCTCGCAAACTTTCCTATTCACATGTACGTCCAAGTCTTGATTAATCAGTAAGCACAGTTATGGATAAGAAGATTCTAGTTTGTTCTATATGAATCCAAAAATTTTGAATTTGTGTGACAATAAAATGATCTCATTATGGTACAACGGGGAATTTATGTTTAAAGTATTATCAAATATGATGGGCAAAAACTGTGCTTGTGGAGTCTGCTGTACAAAAATCTTTTAAGTGACGTGGTGACCAAATTCCAAACAAGAGCCCTAACACAAAACTTTTAGGTCATTTCAACTTGGTTTTCTAATTTTGTGTTTTAGAAATAATGGATCAAATGTAATCTCACAAGTGGAGTTTCAAGGAGGTAGTATACATCTAAACTTTGACCCTATCTTTAAAGGTAGAGAGACTGTTTTTAACAAAGTCTTGATTAAGAGGGAAAAAAATAGGTCCTAAAGCCTTGGATTTATAGTGATTTGGCAAAAAGAGTTGATAAAACTGTGTGTCTTCTTGTGAATCCCACCAGCAGAATTAATGTAAATGATTCTTGTTTCACAGTCAAGTGTGAGAATGAGCAAGTGATATATATTTTAGATACTTTTGTCAGGTTGCATGTGGATTCTACCCTCTCCGCCGAACCTTTGTTTATTTCTTCCTTATTGCTTCATTCTTTTTGGCATTTTTTACTTTTAAGTTTTTAAAAGTAATATTTTTTGATGTCTTATGGTCCTTTGTGAGTATTTATATATTCATATACTTTTTTATGGATAAGGTTTTAACATCCTCTACCTTAAACCTCCGACTTGAAAGCAGGAAATATTGAAAAGTATGGAAGAGAAATATATATTAGAATTAGATCTAGAGTTAGAGTTAAAAAATTTAAATTTACCTATAAAATTATTAAATTAATTATGCGAAGACCATTTAAAAATAGAGAAGTTTTTAGAAAAATTAAAGAATCTTTAATTAGTAATTATTCAGAATATATAAGTCTAAATAAAACAAAAGAAAATCCACAAAAATTAGCCTACTTAATTACATTAATATCTAGTATTGAATCAAAATTAATAACACATTTAAAATCCAGAAGAATGAAACACATACCACCTAATTATAATAAAATTAGATTTAGATATCCACCAAAATATTATAAATATAATTTAAAATGAATAAAGTACAACAATATAAAGAATTAAAACAAATTATCTCTGAAAAACGTAAAGAATTAAAAATAAGAATAAAAAGACTACATTATAATATATTTGCCGGAGTTAGTAAAAATTCAATAAATACACAAAAAGATGAAATATCAAAATTGGAATCACAAATAGATAGTTTAGAATATGTATATCAACATGACTTATTCACAATAAAATGAATAAAGAAGAATTTATAATAGATGAAAAAATATATGAAAACTACGAAGGATCAAAAATAAAAATAGTATTTTCTAATCTAGAACGAAGATATAAGAAAATAGGCGAACATTTATATCTAATGTTAGAAAAAGAAGAATTAAAATTAGAAGATAAATTAACAGCAATGGTAAGAATAGAAAAAGAAAATGAAGAGATAGATAGGAAAAAGGAAATAGAAAAAATAAAACAACAAACTACTGAAGAAATACGAAAAATAGAAGAAACTAAAAATAGTAGGATTGCTGAATTAGAAAAAGAACTACAGATATTAAAAGAGTTGTATGAACAAAGACAAAAAGAAAAAGAAGAAAAAAATAGAGAACAGAAATTACTCAACGAAATAAATCAATTTAAGGAAAAATTAGAAATAAAAAACGAAGAGTTAGAAATAAATAATATAGATATTGAAGAGACAGAGACAGATAATTATGATTCCGAAGATAGTGAAACATATACAGAAATATTAACAAATACAAAAAATTTAGAAATCAATGAAAAACAAAAAGAAATTAGTGAGGAAAACTTAGAAAATACCCACACAGAAATAAATACTCTTGATAAAAAAGAAAATGAAAATATAATACCTAAAACAACAGAAATAAGAAAACCTATATATTATAAGAATAAGTTTAAAAAATATAATGAATATGACAAATGGATACCAAAACAAATAATTAATAAAAATTATAACTTTTTAGATCTAGACTGTGTAATAGATACAGAAAAAATAATACAATTATGGATAGGATATATGACAAAATAATTATTAGATAATAATATAAATATAACAGATGCACCTGAATATATAGAAAAAACCCTAATAGGATCAGTAAAACTATGGTTTGCAAATTTAACTGAAAATAGCAAAAAAGTATTAAGAACTAATAAACCTATAGAAGGAACATCATCGACAACAACTAAACTAACACCTATAGAATTATTAAAAAAATATGAAACAACTATAAAAGATGAATTTGGTAGTACGACAACAATCGAAGAAGAACAAAATGAAGAAAAAGATACAAATAGAAATTTAATGTTAAAATTAGCAATATGTAATATGTGTTATATAGATGAATATACTTGCGCATTTAAAGAATATTATTACAAAGGAGCATAAAGTATAGAAGAAAGTAAAGAAATAAGAAAATTATATTTTAATAAATTACCCGAGCTATTTAGTACGAAAATAATAAAAAGTTGGGAAGAAGCAAAAATAGTAGATACGTTAGGAGCAAGAATAAAATTTTTACAACAATGGTATAGAAACTTATGTGAAAAATATAGAGAAGAATTAAAAATGGAAAAAACATTAATAAGAAATTTAGCATGTTGCAAAAATAAAATAGCACCCCAATTTGGATGCGAAGAAAGATATTATAAGAAAAAAAAAGACATAAGAAATATAAAAAATATAAAAAATCAAAATATAAATATAAGAAATCAAGGAAAAGATATTATGTAAAAAATTATAAACATAAAAGACCATATAGAAAGAAGAAATCTATAAAAGAATGTACTTGTTATAATTGTGGAAAGTTAGGACATTTAGCTAGAGATTGTAAATTACCTAAAAATCCAAAAAATAAACAAATATCAGAAATAAAAATAGATTATACCGAATATATGCAGATAGATTATATAGATTATGAATTAGAAAGTGAAGATAGTATATATGAAATTTCAGAAAACAAAACAGATAATGAAATAGATAGTGAAATAGATGAATCAAATGACTGAAGAAGATATAAAAATAATAACAAAGGAAGAATATTTAAATGATGAAGGAACGGAACAAAAAATAATATTTGATAGTAACATATTTGATGAAATAAAAGGAAAAGAATTAGATTTAAGTGTAGAGAAAATATTTAAAATACCAACAATAAAAAATATTTTTACTAGGAAAAAGGATGAATATTATGTAGTATGCCAAAAAGAACATGTAATAGACTGCAGATATGCAAAAGAAAAAGCTAGTATACCACTAGTAACAAAAAGAATAATTAATAAAGAAATAAATGATATAAAAAGTAAAGGAGATCCAATAAAATATGTACACCTTGGAGGTACAGAGATATTAATAAAAGCATGTTTTAGAGAAGGAATAGATACACCAATAGAATTATATTTAGCAGATGATAGAATTATAAAACCTATAGAAAAAAGCATAATAACTGTCGTAAAAGGAAATCTAATATATCAAAAATTTAAATTTATAATAAGTGCAAATTATTCAGTAGCAGTAACAGATAGAAATATAGATAAATCATTAGTATTATATTGGAAAATATCAGGAATAGAATTAACCCCAAGAAGTAAAATATTTACAGCAAGATGCAAAAATCTATATGTATTAACAACAAAACATAAAATAACAGAAAAAAATAAGATTAACAAAATACAAATAGAAAGCTCATTCGAACAAATTGTAAAAACAATAGATTATAATGATTATACCTATAGAGACATAGATATAGAAAAAAATTTAGAAATAGGAAATGATAGAATAAGTACAACGAAAAGAATAGCTAATGAAAAACCAGAATCATCAAGCTCATCAAAAAGAACAAGTTATGAAACAAATTCAATAAGTAATTTAAACCAATATTACATAACAGGAAAAATAAATGAAAAAGAATATCTAATACTTTTAAATACAGGACAAGAAGAAAATTATATAGCAAAATATCTAGTAAAAAATGAAGAAATAAAGACCGACAATGATATATTCCCAGATTTACCAAGAAGTTTAATAAATAATAAAAATATAGCAGAAAAAGAAATAATAATAGGAGTTAGAAAAATAAAAATAGAATTCGAAGTAAAGGAAGAAATGCAAAAAGCAGATATAATATTAGGAATAAAATGGTTAGAACAAGTAAAACTATATAATATAGAACATACACAATTAACCTTAACATATAACAAAGAAAAGTTATTCTTAAAAAGAGTCTTAATATGAAATGAAGATATATGTATTAATAAAGATAGTAGTAGAAGGATATTACAGTAGATATTATACGCCTATGATAGATACAGGAGCAGAAGCTAATTTATGTAGATATAATTGCTTACCAGAAAACAAATGGGATAAATTAAAAACACCAATAATAGTTAAAGGATTTAATAATGAAGGAAGCTTAATTACTTATAAAGCTAGGAATGTAAAAATACAAGTATGGGATAAGATTTTAACAATAGAAGAAATTTATAATTATGAATTAACATCAAAAGATATACTTTTAGGAATGTTATTCTTAGATAAATTATACCCACATATAATAACCAAAACAGACTGGTGGTTTACAACACCATGTAAACAAAAAATAAGAGCAAAAAGAGTTAATAATAAAATAAGAAAAAAAACTGATTGGATAAAAGGAAGTGAAAAAATTACACAAAAGTTAGAAAATATAAAACATACTGAAGATACAATAGAACTAGTAGTATTTTCAATAAATAAAACAGAAATAACTATATTTTCAATAAATAAAATAGAAATAATTCAGAAAAATTAGAACAATTATATAGTGAAGATCCATTAAAAGGATGGGAAAAGCATAAAACTACTATAAAAATTGAATTAATAGATAAAAATAGCATAATAACACAAAAACCATTAACATATAATTTTGATGATTTAAAAGAATTTAAAATGCACATAGATGAATTATTAGAAAAACAATATATACAAAAAAGTAATAGTAAACATAATAGTCCAGCATTTATAGTAAATAAACATAGTGAACAAAAAAGAGGAAAAAGTAGGATGGTTATTGACTATAGAAATTTAAATGCAAAAACTATAACATATAATTATCCAATACCAAATAAGATATTAAAAATAAGACAAATCCAAGGATATAATTATTTTAGCAAATTTGATTGTAAATCAGGATTTTACCACCTAAAGCTAGAAGAAGAATCTAAAGAATTAACCGCATTTACGGTACCACAAGGATTTTATGAATGGAATGTGTTACCATTTGGATATAAAAATGCACCAGGTAGATATCAACATTTTATGGATAATTATTTTAAACAATTATCTAATTGTATAGTATACATAGATGATATATTATTATACACAAAAACCAAAGAAGAACATTTAAAATTATTAGAACAATTTACAGATATAATAGAAAAATCGGGATTAAGTCTAAGCAAAAAGAAAGCTGAAATTATGAAAAATCAGATAGAATTTTTAGGAATACAAATAGATAAAAGTGGAGTAAAAATGCAACAACATATAGTACAAAAAATAATAAATTCGAAAGAAGAATTAGATACAAAAAAGAAATTACAATCATTTTTAGGACTAGTAAACCAAGTAAGAGAATATATTCCAAAATTAGCAGAAACTTTAAAACCACTACAGAAAAAATTAAAAAAGGATATAGAATATAACTATGATGAAAAAGATAAAAAACAAGTTCAAAAAATAAAATTACTTTGTAGAGAATTACCAAAATTACAATTTTCAGATGAAAATAAAAAATTTATATATATAGTAGAAGCAGATGCTAGTGAGTATAGTTACGGAGGAGTACTTAAATATCGATATGAAGCAGAAAAAATAGAACACCATTGTAGATACTACTCAAGTACGTTCAACGAGACAGAAATAAAATGGGAAATAAATAGGAAAGAATTATGTTCATTATATAAATGTTTATTAGCATTTGAGCCATATATTGTATATAACAAATTTATTGTACGAACAAATAATACACAGGTACGCTGGTGGTTAACAAAGAAAATACAAAATTCAGTTACAACAAAAGAGATTCGGAGACTAGTTTTAAATATATTAAATTTCACATTTACAATTGAAGTGATCAGTACTAACAAAAATGTTATTGCAGATTACATATCAAGACAAAGCTACACAGACTGAAATAGTAGAGGAAGATACTCTAGAAAAAATACTTAACACCCTAACTACGCTTTCAATGAAAGTGGACAGTATGGGTAATGAGATAGAAAAGATAAAGACTAATGAAGATAAACTGAAGTCTATAGCTACAAATCAGCTAACTCAGCAGTGTGCAGAGCTATGTCGATCGGAAGACATTAAAAATTCAGAGCTAGAAGGAGACGTTGGGATACTCCATAAAACCCATAACATTTATCAATCTACTTCTGCAGGTACAAGCAAAGGAGTTAATAGACCAAGATACCAGAATATAAATATGAATAAAATATTTGAAAAACCATTTACACCAAAAACACAAAAAGACCATTTATTCATACCCCCACAAGTTAACACATACCGAGATAGCCTAAACCAAGACAAAAAAGTATACAACTACACCGCTCAAAAATACATAGAAAATATATACAAAGTACAAACCTTTCTAAACCATAACCCCAGAGCTACAGACATCAAAGAACCAAATACCAACTATATAACCCAAAAATTACAAGGATATAACAAACTAATCGCACTACCCAAAACTAACCCAAGCCTAGTTAAAACCTGTTTTGACTATGGACTACTAAATACCATATAAACCCAAGACGGAGAAGAGCTAACAGCTATGGAAGAATTATACAAGATATTCACCACCTACAAAAGAATAACAAAAGGAAATTTATTTTATATAAAGTGTTATACTGCACCAGCAGAGATATTATATGATGAAATAAAACCAGTTATACAAGTTGTAAAGATAGGACTAACAAGAGATATGATTATACCAGAAGATATTACGCAGCAACTGGAGATACCCAGAATTGAGATACCAGATTTTTATGCAAATAAACGACTTATTGGACTAGCTACGATCATTCAAGAATTAGCAAATAATTATACTAACGGAAACCCAATATGGAGCTATTATTCGAGAGATCATCAAATGATTTACTCAAATTCAAAAGAGCTACGACAAGCAGATATGGAAGATGTAAGACAATGGATAATGACGCTACTCAACCCAGAAAAATAATCTACCACAAGAGCAATAAAAAAAGGATTTATTTCAGACGGACTGCTAACAAGATATTGTAAAATAATTGGACACAAATATCCAGACCACCAATGTTCGAGGTGCAATGGAGAAGATAATATTATTCCAGAGGTACATCTAGAATAAAGAGGACAAAATGCCAGCTGGAAAGATAAGATAAGAAGCAATAATGGAGCAGATACGACAAAATCAACGGAGACAAGATACTGTACAAAGTCTGAATTATTGTATATTATTGTACAAAAGTCTTGATTGAGTTATTGTACATTAATTAAATTATTGGACTTTTACGTAGATGTAGGAAAATAGGATAGGGTTATAAGCCCTTTTTATTGACTTTTTCTTTCTTTAGTTTGTAGTTTTAAAAACATGTGTAAAGATAGATAGATTAAAAAGCTTACCTTTTGTTCTATAAATAAAGAAAGCAGAAGGCATTGCAAAAGCAAGCCTTCATGCATTGAAGCAACTTTTCCCTCTACTCCACAACAAATACTCAGTTAATTGAATAAACATATTTCAATGGAAAAAGCTATGGAGCAACAAACTTCAGAAATATCAAAGTTACCCGAACAGGTATATTTATTTATGATTATGAATAGCTAAATTCATAATTCCCAACAATCATGATATGATAAAATAAATTCATATTAGTTACTTTATAGTAGAATTATTCGAAGAATAATATGTTAAGAAGTTTATTAACAAAGCGGAAACGGAGAAAAATCCCTAAGGACTATGCCATCCTAAAGGTGAAACCAATGAGGCAAGAAGCCGTAGCGGGGAGTAACCAGAGTAGAGGCGCTGTTTAAGGGAAAAAGTATCCGGATTACCATGTTAATAGTGACGGAAGAACATATTATTTAAGAATAATCTAGTATATAGTAAGCTAAGATGACCATATTTTGTTATGTACATGGTTGAAGGGAATATTTTGAAAAAAGCAATTTTATGAAAATAAATGATAATTTATCTGATGTGATGGTAGATAAACTCAAAATACTTATTTTGTATGCAGTTAGAGATATAAAAGTGGTAGATATAAGAAAAATCATATTAGAAAAAGCTTTTGGTAAATACTACATGACTAGAGTAAATTATATATCATATCTACCTAACTACTCTTACAAATATTTAAGATGATAAGTTACATGGAATTTTTAGAAAAAGATATAAGAAACATACAATTACTAGAAAAACAGATAAAAATAAATGTAGACAAACACATGGAAAATAAAGATATAAAATACATAGAATTTCTTAATAAAAATATGCAAAAACTATTAAGGCTAAAACAAACAACTACAAAATATTATAATAAAACCAATTTTAAAAGATAGATCATTTAGATTATCTTAAAGTTTTAATCTTATATATACTTAAAAACATAGAAATTATAGATATTAAGAAAATAATATTAGAAAAAGTAATAGACTACGAATTGAAACTACAAATTGTTTAGAACAGTTATACGAAGAAATTTACCCAGAAGGATATTATTCAGATTAAAAAATGTTAGAATACATTAGAAAAACTAGAGAAAATCAAGAAAATCTAAATAATGAAATTAATTATAGAAACCGAATTAGAAAAATAATGAAAACCTAAAAGAAAAATTAGTATGGATAGAAAAAACTTTAGAAAATTTAGATAAAAGTACATGTGATAGTTTATATAATTTAAAAAACTCACTACGAGAAGAACAACACAAGATAATAAATAACATTGAAAATCTAGAATTAGATATACATTACAGCACAGATAGGATAAATTATTATACAGAAATTTGTAACTCTGCAATTACTACAGGATAAAATAATTAATGAATATATCTTACGAAAAAAGTAAATTATTAAAAGATATTGAAAGAAAATTTAAAAAATATCCACGCACTAATAAAAATAGATTCACTAGAAACCTACTAAATCTATTATACCTATTAAATCCGCGCACCCCAACCTAGTGAATCTATTATACCTATTATACCTATTAAATCCGCGCACCCCCTACAAAAACGATGTTCACAAATGGTTGTTGGATATGTTTTCTCATCTCACGGCTTAATTTCCTCTTGTAGAGTGTATACAGATTAAGAAATTTAAATTGCATATCCAACCAAAGTTCATTCTTTAATCAACATAACTACAAATCATGATTTGAAATTATATTCAGATAACCCTAAAATTGTAGTTTGATTTCTTTATGATTTACCTAATTTAATTAAAAAGCACCTCTATTTTTTTTTTCACTGTCCATTAAGGAGTTTTGTAGCTGCAGTATTGGTTTGCTCAAAGTTAAAAAAATTTACCCTTTTATTGGGTTATGGGCATGTAACATCTATAATTTGATCCATTTGAACATTGTTCTGTTCCTAAAAATGGCACGAGAAGGGCATATTATAGTCCATTTTTGAATGTTCAAATAATCATTTTAAGACAAGAGGTGATTATCTAATTCGCTTAAGTGGTAATAAGTATGTTCAAACTCAAACTTTGGAGGTTGTAGGTTCGAATTATCAATAAACAAAATAAGGGAGAATCATCGGGAGGGAAGAAAATTAATTATTTGAATTTTTTACTTAATAACATTTTTTAAAAATTCTTATTTTATACAACTAAATTTAAATATCGGGATTTTTTTAATGAATTTTTTTATTATAAAGGTTCAAATTGCAAATCAAGCTCCAAGAAAAGATTTATAAAGATTCAAACTCCAATATTTATTTCTAGAGTTTGGACTATCACAAATTATATCCACCTTATTTTACAGCTTTGAACTTAAGATCGATGTCATGGAGTTTTAATTTACAAAATTTGAACCATAGGTCATTGGTCTGGAGTTTTAAAAAGTTGCAAAAGATGATACAGTTAAGTCTTTTTTCTTCTAAAAATGAGATATTTTTATCTTAATATCTTTTTTCATATGAAAAAGTGGCTAAATATATAGTTTTAGAAATATCGCTTATTTTAAAGTCGTATAGTGTATATTTGTGAATTTTTCTCACATGAACTTATAATAAGTTTCATTACAAAAAAAATTGTAATTAGCCTCCTAATTAACGTTAAATTATTTGTAGTTATCTAAAGATTTTTATAATATTCGCTAATCCGTTACTATATAGGATTAGTGATGAAATTTTATTATTTACTTACAGAAATTGTCGGTCGCTAATTTCTGTATTCTTAGTAGTGTGTATAAGTTGATATTTGGCATTGTTGTAATGATACTGCAAGTCATTTTCTCCATTTCTATGCATTTCTGTTGTTTCATATTTTTCCATAGCAGCTACAGGTCATTTATGATTTAACAGTATCGTCGGTTCGATTTCCAGGTAGTTCATTCAATTTTAAGCCCATTTCTCTATTTTGGAGCTTTTAAAGTTGAGAAATTAGTCTTGGGATAAAACTTTTAGTAAACAGCCTCGGATGAAAATTCTTACGGTTCCATTAGCTCTGAAATGTAGATTTTGGGCTAGGGGGATCCTTGGTTTGGATTTTGAAGCTTTCAGCTCGTTTTGGGTTATTAGGTGGATGTTGGTAAAAACAAAATAGTTAGTGTGGGGCTCACTCTTTATTGAAACAACCTCGGATGAAAATTTTGATAGTTTCATTGAATCTAAAATAGTGAATTTGGTAGGGTAGGATAGTTCGTTTATCTTGATATAAGGTGGTTTTATACACCTCGGTGTCATTATTCTAGTTTATTTATCCTTGTTTTGAGAGAAATTTGTGTTCTTAACGTGTTGATATTGATATAAATAAGCATCTAAGTGTCCAAGTGCGTGATTATAATGTCCAAAGTATTTTTTCAAACAAGTTTGTACTTAATTGAGTCATTTAGAGTTCAACCCAGAAAACTAGTGTTACTAGCTTGAGCTAGTTATGTGTCTAGTTGGTTTCGTTGGATTCTAATGTGTTTAATTTGTTCCAAATGTTTTAAATGTGTAATTATGAGTGGATAACTTGTTGGGAATGTGCAAACCTAAATTTAATTAATTCAAGAGTCGAAACACAAAGTTGAAGATTATTGCAAATTTGTCTTATGTTAGCTTTTGTTTTGATTCATCGTTGAGAATATTGTATTGGTATGATCTCTAAATTGTGTTGTGAAATATTTTAGGAGGCTTTGTGAGCTTAATATGGTGATATATTGATGATTTAAAGGCCGTAAATTCATTGAAAGTATAATACAAAAGGCATGGACAAACGATAGGACGTTCAACAGTTAACCAAAATTTTGAAAGCAAATTTTAATGAAACAATGTGATCTCGATGCGTCGTGTCAAATCTACAAATTCTAGCAACGCGATCATCGACGCGTCGCGTTGCTTTTGTTGACGCGATCCTTGATGCGTCGGTCGCTTAATCCATGCATAGCTAATTTGCAATACCACTTATACACAGTTTTGGGCATATTTTACAAATACAATATATATGGCACGCAATTTAAGGAATGTTATGGGCATATAGTGGGAATCCTATTGTATCATGTGCTACTTCCTTAATCCCACAAGGATTAGAATTTAAATAATATATATACACACCCTGGACAACTTTGGTAAAAGGGGTGAAGCGGTGGTGGAGAATTCTTTGACACCTAAGCATTAATTTGGGAGTTGTTGCACACGTTATTTTTAGGTTTTTTATTCTTTAATTAGCTTTTAATTTATCATATCATGTATTAGATTATTTGGATCATGATTATGAATATTATCGGCTAAAAATTCTCTTTCCGAGGTTAAAGCCAAGAACATGATTACTATTATTTTGAATTAATTTCGTTGGATTTGCTTATCTTATTTGATTATTTATTTATTCTTGTTTTAATTATTTTATAAATTGGTCACCCGTAAAATACATATATTGTCAACCATTTGATCTCAAGAGAGGGATTAGGGAGATAGAACATGGAAATAAATAAAGTTTGGACTTTTATTCTTTTATAAAATAAAGAATTTAACTTAGCATCTAGGACAGGGATGTACTTAGATGCCTTACTTGATTTAAACCTAGGATGATAGCTTTAATTCACTTAATTGGATTATTACATCCCCGCTTAACGATGTAGTTGTAATGTTCAAATTAAATAAAAGATTAGATGTTGGAAAACCATGATCATTCAATTAACCCTACGAATCAACAACCAAGATAAGTAAATTGACGAATGAAATTCAATAACATAGTATGATTGTTCGAAGTGCTTTAACCCTGTGATGTTTCTATTGATAGTTCCAATATTTTATTTTCAGCATTGTTTACTTTAATTTTAATTACAATTTCCAAACTTTCTTTTTGGTCACTCTTGCACTAAGTTAATCTAAATTATGAACTAGAATAGAATCGTTGTTAAATCAAGTCTCTGTGGGATCGATGCTTGGCTTCTTACAGGCTACTTTACTACTTGATAAGACTACGTATACTTGCGTGTGCTCTTGGGCACTGTCAAGTTTTTGGCACCGTTGTCGAGGACTTATTATTTGGCAATTGTTTGTTTTAGTTTTACTTTTAGATTTATTTGATGTTTTTACGCTTGATTTTGGTTTTATTATTGTATAAAATAGGTTTTTAGGTTAATAAGCTGGCTAGAGCTCAGGACTTAGTTGAACCAAGCTTCAAACCTGAGCAACTTTACCATCAACGAAGGAGAAAAACAATCCTTCTCACCTAAATTCCACAAATCCAAGACGACCAAGAGGATCCTGCTACAATGGTTGTAGAACAACACGCACGTAGGACAGTTAGGGAAGTGGCAGTCCCACTTCCGACGAACTTGACTTCCCCAATTCAAAGATCGGCTACAGGGGGATTTCGAGTTAAAGTACAATATGGTGTAGCTTCTCATTAGCAGTGGATAGTTTGTAGGGCTTTCACACGAGGATCCACAAGTTCACTTGAAGAATTTCATTGAGCTTACTGACACATTCGTTCTGACTGGGGTGAGTACAGATTACGTGAGGCTGATATTTTTCCCCCACTCACTATTAGGTGAAGCTAAAAGGTGGTTGAATTAGAGCCGGCCAATTCAATCACATCAGGGGATGACTTAGCCATAAAGTTCCTCATCAGATTCTTTTCGACAAGATTACGAGATTTCGTAGTGAGAAAGTGAGCTTTAAACAGAAGCTGGACAAAAATCTTTATCATGTTTGGGAATGCTTCAAGGCTCTGCTTTGTGATTTTCCAAATCAGTAATAGTCCAATGAGGTACTTGCTCATACTTTTGTAGAAGAACTTAATCACAGTATAAAGATTTTGGAAGATTCATGCGTAGGTGGTCAAGTGCTAGAGTTGACTTATGATGAGTTGTATGCATTATTATACTGCATAGCACAAGGAAATCCTGAATGGCATTTAGAAATTAGAAGTTCCATGAAAAGAATTATGGGTATATTGGAGGCAGACCAATTCACAGCTTTATCATCTCAGGTTGCAGCATTACAGAATATGATAAACACTCAGTTCAACAGCCTAAAATTGAGAGTTCCACAACCTGCAGCCACAGTTAATGGCATCCATCAAGCTGCAGGTTGGTGTAAAATCTTTGGGAATAGTGGCCATATAGCTACCATGTGTGCTCAAATACAAAATCTGTAATACATTTGGTCAATGCTCAAAGGTCAAATTATGGTAATGCCTACAACATGATGTGGCAGACTCAACCGTGGAACGCCCAACAACAACAAATTCAGCAACCACAGGCATAAGGAAATCAATCAACTAAAAACATGGAAGAGATGATGAAGTCGATTTTAGCTGGGCAAGCACAAATGGTTGCGGATATGAAAAATCAACAAGAAGAATTGACAAATTAGAAAGCAACTCAGAGAAGCTTAGAGTTGTAGATTAGGCAGTTGCAGTAAGCATTGAATATTAGTCCTCAAAGTGTCTTCCAGCAGATACAGAGAATCCAAAGTAGGTTATGAAAATCACCTTGAGGAGTGGTAAAGAGCTTCAAGGAGAACCTCCAAAGGCAACTAAGGAGGTAGATGCCGATGTGGTGGCTGAACAGGTTCATGAAAAGTTGTTGAAAAATCAAGAAAGTCTAAGTACTTGAAAGAAAAAGTTGTTGAAAAAGAAGAGAAGAAGATGATGCCACTACTTTTCCCCTAGAGGCAAATTAAAACGAAGGAAGATGCAATGTTTAAGAAGTTCTTTGACACATTCAGAGAGCTTTACATTAATTTATCTTTGTTAGATGTTTTGTAAGGAATGCCCAAGTATTCAAAGTACTTGCGGGATGTGGTTGCTAATAAGGTAAAATTACAGGATGTGGAGGTAATAACACTCATTGAGGAGTGTAGTTCGGTAGTCACTCAAAAGATGCCAAAAAAGCTTAAGGACCCAGGTAAATTTACTCTTCCTATTTAGATTGGCAACAGTGAGGTGGTGCAGGAACTTAGTGATTTAGGGGCAATTATCAACTTATGACCCTATCTTTGTTTAACATGTTGGGCTTGGGGAAGTCTAGACCGAGCTCTGTAATGCTGCAGCTAGTAAATGGGACCATATCCCATCCCGAAGGAGTGATTGAGGATGTGCTCATAAAGGTTGGTAAATTCATTATTCCTGCAAACTTTATTATTCTTGATTTTGAGGCAGACGAACAGGTACCAATCATCTTGGGACATCCATTTTTAGCGATGGGTGGAGCTTTAATTGATGTAAAAGAGGACACGCTAAAAATGAGGTTGGACGATGAAGAGGCGGTATTTAAAGTTTACAACCGCTAAACACTCTATCCTACTAAGGATTTATGCATGATTACTGCTGTTGAAGGGAATGAGTATGGGGTGGTTAGCCCGCCAGAGGCCTCTTCTGACACTCTTATTGAGCGGCCCGAGCCTCCAATAGCACTATTTCCTGATATGATAAAGGTTAAAATTGAGAGAAATTTTGACCTTGAGAGTGCAAACTCAAGAGATCAGAAACGAAAGGAAAAATAGCTCCCAAAGGGGAGTAAAAAGATGAAGAAATATGGTTGAGTTGAGCTGGGTCGTGCCGCAACACTAAATTAGGCGCTGCTCAGGAGGACACCCAAGTTAAATAGGTATTTTTTATTTTCAGTTTTTAGTTTTTATTTCACATTGTTTTTGTTTTTATTGAGTCATAGGTTAATGGAAAGTCTGAATACCGAAAACCTGAGTTAAGAAGCATGGGAAAAACTAAGTATGGGATCCCATAGACCTCCTTTATGCAGAAAGATGCTACTAGCTAGGCCTAAAGGCCTCAGGGAGTATTCCTACCTCTTGCTTTAAAAGTTCACCTTGGGGACAAAGTAGATTTTTATGTGTGGGGTAGGGAAATTCCCAAATTTTGGCTCAATTTAAAAAAATGGCATAAGATATTCTTGTTGTTCTATTTTTTATTAATGGTGAAGTGTTTTTTTTTTGTTAAAACCATGTTGAATAAGTGAATTTCCATTTTTGAGACTCCTAGGCTTAAGTTTTTAACTCTTGTACTTTTTCGCTTAAAATTTCAATACATGTTATTATTTGGTGAAGAGTCTATGATGATCCTATTGAGTTGAGCATGTTCCATGTGTGTGTGAGGTTTTGTAGATTCCTTGTTGAATGTGATGTCTAGAAATTGCCCGATGTGTCTGCAAATCAAAATAAAAAGTGTGGGTTTAGGAGATGATTTAGGCCTTTCTTTGATAACCTTATTTTATACCTTCTATTTGTCCTACCATTTGTGCATAATCCTAGTTAACCCCATTGCGACTTTAGCTTATTTTCTTTGGTAGCCTCATGTGTAGCTTAATACCCTTCTTTGATAGACCATAATTTGATCTAAAAAGCTCCTAAGTGCTTTAATAAAAATATTAATTTAGTAAGGAGTTTGAGAAATTGAAGAAGAAAAAGGTGAAATTGATGACCCAAGGTAATAGTTATTGGTATTGATAATTGATGTGTGGTAGTTCGGAGTGATATAAATGGTGTTAGAAATATTCCTATGATTGTAAAAAATGAGAAAAATTGAATCTTGAAGGAATAAACAATGCTCTCACCATGTGTTTGTGAAAATGTTGTGAAAATGCTTAAAAGAGATGGGGCAAAATAAAAGAATAGGGTAGACATAGTGGTGAAATTTGGTTGTTGGAGATTGGTTTTAAATGTATAATGTAGTGTATTAAAGCGCTTATAGAGGTTAGTCACTATTCCCAAAAAGTTTCTACCCATCTCTTAGCCTACATTGCAGCCCGGAAAAGACCTATTTAATCTGAAGTTCATCATTCTGATATTAGTGGAGCATTACACTAAGGGCAAGCTCTAAACATCACATGGAACAAGGAATATAAAAAACCTCACACGCACATGGAAAATTCTCAACTCAATAGGATCATTATAGGCTCCCCACAAAACAATAACATGAATTCAAATTTAAGACAAAAAGTACAAGAGTTAAAAACTTGAGCCTAGGAGTCTCAAAAATAGCAATTCACTCATTCAACATGCTTTTACCAAACAAAACACTTGCACCATGTAATCAAAAATAGCACAAACAAGAATATCTTACACCAAACAATTTTTAAATTAATCCAAAATTTGAGAATTTCCCCAGCCCACACTTAAAAATCTACTTTGTCCCCAAAGTGAACTTTTAAAGTAAGAGGTAGAAACACTCCCTGAGGCCTCTAGGCTTAGCTAGTAGCATCTTTCGGCATAAAGAAGATCTGTGGGACCCCACACATAGCTCATGCTTCTTAACTCAAGTTTCTGGTACTCAGCCTTCCTATTAATATGCGACTTTATAAAAAACAAAAACTATGTGAAATAAAAACTGAAAACTGAAAATAAAACATACTTACTTAACTTGGGTTGCTTGCCAAGCAGCGTCTAATTTAGTGTCGCGGCATGACCCAACTCAACTCAACCATATTCCTTCATCTTTTTACTCCCCTTTGGGAGCCATTTTATCTTTTGTTTCTGACCTCTAGAGTTTACACTCTCAAGGTCATTATTTCTCTCAATTTCAACGTTTATCATGTTAGAAACAGTGGTATTGGAGGCTCAAGCCACTCAATAAGGGTGTCAGAAGAGGCCCTTAGTGGGCTAACCACCCCACATTCATCCCCTTCAACAACAGTAATCATGCATAAATCCTTATAGTGGGATAGCATGATTAGCAATTTGTAAACTTTAAATACTGCCTCTTCATCCTCCAACCTCATTTTTAGTATGCTCTCTCTTATATCAATTAAAGCTTTGCCCGTTGCTAAAAATGGATGTCCTAAAATGATTAGTACCAGTTCGTTCTCCTCAAAATCAAGAACTAAAAAAGTCAGCAGGAATAATGAATTTACCAACCTTTATGATCATATCCTCAATCACTTCTTTGGGATAGGCTATGGTCTCATTTGCCAGCTGTAGCAGTACAGAGCTCTGTATAGGCTTCCCCAAACCCAATGTGTTGAACAAAGATAGGGTATCAATTTGATACTTTCCCCTAAATCACTAAGTGCCTACACCACCTCACTGTTTCCAATCTGAATGGAAAGAGTAAACTTAACTGGGTCCTTAAGATTTTTTGGCATCTTTTGAGTGACTACCAAACTACACTCCTCAGTGATTGTTATTTCCTCTATATCCTGCAATTTCACCTTATTAGCAACCATATCCCACAATTACTTTGCATACTTGGGCATTCTCTGCAAAATATCTAACAAAGCTAAATTAATATGAAGTTCTCTGAATATGTCAAAGAACTTCTTTAACATTGCGTCCTCCTTCTCTTTAATTTGCCTTAGGGGGAAAGGTAGTGGCAACATCTTCTTCTCTTCTTTTTTAGCAACTTTTTCTTTTAAGTACTCAGCCTTCTTTGATTTTTCAACAACTTCTTCAGGAAACTACTCAGTCACCACATCAGCATCTACCTCCTTTGTTGCCTTTGGAGGTTCTCCTTGAAGCTCTTTACCACTCCTCAAGGTGATTGCCATAACTTGCTTTGGATTCTCTGTATCTATTGGCAAACCACCTTGAGGCCTAGTATTCAATGTTTGCTGCAACTGCCCAATCTGCAACTCTAAGCTTCTTTGGTTTACTTTTTGATTTGTTAATTCTGGCTGTTAATTTTTCATATCCACAGCTATTTGTGCTTGCCCAGCTAAAATCTGCTTTATCATCTCTTCCATGTTGCTAGTTGATTGATTCCCTTATTCTTGTGGTTGCTAAATTTATTTTTTTTGGGTGTTCTATGGCTGAGTCTGTCACTTTATGTTTTAGGCATTACCATAATTTTTCCTTTGAGCATTGGCCATATACATTACAGATTCTGGATTTGAAGCACACATGGCAGCTATATGGCTATTATTTCCACATATTTCACACCAACCTACAGCTTGTTGGATGGCATTGATAGAACCATAGATTCCTACCTCCAACCCTATCTGCACAAGAGACCTAACATATCTCTATAAATCCTCTTTCATGACTTACCACAATAGGTACATGTATAAGGATACATATAAAATAGAGTTACATTTTACACATGGATAAATGCATGTTTGCAAGATGTGCACATCATCTTTCCTTATTCCTTATCAATAGCTATATAACTGTCATCAATATTATACTATACTAGTGTTGTGTCATACACATATCACAACATATCATATCTATACTATCGTGGTACCATATCCACATAATAATAAATCATATTTATACTTGTATGGTACTCAGCCTATTATAATGGCATATCATATTTGTACTAACGTGGTACCCCATGCATCATCCCAACATATCAACATAGTGGAAATATAATGTGATGCAGTCAATAAATCACAAGTCATGCTAGAAGGCAGTCATAGATGTCAAATTCACAAACAAGAAAAAGCTAAGAAAGTCTAAGTGTTACACCAAAATCATAGCTCATTGTAATCAGAGACCTTAATGTATGCATATGTATTCATAATCATCATTTACAATATACCTCTATGGGGACGCCATAATCCAAATTCATGTTATCACCATTTTATCTCTCTGTCCACATCCCTACTTTATGTTTTCACATTAACCATTATACTTGCCTAATCACATCAAATGGAAAACCGATTCTTTACTTTACAATATTTACTCAACTATGTCCACTATTAAGTCACTAGGTTTGATTATGCTAATTACTAATATTGACTTATCATGCCTCACCCTTTTATCCACATTCCTTGATGCAATTCAAACATTTATGACATTATGTTTTAACCGAGTTGCATTAATTTTCTCCTACTATCCTTCACTGTACGTCTAACTTTCTAATAATTTCAAAGTCCTGGGAAGATATTAAACTACATACATTTGCTCTACCATCTATTCACCCTCTATCATAATCAAACATTAATTTAATATATAGCAATACAACATATTTGAGCTTAACCACCTTTTAAACGTGTCCATACATCCAGCACTATGCTTGAAGGCCTTATGCATAATACTTCTGCCATCACTTTTAATGTTAGATGAATCTAGCCTAATTATAGTTCTTACAAAGAGAACCATAACTTACCTATAATGCGAAACATAATATTGTAGAGAGGAGTGAGTTGTCTCATGAGTGCTAAGCATATTCTTATGTCGGGTTCCCTACGGGTGTGTCTTAAAACTTCTCTCATGAACTTGGCCTTTGAATTCTCATGGTTGGAGAGACAAGGTTTTCTAAAGTAGGTTTAGGGGAATGAGGCGACCTAGGGAAATAAAGAGAAAGAGGGTTTTCAAAAATTCCTTGGTTGGGTTACCCCTAACTACTACTGCAGGTTACTTTTATCGATGCTGTGGTACAACTGCGGTGGTTACCCAACCACTGCAGCGGTTATCCACAGTTTAGCCCAACCTCTTTTGGGCCTTTTGGTTTATTTTTTTAAGCCTCATTTTACCTTCCTAATTTAATTTTTATTGAATCCATTTTAAGCCTATTATCTATCGTAAATTATTTTTGAGTTATTTTTCACACGTAAATATGGTTTGAGTCATTACATTAAATACCAATTTACCTATTGTTCAATTTTGAATGGTCCTAAAGGTGAGGTTTGGATATTTGAACTAGAGCTCATTAGATTTTAATTACAATAAACCTAGGAGAATTATTTTAACTTATGCTAGCCCATTACACATCTCTGTTCCCTAGTGTGCGACCACTAAAATACTGTTTAATCTAGTCCTAATGGTTATTTCCATAATTTTTTGAGTCAATGTACACAATTAATTCATGGAATAAATTCCTACCATGATTACTTCAATATGGTATGAAACCACAACACATGAAAGGTCAGGACCGAATTGGCTTCGAAAAAGGTTTACCATTACAACAGTAACAAGCCCGTTGTAGCGGTTTGCATTAGCTAAGTAGGGGGAAAGTTCATTTTCCCTATTTTCAATCTATCCTCTCAAAATTCTCTCAACTCCTCTACAAAATCCTTCTCCAATGATGAATTGGAATTATTTTCTTCATCCCTTCTACTTATGCTATGTATTTTCGATTGTAGATCGTAGGAATTTGGGTGGAAAATAGGGATTTTTGATTAGTATGTTGGTTCAAATTGGTGCTTAATTTTGGTGGTGTTTTTGAACATTATAGTTGACATGATAAGTGTCATATATTTTTAAAGCTCCTACAACATTCAGAACGTATGATTAACATAGTTCATGGTACATTTCAACTATGGGAGGAGTGAAAGATAAAAGGTCATCCTCTCCAATAATTTTCTTTGATTTGGGTTTTGTAGTGCTCCACACCCACATTAAATTGGAAAAATCTTCACACACTTTCCCAAGCACCATCTGTTGCAGTAATATTGCTGCAATAGTTAAATAACTGATGTTGAGGTACGGGACACTAATTTTCTAATTTTTACATTTTCTAAAGTCTTTGAATTCTTTTCTTCCTTAGTGTTTCGATAAAATTCTAAACAGGTTTTTCTAGCATTTATACGATCATCATAGACCAATTACCTACCTACTGCAAGTTTACCAACACTTAATATCATGATTATTATGAGGAAGGGTTGCATAATACGGCTGTTCGAGTAGGGCATGGCACTGATAAATGTGGAGGAAGAATTTTCGAGCTTATATAACCAATTAAAAGTCTTTTGGTGGGAAATGCTAACCAAGCTTGTCCCTCAACACAACATAGAGGTCATTTGGTTGTTTTATGCCAACCTCTTGACCGTAGAATAGTCGATACCTCTCCCCACTGTCTGTGTTCGAGGAAAAATAGTCCTCATAAAAGTGGACACCATCAATGATACTTTGGGTGTCCGAAACCCTTCTAATGTTTCCTTTGAGGAAAGAATTCAGGCATTAGACTTAGAGTAGGTGGTTGGGGTTTTGGTGCCGGAAAGACGAACTACCCAATGTGAAAGGGTCTAGCGCCAGAGAGTCAAAGAGAACCTACTTATTAATCGAGGCCAATGTATGGTTACAGTTACTTTCCCAGAGGATTCTTCCTCTGAGAAGTATCACATATATGGTAATTCATCAATCCATGGTGATGGCATGTTATCTGTAAGGGATCTTGGAGAATATGGGGGTGCATATTTTTGTACTTTTATGCTTGGTAGTATTCAAAAAGAGATCTTTTCCTGCCTTCCTTGGTTACCGCACTTTGTGATTGGGTAAATGTCCCTCAGGATGTTCAACACATTATAGATGACTGCGTAATGGATATAACCCATTGCAGGGTAGGTAATTTAAGGAGATATTAAGAAGAAGAAAAAGGTGGGGAAAGGGCCTGAGAGTGGTTGAGCTGGTGCGGATTGGGGGTCGAGTGCCTCCTTTACTCAGGTCTTACATCTCTTGATGGTTGGGTGATCTTGCTGTAGTACCAGGATATGTAGAGAGGTCTTATCGTCCCCCTCTTGTATTGGCATCTTTGAGCTCTACTGCCTTACTAGACTAGACCCAGGACTATGTGGAACTTCGGTGAAGCTTAATAAAGAAAATAAAAAGCATCTCTTGCATAACTTCATGCTTGCGAGAATGTGGAAGGAAGTCCAAGTGATGTTCGAATGAACCTCTCCTCCCAAGAAGTTACTGAAGTTGACTAGGAAAAACATCACAGAGTTCTCCTTACTTAGTGATATGGAATAGGAGAGTTCGCATGCCTCGAGACTCGTAGATAACACCACCAGTTAGATATTTTTCTCCCCTTTTTATTTTTTTAAGCTTTTAGATTTAGGTTTCCCTCTTTGGGGGCTTGTAACAAAATTTATTTTCTTTTATTTCCAAAACCTTTAAGACATTTAGTGTTGCTATACTTTTTATAATAAACATTCTAATTAAATTAAGTATCAAATGATTTTCTCATTCTATTACTTTGATATCAGGGTTGCCTTACAAAAATGGCAAAATCAAAAAATGGGGGAAATATTTGGCAGGTCACTGCCTGAGCCATTGTACTTTTTAATCTTACAAGTGCAACAATAAGATCTAATGGCTCCCCTTTTCCTTTTCTTACTCAATCTCAGGCCCCTTTTCTACACAATACACTCTTTATGCATGCTCTAGCAGTGTAATAACCTCTTTTTTTTTATATGAAATGTAAATTGAATTCACATTTCTATTGCTTCCAAACTATAACCAACATGATTTCCGTCTATCCAACTAAATTGTGTTATACTTCTATTAATCTCCTTACTTACTCAATATATTATCCTTCAAAAGTGTTTCCATAAAAATCCAAGCACCTGGGTGGCGCATATGGGGTCGAATAGAAGTCAATTAGTACTCCAAATCACAAAAAGATTATCCATAGTTTATGATGCAGAAATAAATACACTCTCATGATCACACCAAGTCCTTTCGTCTATAGGTATAATTGGATACATACCATATGACCAAACACACCTCCAATCAATTATGTATGGAATTTTAAGCATCTCAAGCATGTTATTATACATTAATAATGACAATTAAATGCATAACACATTGTAATGCATCATTATGTCATCACAAGTACCTATTACGATTTTCAAAAAGTTGTAACAATCTACTTCCAATGTTTCTTATTGGCCTCTATTCATTAAATATTTATGTTTAACCATTCCTCAATAAGAGATACCAGTTGGTACCAACTAGTACTAATAGCTCCAATTAAGATACCAATTGGAATCTACCATATACCAATTAGAATCAACCTGGGCTGACAAAACGGAGAGGGCACAAAGGAGAGAAAAGGTGAAACTGATTCCTAGATGCCATATAGCTTCGTAGAAATTTTATGAGGACGTCAACACACCAATCTACAGGACTCTATCGACATTTGTTATTATACTAGGAGAATAGTAAACTGGAATCTACTACCATCTTTATCATGACCCAATCTCTGGATTGTGTCGGGCACCTACCTATACCTATCCCCAGATAGGAGTATCATGAAAAACCCACTACTCAATCACTGCAAAAATTACTATAATATTCACTTAGTCAATTTATATCTATCATATTAATAACTAATAAATAATTAAAATGCAATTAGTTAATAATTTATTCCATAACTTATTTTAATACATCTGATATATAAGGTAAATGTAGATAATAACTATAAGTGACTCCCCAGAACCTATTCTAAATTGGTACAAGAGCACTAGACAAGCAGTAGGGACTTCCATGACACAATATCCATATAGAGTAGATATGATAAGAGCTATTATTGAGTGATCAACATCATTGCTATAGAAACTCCAAGTAACCTTCATAATGTCTATACCCTCGAGTGGAGGTATAGTAAGTGTACCATCAATACAACCACAAGTACTTGTAAGTATCATCGATCGACTAGGGTTAGAAACAAATGACATCAACAATAAATACAGATAAATCATAACATCAAGTAAAGTTCCAATTTAAAACCCCTAATTATAAATTCCCTAACACCGTACTTTAGCATCTCTATGATCTACTTGTTATTTAATATTTTTCATATATCATTATCCTTTGAATAACCATTCCATCTTATACCTCTTCTTCCCCTACCGACTCATTTTATGGTAACCTACAATTCTTAATTGCATTTTCCCCTAATTTCTCTTAGTACTCACTATTTCAGACATTGCTATGACATATCACTATGAAATTAGAATTCTACCAGATTATATTCTGCAATAACCAATTCTCTCAGGGAATTATAGCCTTTAACCTCCAACCTACTTTGCATAAGGGCCCTAATATACATCTATAAATCATCTTTGATCACTTACTATAATAGGAACATATATAAGAACGTATAAAATAGAGTTACATTTAACACATGGGTAAATTCAAGTATTGCAAGATGTACATATCATCTCCCTTTTTGCATTCTCTACAACCTCATCACCATCAGTAATATCATATCTTACTAATAGGGTACCCTACCCATATCACAATGTATCATTTTCATACGAGTATGGTACCCAACCCATACAACAGCATATCATATCCATACTAGCATGGTCCCTAACTTACTATCACATCATATCATTTTTGTAATAGTCCCCAATCTATCATTTCAACATATCAACAGAGTAAAAAGTAAATACAATATAGTCAATAAATCACAAGTTATGATAGAACGCAGTCAGGGATGTCAAGTTCACAAACAAGCACAGGCCGAGAAAGTCAAAGTGATACAATAAAATCATAGCTCATTATAATCAGGTGCGTTAATTTATATACATGTATTCATAACCATCATATACTATAGACCCCGAAGGGGCTTACATAATCCACATTCACGCTATCACCATTTTCTCTCTTTGTTTACATCCTAACTTCATATTTTTCACATTATCCCCTATACTTTCCTGATCACTTTAAATGGTAAAGCCTATTATTTACTTTACAATATTTACTCATTACACCCTCTCATCAATCACGAGGTTTAATTATGTTCATTATTAATCTTGGATTATAATGCCTCACCCTTTTAATCACTTTCCTTAGTGCAATTCGAACATTTATGATATTTATGTTTTAATCAAGTTACCTTAATTTTCTCTAACTTTCCTTTACTGTGTTGTCTAACTTTCGACTAATATCAAAGGTCTTAAAAGATATTTAACTACATACAGTTGCTCCACCATATATCATTCCTTTTTTCACAATCATACATTAATATAATATATAGTAATACAACATATTTGACCCTGGATAATTTTTTAATATGTCCATCTATCCAACTTTGTGACCAAAGGCCTAATGTATGATACTTTCGATATCACTATTACTGTTAGATTCATCTAGCCCAAGTCTAGTTGCTATAAAATAAACCATAACTTATCTATTAGTTAAAATATATTATTGTCGAAAGGAGTGACGTGTCCCACATTTGATAAGAATATTCCCATATCAAGTTCCCTCCTAGTGTGCCTCTTAACCGCTCTCATGACCCCTAGTTTTTGAAATTTCATTAATGGAGGGATATGATTTATCATATTGTTATTGGGGGAGTGGGGTACCTAGGGAATAAGGATAAAGAAAATTTTTAAAAATGTATCAATTATATTACCACTATCTACTGCTATAACTATTTCTTTTACCATTGTAGAGGTTACCCGCCATCTGTAGCGATTATCAATAGTCCTGCCTAAACCCTTTTTAGGCTTTTTATCCCAATGTTTTTGGGCCTTATTTTTTCCTTTTTGATTTATTTTTTCCTGAGTTTATTTATTCCTATTATTTAGCATAATTTTTTAAGTAATTTTCCATAGGTAATAATGGTTTGGATCGTTATAGTTTTTTATGATGGGTTGGGAGTTATGATAGATTCTGATGTATGGGTGCTTACCTATCAGTTGGGTTGGTTTAGTCTGTTGAGGTAGAGTGATTTTGCTTCAGTGTTAAGCTTAGTTATGGATATTTCACTAGTTTCCAATATGTGTTTCAAGTTTTATGTCAATTGAGATATCGATAGTAGGCTAACTAGGCCTACTCACTACCTGCTAGTTTAGTTTTCTTCAGTGTAGGGAGATTGGCTTAGATGGATATTTGAGGGACGGTTTATAGGTAAATGGTGTTGGTTTCTACTTATTCAAGCCTTGATTATCTATTTTTCATAAACTTTTTAAAGTCTACATAGCTAGAGAAGTGCACCCGAGTTTGTCTTAGCGTGGTATCACCCATGGTCAATAGGGAATATTTGAGTGGATTATCCTATTTTGTGAGGTTGTGCTTTGTACTCATGTCTTTTTGTGTAATACCCTAAAATTTTCAAGTTACCCATGGTCAATAGGGAATATTTGAGCGGATTATCCTATTTTGTGAGGTTGTGCTTTGTACTCATGTCTTTTTGTGTAATACCCTAAATTTTTCAAGTTCTGGACCCTTTAAAAGATTGGCCATGAAATTATCTTTCCAATTCTTTAAGCCTCGTCTTAATTTGAGGCTATGGGAAAAGGTTATGGAAGATTTCCCTTAATGGCTTGATAAACTGCCATGGCTATGACTCAAGGTAACAAGTCGTAATCATTCGTGATGAGTCATCACGAGTGAGTTGTAGCCACTCTAGTTATTCCCTCTACTCAATTCCAGTGACTATGACTACTCACTACAACTCATAATCAGTGGCTATGATTTGTATGGAGGGATTCACAACAGTATGTAATCCAAAACAATTCAACCCAGTGGTTACGAGTCCATCATATGACTCATATTCTGACATTACGAGTCATTAAATAGACTCATAGCCTAACTAGTAAAAGATTCAAGAATCAAGCCTCATGTTTTGGTAGTTTTATAAGTGACTTGGACATATACTAAGACTCCAAATATCTCCTAACTTATAGACAAGTAAAAACATCCCATTATAATTAAATTCTTGGAAAGAATATAACTATTGTCAGATTCAAATGATCATATCTTTGGCTATACTAGTAATTTCAGAGCTCAAGACCCACTAATAGATATATAATTGAATTATCTTTTCGATGATACCAATTTTGCCTTAATCCAATATCAGGGTGAAAAATTATGGATAAATTACTGAAGCGTTGTCAATGATGCTAATAGTTACGACTCCTGATGATGACTCATAAGAAAACCCTATGAGTTGTCAGAATGAGTCATCACCACGATAGTAAGGGTTGACATATAGGTTCCTGGTGATGACTTAAGATATGACTCATACCTAGAACTTACGAATCGCGGTCAAACTCATCCGGACGGCTTCCAGATATTTTCCAGATGATTTCTAAAGGGGTTTTTGGTCTTTTCCCACTATTTTAACCCCAAAACTATGTCGTTTCACACTCTAAACAATAGTTATCAAGCAAAAATACTACCTTAACCCATTATAACTCAGAAATCATCCACCACAGAGTATAAGGAGCAATTTTCCCCCTAAAACCAACTAGGGTTCATCAAATTCAAGTTCAATACCAAGAAATTTATCCAAGGCTTCAATATTTAGGTATGTGGTGTATTCATCAATGGCTTCCTTCCACACATTGGGTCCCGAAAATTCCCTTTTTGTTTAAGTATGGATTTTTAATCTTCTTTTATGAAATTATCCATGTAAATCGTGAATTTGATCCATGTCATCTTAAAAATTTGAACTCAAGCCATGTCAATATGTTTTCCCCATGAAAATTAGATTACCTCATGCTTTGAATTTCAACTAATCATGTTATATTTGATTTCTCCCATGTAAAAGTATCAAATTATGAATTAAACCATGTGAAATTATTATTCTTCCAAGTTTAATACATTCATACATTCAAATTCATGGACTTTATCAGTTTGGTGGCACGTATTATGTTTTGGGTCTTTAAATTGGGACTTTATGTCACTATTTCAAGTGTTTTTATTGAATTTTCTAAACATCCAATACTGGCGGATTATGAACACCTGATACCTATGAGTTTACTTACGCTTCACACTTTTCTAGTAATGAGTCAGTCCATTCATGATTTATAGTCATATTTAGTTTGTTATGATCATGTTGAGCATAATTAGTTAAGATGTTCAGTTGACCTTAGTCAAAAATAGTGTCAGTTCAGTTAGGAGTAGGATTTAGCATTGAGCAAACCGAGGGATGGGGGCTCACCTGCCAATAGAGAGTGTGACTAAGTAGCAATCCCTGAGCTCTAAAACTATGTAGCCAGTGTAGGTTTTGAGAGGTATTCCTACCAGTTGAGGGTTTACATTCTCTTAGGGACACTTGCTAGTAGAGGGTGACTCCCTAGTCCATCGGAATACTAGTTTAGTGGATCCACATAGCCAGTGTTAGCACTCGTGGAAATGTACTGACACCCTATTAACTAGGGTTACAATTTGGACCCCTATTAGCTCAGAATTAGGCATATCAATTACATGATAGCTCCCACTATTGCAATATGGGTCTCGTTTTACTTTTGTTAACATGTAGGATATGATTTTAATAGCATGACATCATTAAGAGTTCAAGGAGTGGAGACGATTAGTTCGTGGGTGGTTTGAGATAACTATTCGATTACGTGGTAGGATACGGTATATTCTTCTCTGCGAGATTGTGTATTGTATTCACTCTAGGTGAAGGTTATAGGATACATTTATAGATATTTGTGTCATTATTTAATCTATTTAGGGGATTTGAGAATAGAATTATAATTCATGCCTTAGCCAAGATACCTGCTATAGTGATAAGGTTATGTTGAGCTTAATTATATACCTGTTTTGACCTTAACTTAACACTAGAATCCTTACTATAGGTATTGGAGTATTCCTTTTCCATTTGGAAAATTTTCCTCAGTTAAAATCTTCCAGTTGTATGATGCCATATGTTGTTTCTACCCTTAAGTTTCTATTAGCATATACTCTTATTGTAATGTATGTCCTTGGGCCTGAGGCCTTGGTTATGTGACCAGTTGGATACCAGGTTTGTTTTCTATGCCTTAAGAAGTTGTGACTCTTAGCTTATAGATGCTTAGGCACTTACAATTGCCTTTTTTGGATACTGGTGATGGTATGCATAAATTATCTGCATTCTCATGCTTAGTTTAGTTGTACTATTAGACTAAGACCTTTGTTTTACTATTATTTTTTCAAAAATTGGTTTATTCTATCCTTTTTACTTTTAAACCTGATTATGAAAATAGATATTTAGGACTTGTTAATCTAAACATACTATTTTAGAAACTCAGACCCCCAATACATTCTTGATCCACTTTTTGTTACTATTCACTTATTTTTGTTGAGGTAGATTCCGATACTTTGTACACTATTTTACCATATTAATCCCAAATATGATCTCAAGACTTGGATTTATTCATAGATTTCTACTTATTTATTCTTGAATTATTGTCGGGCATCTTTGTATACGCTTACATCTCTCTAGTACTTGATGGGGAAGATTGGTGGTGGTTCATTATTGGAAGTCCTGGTTTGGGACCAGGTAGTATATATGGATATATTGAGTCCCCTATGGGTCCCTCTATCTGGGAACCACTTTCTAGAAGAGGGGATACCTTATAGGTCCTGCCTTGCGAGCCAGCGAGTTTAATAAGGTATATATGCTTGGTATGATATGACACCGAGTTGGATAGTGGTATTTTTTTCTCATTGCATTCATTCATTCCTATGTATTGTCCATCATTAGTATAATTATTTGGTGCTTGTATCTATCGATCTTATGGGGGGATGTATAGTTCTATATTGGTTGGTTTCTAAATGATTGTTTATACCTTTCGGGATTATGAAGCCCGGTTAGGTTATTATTCTTTTAGGATAGCTATGTTATTTTTTGGATATTATCGTATAGTTTGTGCAAGGCTGGTTATGGCTTAATACCCAAGGTTGTAGGTACATTTACGAGCTCTTTTCATCTTTATTATGGTGAGCTTATTATTGAAAGACTATCTTATGGTTATTAATAATATGTTAGACATTCCAATTATACTAGAACTAGATCCCTTCTTGATATTGTAGTCCTTATGATATTAGACTGGAAGGCTAGGTCTCTCAGGTTGGCACCATTATGTTTAATTATTCCTATGGTATATGACTTTCTTCCTTTGTACTAGTATCGTATGTGCCCTTGTATCCGTACTACTAGTATATATCTTTTTCTTCGTACTACTATAGTATTTTGTTTGGCTACTTAGTGTATCTTACCGCCGTTCCTAGTTACTAGTAGAGTATAGCAGTTTACCATTACCTTTATGTTATTCTTATTTCATTTCATTTCTTAGTTAGTTGACAATTATGTATATCATACTATACTTCTGCACCTTGTATATCATAGTATGAGTTCTCAATGCTGACGTTTACATCATGTGGAGCTTCTATGAATAGGAGATTTGTGGTGAGCTCCTCGCTATCGGAGTTGTTCCTGATCTCCTTCTTTTGCAGGGATGATCTTTATTTGTATTTTAGAGTCACTTTTGTATCTATATATCGTGTTTACCTAGTACTCTTATTCTGTTAGTAGCTTTTGTACTGGTCTCACAAGGTTTAAGGGAGTATCTACTTTATTCTAGTTTCTTTTTCATTTTTATTAAGTTTTCATTTGTATTTCTCAATTTAGTTAAGTACTCGTCATTCCAGGCGATGTTTGGCTTACCTTCGAGTGGGCTATAGAAGGTGTCATCATGTCCTGAGAAATCAGATCATGAGAAACTTTACATACACTAGTGGATTCATAAAGTTATTTTTGTTCACCGTAATATTTTATCTTGGGGTGTGCAAAAATCAGTTCAACTGATAAAGATATTATTGGTTTATCAGTATCGGGTTATTGTGTTGAACAATTTTTTAGTGGTTTTGTAAAAAGTTTTATTGGGCTATTAGTTTGATTTATGGTTGTAAGGTTTTAGTTAATGGTTAATCGATTATTCAATAAGATTATATTAATATTATATTTTTATTCTTACTTATGTTATAGTGACTTTAGATTTTAAATGTACCTTATTGTCTCTTATACCTTATAGTTGTTATCTTAGCCCTTATAATTTATGTAGACTTTATCTATGAAAATAATGTAGAACACATGAAAATAATAGAAAACATGGAACAATTAGGAGAGTATTTTCTTATCAGTTAAATCAAAAATCAAATCGATAAAGACCAAAAATTGATTAATCAAAAATCGATAATAAATATCTTATTGGTTCAATTATCAATTTAGCATGTTTACAAATCGAAAACCCAAAAAATCGGACTGATATAATAGTGTATCATAACTCGGTGCCAAAAATTTGGTCTTCCTATTATTTGTTCATTCTGAACCCAATTAAGTTAATTTACTATGACAAAGAATAATTTTGTAATTTTTATAGTAAAAAAATCAATTATTATGATGTGATGAAAAACAATTTCATGACTTTAACCATGTGTGAAATTATCCCAAATTCATAAAAAAACAAAACCAAAATTAATTGTTTTCACACGGAACTTTCATTAAGATAAAATTGTAAAACAATTTTCAGAATTTATTTTAGAGTTGTTATTAATGTTATTATCATCAATCATCACGTAAATATAATCAATCTATATATCTAGTGAAATGTTTTCAAATTATAGCTGCAAGTAAACTTATTATCATACTAAATTGAGATATTTATATTTTTATTAAAATTAAAAATATGTTTAATTATGTATATCATTCAAGTACTATACAAATTGCAATAAATTTAATTGATTGCAACAATATGATGAGGAATAATATCACTCAGTCAGCATTAATTTATCTATTTAACTCTAAACTTTGGATCATTTTAATACTTCATCCTGATAGTGTCTAATTTCAATGTCTGACAACTTGCAGAAAAAATAAGCAATGGATAAAAACAAAAAGAAGGCATCTCAAAGCCACGAAAAAAGAAGAAGGCATCTCAAAGCCTCTAAACAAGGAAAAGATCTGTCACAAGAATATTGAAGGAAAAGGATTGTAACTTCATCTTCAACATTTAATGCAATATCTCTTATCTAAGGAAATAAGGCTAAATCAGATTGGTCAAATCCTTAGTTTAGAGTTAAATTAGCGCGAGTTTTTGCCTCTTAAATTGAGACCATTTATGGCCCAACCTTCTTCTTGGAAAGAGTATATTTTTCATCCAATTTCCAAGGATCAAATCTCTTAGGTAGCCTTTTATTTTAAATCTTCCAATGACAAATAGTAATTCAATCACTACTATTTAAGCAATGGAAGATAGAGTAAGTCATACTATTTTCTCAATCTTCTCTAGATCTTTGCTCTACTTTATCGAAGCATTATATTCTCTTGAGGTTTACTATGTATTCACAAAGAGAGGAAAGAAACATAGTTGGCGAGGTATTGTATCAAAGTGAGAAAGAAAGAAAATGAGTGTCAGTCATATTCAAAAAGTTTGACTTAATCTTTGTACTTTGATTTAATTCACATAAAAACTAGTAGAATCCCTTGAAACCTAAGAGGACTGGAGTAAAACCTATTAGAGATTCAAACCAGCAGAAAATATCTAGTGTCATTTCTTTTTTACCACTTCATTTTCTGAACTTTACTTTATTGTCTCAATAGTCGACTATATGTCTAAGCAGTTGATTGTCCATTCGAAAAAGGGTAATCCCCCTATGTACTTTTAATTTGTATTAGAGTAAGGACTCATATTTTTTTGCTTAGCAGCAAAGTGAGAAAAGATCCTGACTCAAAAAGTCATTAGAGCTCTATTCTTATAAGGAACCTCCCAAACTGAACCTCCTTATTTCAATGAAAAATACTTTTCTCATTGGAAAATAAGGATGGAAACCTTTATATAATCCTATGATGTCAAAGTCCGAAAGGTGATCAAACTAGGTGATCTTCCACTTGTCTTTACCAATCAAGATAAGGATGGAAAAAAACCTGAGAATGGTAAAGCCTCTACTAACAACATTTCTTCCCTAGAGAACTATTCTAATGAACAAACAAAAATTATTCAAATCAACTCAAAGGCTAAAACTGTGCTTTACAATGCGATCATAGTAAGAGTATGAAAAGGTCTCATGTTATGAAACTGCTAAGGAAATATGGAATAAATTGAAAATGACCTATGAAGCAACTGAGAAAGTAAAGAAAAATCTTTTAAGTTTATTGGTCTATGACTATGAACTTTTCAAGATGAAATATAGGGAATCCATTGAAGAAACATTTTCTAGATTTGGCAAAACTGTTGTAGAACTCAAAGTTGTAGGTAAGACTTATCTTGCTGCAGATCACATTGCCAAGATTTTAAGAATTTTGCCTCCTCATTGGATTTCCAAGATTGTGGCTCTTGAAAATATGAACCTAAGATAAATGACCTATCATGAAGTTAGAAGAGATCTCAATGACTTCAAAAAGGCTCACTTGAAAATGATCAACAACAAGATGATAAGAAAAAACTATAGCTTTCAAAGCTACATATGAAGAAGAAAATAATGCCCCTGATAAAGATGAACTTGCATTCATTACTAGGATACTTTTTTATAATTACAGAAGATTCAAAAATTAAAAAAACATAAAACCAAATTACTCAAAAGGAAAACAAAATATTGTCTTTAACAAGAATGAAGGTAAGTGTTATATTATGGTAGGTATGGTCATATTTCTTATGATTGTGTAGAAGCTAAAAAAGAACCCTCTAAATAAAGCCAAAAGGCTTTTAGTTAGTGGGGTGATGAAGAATTATCAAATCATGAAAATGACAACATTAGAGATTGTTGCTTCATGGAACTTAGAGAATCTAGTCAGGTAAGAACTAATTCATGCAATGAATGTTCTAAATTATAAAATCTACTATATCTTATCATATTTGATCTAAATAAAGATAATGATAAAAAAAAAAGCTTTATTGAGAGAAATAAGAAACTGGAAACTTAAAGTTTGTGAAATTGACTTGCAAGAAAAAGATAAAGAATTAAAAGTTAAAATATATAGTTTTGAAAATCTTTTAGTCATATTATTATTAGACCAAAATGCTCAACTAACTCTACTAAGTCGACTGGTAAATCTGACAATAGTATGTTTGATAATAGATGTTATAGTTGTGAAGGATCACAATGGTTAACTTACTTAATTAAGTCGACCAAAGGGAGCAATCACAGTCATAATACCAAAAATAATAGTAATAATAGTTTTGATACAACTCAACGGTCACCTAATTCAAGTCAGTTGACTAAAAGAACTAGTCACAGTTATAATACCTATTAAAAACCATATTGTTACACTTCATAATATTCTAGGAAAGTATAAAGACTTGTGCCCAAAAAGTTTGTATGCCAAACACAATAGACTTTATCAATTGGATCCTATTCAGTAAGTAATAGTTCTGTTGACAAAAACTTGATCCTTTCAGAAATTTTAACCACCAGATAAAAGAATTGATCTTATTTTAGTTTTTTAAAAGAAAGTAGAACTCCAAGAAATTTTAAAGGGTGAGTCCCTTCACAAAAACCAAGAGTCTACATGATTTACTATTTTAGTGAGTCTTCAACACCTATAATTAATATTGAATTCTTCTCCTAATTGGCCTGTAAACTTGAAGTTTGAAAAAAATTATAAAGTGTTTGTTCCAAGAACTCGATGGAGACAGTATCAGTTTCGCAGGACATCAAGAAATAATTTTTAAAGTAGATGTGACCTAAACCAAGATTTTACACATAGTTAAAACTCGAAGTTAGGATTCATAGTAAGAAGGGTGACCAGTGAAGGTTTTCCATAAAAATCACAAAGAGATAAGGTTAATAGGATCCCCTTGTCTGATGCTATTTACGCCAAAAGGATTATATGTCCACTCTTGAGAGCCAGTGAATAAGAGATAAATGTGATATAGTCCACTATCCAACCAATAAATTTTTGAAAAAACCCCAGTCTGCAAGAATACTCTTGAGAAAACATCATTCAACACTATCATAAGCTTTTCTTAAGCCAACTTTTGAGAGACACCTAGGGGATAATCCTTTCCTGGTGTACCAGTTAAATAAATCATGACTAAATAAAATATTTTTAATTATAGACCTTATCTAAATGAAATTTGACTAGGAGGGACTAATAATAGTGGTCATTACTCCTTTGATTCTATTAGTCAATGACATTGTAATAATCTTATAGAAAGTATTACAACAGGCTATTAGCCTATTATCTTTAACCACTGTAGGATTAGACACTTTAGGCACAAGGGTTAATGTAGTGCATCTAAAATATTTAATTACCTTACCTGACTAAAAGAATTATTGCACTACTAAAATTATGCCAGTGTTGATATTTTTCAGTTGACTAGTGTAAAAATCAATTGGCATCCCATTTAGTCCTAGTGACTTTTCAATAGGCATAGTCTTAATAACATTGTAAATTTAAGTTTCTATGACCTCTTGTATAAGTTCTAGCTTCTATTGAGGAGACATACAAGGGCCTTTCTTAATTACTTTTGAGTTTGGACAAGGAACTCTATTAGTTGCAGTACCTAATAGGTTAGTGGAAAAATAAACTCTTATTCCACTAATACTGGGTCATTAATATTCACTCCCTGATTATTTATAATAGCATAAAAATTTCAGCTCTAGACCCACCAAAAATAGGCAATTGAATTGGTTTCCCAATACTACTAGTCTCATTTAAATCCGAGGTTATAATAAAAACTTATGGAAAATCTCCTAAGGAACTATCAGGATGCTAGTGACCACAAATATGGAAATGACTCATTGTCAGACACAATAAGTCATCGTGTAGACTGATTTTCATGAAAGTGAGTGACCAAAGAATTCAGTAAAGTGGCAACGAGTCCAGTGCACGACTCATTGTCCGGTTGAATAAGTCATTGTATGGACCCATCATTATAACAGTAATGAACCAATAAAATAGTGATTGGACAATGACCATTCATGATGAATCATTGCCATCCCTAACAAGTTATCAGGACGGGAGCCATTGTCATGGTAGAAAAGACCCAACAACTTAGGTCCTTGGGTCTTGAATCAGGCCATGACTCATGATTAGACATAATGATTTATTACCTAAGCCATGATAATTATTACTCGAGCCTATTTCTGGGTACAAACTAGACTTGTGTTAGTAAGCTTGGCATTCTCAGGAATTAGAAGTGGGACTTGACCAACCATAAGTTGGACTATGAAATCCTTAGTGACCTAGATTTTTTATGAGTAACCAATGTACATATTGGGATTATGGTTAGTAAACTCGGTTGTTGGATTATTTTATGATCTTTACTTGAATAACCTTGTAAAGGCGATTAGTGTGCATATCATCTAAATACTCATGCCTTGTTTATACTCATAATATGTGTGGTGCTTATTAGCAATATAAAATGACAAGTGTTATCTAATGTTAGCAATGTAAAATAACAAGTGCTATCTTACGTCCCTACTTCCTTATATTGTGGACTTTTGTGTATGTTTATTGGTTCAGCTATACATGTGGATGTATGTTGTTGTGTTCGGAGACTCTTTGATATTATAATAATGCCCGGTGAATCCAGAGGAATATATTGATATTATGATGATGCCCGGTGAATCCAGAGAAATATGTTGATATTATGATAATAATATGTAAATTTGGAAGAATATGTTAATTTATGATGATGCCTAGTAAATCCAAAGAAATATGTTGATATTATGATAATGCCCGATGAATCCGAAAAAGGTAAGAATGTTATGATGTCGTGTGGGGTAAATTTACTTATATGCATTGATATTTGTAAGGTTAGGTAGTGTGGGTCCAAACGCCTATGTGCTTGAGATATAAGGTCTCTCTTGGTAAATTGCTATTCAATTCTTGGTCCTAATCATTAAATAAGATGTGCGATGCTAATTAGCAACAGGAGTAAATTTATGCCTATTATTGGATTAAGACTTAGTGGTATGTGTAATCTTGCGTAGAATCAAGGGCTAACCTACAATATCTACTTGACTTGAATAAGAGGTTATATTATGAAATCTTGCCTAGTAAGGAGGCTTATGTGACAACTAGTTACTTCTAAAATATGTGTTTACAATTTGAAGGCTAGAGACCTAGTAAACTAGTTGGTGGACTTTACTTGATTAAAATAAAGAAACTAGTCCTTAAGGTTGCGACATGCTTAATGATAATGGACCTATGATTGCATGATGGTTAATTAGATTACATCTAATATATGATGTTGAGGTGGCTTAATTGAGGACTCATATCTTAAAGATGCTAGGTAAAGAATGGCCTTGAATAACCTATAATATGGGTAGCTTTTAGTTTTCCCAAATTGATGGCCAGTAATTATAAGACTTGTAATCAATTGATTCATGTGAAATAAGGTTAACTAGTATGGATTTCATGTGTTGTTTATCTAAGAATTATAGAATTAGTGACTGCATATCTATGTTATGACCATATTGCTTTCGTTTATGTTAAATTACGGTATGGGAATTTGGATGTAGATTTCGGTAGTGATCCATAGCGGGGTTGAGCTATCTGCAATTTTGGTCAATTGATGGAATAGCTGTGCTTTATTGTATTATTGGTTGTGTTCTTTTGGTGTACTCTTCGGTGGTATGGGACACGATGATGGGTTCTTATTTGATATTTTTATTTGTACTCTCCGGTGGTATGGGACACCATGATGAGTTCTTTGTTGTGCTCTCTTTTGTGTATTTTTTGGCGGTATAGGACATCATGGTAAGTTCTTGTGCTTTATGTTCTGAGTATTGTTGATAATAATTATGGTGAGTAGATCCTTTGCTATTATGTATGTGGCTTTATGCTTCTAAAATAATACTCAGTTGTTATGTTGATTATGGAGTATATTGAGATAGTATGTTATGTTATTGCTTTAGTAGTATAGATGTTGTTACAGTGGTATCAAAGTAAATTCAGGTTCGACCCTACCCTTGACTCTAAGATTATTGTTTTACTTTTTATCGTCTTTACATTATATTTGAGCTCAGTCGGTTGGTGATGCCTACTGAGCACTCGTGTATTGGTACTCATACTAAACTTGTGTACCTTTTTTATGTAGACCCAGGTTCTAGTTGTTGTCGTTGAACTAGTTCATGTGATTTGATTATTTTGAGATAGGGTGAGCTCTAAGAGATTGAGTTTCCCTCTTTCCCCTCTATCTTTATTTGTCTTTTGTTTTTGAAACAAATGTATGAGATTATCTAAGACATTTTAGACTTTGAGATTGTAAACGTCTATGGTCTAGATTAGAAACTCTTATATTAATACTATCAAGTCGTGGGATTGATATTTCATTATCAATTGTGTTAGTTGTGAAATGTTATTGTTATATCATGTTCATGCATGGGTCTATGTTGGATGTTCTTACTAGGGTAACCTATTGCATTAGCTCTGAGTTACGATGTCAGCTTACCTACCAGTAGGATAAGGTAGGTGCCACCATGTCTCAGAAGTCGGGTCATGACAAATTAGTATCAAAGCCTAGGTTTCACTGATATTATTGATACAAGAACAAGTGCCTAATAGAGTCATGTGGATCAGAATGTTGACATATATTTCCTATCTTCGAAAGGCTATGAGACATTCTTAGAAGTCCTTCACTTATTTCATTCATATCGTAATAAGATTCTGATTTGGTTTGTAGGATATTATGTTGATGGTTCTCTTTTGTAGATGCCTAGGACACGTGCTTCGGTGATATGCAAGGTGGGTCCTGAGCCCCAAACTTATGATTTGTCCCCAATTAGGTGCCAGTGTGTACCTCCTCGGACCCTATTCTTGTACCCGATCCAGAGACTCCTCAACTTCAGCTAGCGGTGAGCTATGAACTAGCCCATGCTCCACCAGGATTTATTCCCTCTTCTTTGCTTAGAGATGCTTTGGTTCAGTTGTTGAGTTTTGTTTATTATTTACAGACTACCAGAGAAGGAGTGCAGCCTATAGCTACAACTCTTGGAGTTGAGGTTCCTCCTATTCTGACAATTATTCAGCCAGTTGGGATCCAGCCTATTATGTCTATCAAGGAACAGAAGACACTAGGTCGGTTCTTGAGGTTGTCTCCGCCTAGATTTACTGGTGCTCCTGGAGAGGATGCATTTGAGTTTCTAACTGCTTGTGAGGATAGGCTTCGGGGATTAGGCCTTGTGGAGACTCATTGTGTGGACTACACCATATTTTAGTTGGACTTGTCTGCTAGACACTGGTGGAAGGTTTTCATGAGTTCTAGACCAATTAGGTCTTTTGCTCTCTCTTGGGCTCAATTCTTCGAGATGTTCTTGGGGAAGTTCATATTGCTTAGCCTTAACGACCATTTGAGAGCCTAGTTCTCTAGGTTGGAGCAGGGTTCTATGACAGTCACTGAGTATGAGGCTTGTTTCCATGAGTTGGCTAGGCATGCGATTGCTAGTTTCCATGAGTTGGCTAGGCATGCGATTGCTATCTTCGATACTGAGTATAAGAGGGTTTACTGCTTCATGAGAGTATTGATAATTTCTATTAGGATGGTGACTCAGAGTTTGGTTTTTAATGGTAGGACCTTTGCTGAGGTTGCTGATCATGCTAGGGCCATAGAGGACATGCAGTGTGAGGGCCGTGATGAGAGGCCTAAGTATCAGGGAAGATTTGGTGGGAGTCGTAGTAGTTCCTGATTTAGAGGTGGTATTTCTTATGCTAGACATCCTCTACATCCATCTTTTTAGCCTCAGAGTCGACTAGTTCAGGCATCTCTTCAGACAACTGATGGGAATCAGTTTATTTCTAGTGGGCGCCTTAGTAAGGGAGGTGATCAGTCTATTAGAGGTTCATCTATGGTCCATGCTAGGCATGAAAGTTATGCTAGATCAGCTGATTATATGTTTTTTAGTTCTTCTCTTGAGTCCTCTTTTACTTGTGGACTTCCTGGTCATTTCTCAAGAGAGTTCCCTAGTCGTGGGGCGTTGATTGTTTTAGCCCAGGGAGCTACTCCCATTAGAGTGGTTCATCCCTCAGGTAAAGGTGGTGTACGAGGTCATAGAGGTGGTTACCAGGGTGCTCGAAGTGGTACTTAAGCAGGCAGGGCAGGTAGTCATTCAGGTGCCCAGCCAAATGGTCGGGGTGGTCAGTTGTATGAAGTACTTGCTCGACCCGAGGTTGAGATTTTGAAGGCTATAGTTATAGGTACGATTTTAGTATACCGCAAGTCAGCTCTTGCTTTATTTGATCCTGGATCCACTTATTGTTTTATATCTGCTCATTATACCCCACGATTTGAGTTGACTAGTAATTTATTATCTATGTCATTATGTGTATCTACTCCAGTAGGTGATTCTTTAGTAGTGGATCGGGTATTCAGATCATGTGTCATGAAAGTTAGTGATATTGACACTTATGCTGATCTTATTATTCTGGAGATGTTGGATTTTGATGTGATTCATGGCATGGACTTGTTATCCCACTATCATGTAGTCATGGATTATTTTGCCAATACCGTTACCTTAGCCATACCCGGTGTGCCTCTAGTTGTATGGCAGAGAGCGATTGGCCACGAGCGACTAGGATTATTTTTTATGTTTGTGCTTGATGGCTTATGTTGATAGGTTGCAATTCTTATCTCGCCTATATATGTGATACCCATGTAGAGAGTCTGACACTTGACTCTGTTCCTATTGTGTATGAGTTTCCTTACACTCTGCCTGGTATCCCTCCTGGCCGTGAGATCGAGTTTGCAATTAACCTTGAACCTGGTACTTGACCTATTTTTATGGCACCTTATCGTATGGCTCCCACAGAGCTTAAGGAGTTGAACTCTCAGCTCCAAGATTTTCTTGGCAAAGGGTTTATTAGACTGAGTGTGTCCTCGTGGGGAGCCGCTATTTTGTTTATAAAGAAGAAAGATGTCTCGATGCGGATATGTATTGATTATAGACAGCTTAATAAGGTGACAGTGAAGAACCGTTATCCTATGCCTCGCATTGATGATTTGTTTGACCATCTTTTGGGTGTAGCAGTATTTTCTAAGATAGATTTGAGGTTCAGTTATCATCAATTTAGGATCCGGGATTAGGATATCCTGAAGACAGCCTTCAGGATCCGTTATGGTCACTATGAGTTTTTGGTGATGTCTTTTTTCATTGACTAATGCTCCAGTCGTGTTTATAGACTTGATGAATAATGTGTTCAGTCCTTATCTAGACTCCTTTGTCACAGTGTTCATTGATGATATCTTTGTGTATTCTAGGAGTAGTGAGGAGCATACGCAATATTTGAGGGTTGTGCTCCAGGTTTTGAGAGAGCATGTGCTTTTCGCCAAGTTCTCCAAGTGCGAGTTTTGGCTTGAGTTAGTATCTTTTATCGGATAAGTGGTGTCCAAGGAGGGTATTATGGTAGACCTGGCTAAGATTTCAGTGATTCGTGATTGGGCTAGGCCTACGTCCCTAACAGACGTTGGCAGTTTTATTGGTTTGGCTGGTTATTATAGGCATTTTATTCTGAGCTTTGCCACCTTATCAGCCCCTATGACTAAGTTGACTTTAAAGGAAGTTCCTTTCTGATGGTCTAAAGAGTGTGAGTCGAGCATTGGAAAGCTCAAGGATTGTCTCACTTTAGCCCTGGTGTTAGCTCTTCCTGTTGAGGGCGAGGGATTCACAGTGTTTTGTGATACATTTGGTGTTGGGATTGATTGTGTTTTGATGCAGTAGGGTCGTGTTATTGCTTATGCTTCTACACAACTTAAGGTGCATGAACGTAACTACCTCATTCATGATTTTGAGTTGGCGGCGGTAGTTTTCACACTCAAGATTTGGAGGCATTATTTGTATGGCATGTATTGTGGGATTTTCATGGATCATCGTAGTCTTCAGCATCTTATGACCCAGTGGGAGCTTAATGCTCGCCAGCGTAGATATATGGAGTTGCTAAAGGACTGTGATATTTCTATCTTATACTATCTGAGTAATGCTAATGTGGTGGCGGATGCCTTGAGTCGCAAGGCAGTGAGTATGGGTAGTTTGGCATGTATTTTAGTTTCTTAAAGGCCATTGGCATGGGACATTCAGTCGTTATCTAATTTAATGGTTCACATCAACATCTCGGATCCCGTGAGATTTTTAACTTGTGTAGAGTCGAGGTCCTCCCTGTTTGAGCAGATTTGTGATCGTCAGTTTGAGGATGAATCAAAAACAAGAGCTTAGACTAGGTTGAATTCCATGATCTTTCACTTCAAGTCCCCACTCTTTCTTTGACTCATATTAACTTTGTACACTCCTAAAAACTTTTCCACATATCATACCACACTTAAAACCATAAGGAACACATAGAACTCAATAGAATCCAACAAGATAGACTAGGCAAGCAAGTAGCTCAAGCTAGGAAGACTAGTTTTCTCTATTTAACTCAAATTGACTCTTTTAAGTACAAACTTTCTTGGACTTCACTTGGAACCTTATAAACACATGTTTTAACACTTTATTACACATTTATCTAATTATATACCAAAATAGTATAGAATCAACCTCAAAACAAGGCTAAAGAGGCGAGAATAGTATCGCTAAAATGCATAACTGCACCCAACATCACCACCCCACACTTAAAGCCTTGTTCGTCCTCGAACAACTCTTAAATATAATCATCATCAACTAATGAGTCTCTACTCTTCTAGTAAATGCAAGACACTCGAGCTAGCACTATAATGACTACATAGAATGAAGGTTACTACACCAAGCATGTTATTTACATAATTGAAAGCTCATGAACACTACTCTAAAACATCCTAGCCTCAAGAATTGACTCACCTAGTGGAAAACTCATGCATATTTCTCAATCAAGGACATCATACCAATCACCCACATTTATCAAACATGTGCCCCTCTCAACAAAAGAGTTACCCATAATAACTTACAATAATGCAATTCATAATATGATGGATACAAGAATCAAATTACGCTTACTCTCAAAAAGAATTCACAAGTTACACACAATAAACCATAGACTTTTCCTTAGTGTAATGCTCCACCAATAGTCGAATGTAAAGCTTAGGATCATTTAGGTCTTTTTGGGTTGTAAGGTAGGCTAACGGACAGATAGTAACTATTTGGGAATAGTGACTAACCTCTCTAAGCTCTTTAATAAACAAGATTAAACATTTAAAACCACTCTCCAACAACCAAGTTCCACTTTTTAATCCTCCCTTATCTTGTGTTTTACCCTATATCTTTTAGGCTTTTTCACAAACACATGGTGGGCATATTGCTTATTCCTTTAAGATTCAATTTTTTTATTTTTCTATAATCGTGGGAATATTTCTAACATCATTTATATCACATCCATCCACCACACATCAAATATAAACATCAATAGCTCTTAACTTGGGGCATTAATTTCACCTTTTTCTTCTTCAATTTTCTCAACTCCTTATTAAATTAATTTTTCAATTAAAGCACTTAGGAGATTTTTGGATCAAATTATGGTATATTAAAGAAATGGATTAGGCTACATATGAGGCTACCAAAGAAAAAGATAAAGGCTCAATGTGGGTTAACTAGGGTAATGCACAAGGGTAGGCAAAAAAAGGTATAATATAAGGTTATCAAGGAAATGCCTATATCATCTCCTAAACCCACACTCTTTATTTCGCTTTACACACACACCAGGAAAGTTCTATACATCACATGTAATAAGGAATATATAATATTCTCACACACACATGGCACATGCTCAACTCAATAGGATCATCATAGACTACTCACCAAATAATAGCATGAATTCAAAATTAAGCCAACAAGTACAAGAGTAATAAACTTGAGCCTAGGAATTTCCAAAATAGTAATTCATTCAATCAACATGATATACAAACAAACCCACTTGCATCATGTAATCAAAAATATCACCAACAAGAATATCTTACACAAAAAAAAATTGAGCCAAAATTTGGGAATTTCCCTACCCTACACTTAAAAATCTACTTTGTCCCCAAAGTGAATTTAAAAGAAAAAAAGATAGAAACACTCCCTGAGGCCTCTAGTCCTAGCTAGTAGTATATTCACAAGGAAAGGAGATCCATGGGAACCCCACAATCAATTTTTACCATGCTCCTTAGCTCAAGTTTATGGTACTCAAAGTTCCCATTAACCTGTGAATCAACCAAAAATAAAAACTACGTGAAATAAAAACTAAAAATCTAAAAGGAAAACATACCTACTTAACTTGGGTTGCCTCCCAAGCAGCACCTGATTTAGTCTCGTGGCATGGCCCAGCTCAACTCAACCATATTCCTTCATCTTTTTTCTCACACTTGAAGGCCATCTTCTTATCCCTTTCACCCCTTTTGGGTGTGAATTCTCAAGGGAAACAGATTTTTCAACTTTAGCCTTTTCAGGTTCATCAACTTCCATCATGTCAGGATTAGGAGATAGAGTCTTAGGCTGCTCAATTCTGTAGTTTGAAGAGGTCTTTTGTGGACTAGCCACCCCACACTTGTTACCTTCAATAACATTGATCATACACAGGTCTTTAACTTGGACGTAATTATGGGTGCCTTGTATATATCAAACACCTCCTCTTTATCCTCTACCCTCATTTAAAGCGTGCTTTCTCTAACATCAATTAACGCACCTCTGATTGCTAAATATGGTCACCCTAAGATGATTGGCACCTATTTATCTGCCTCAAAATCAAGAACAATAAAATCAGTAGGTATAATAAATTTACCAACCTTTATGAGAGCATCCTTAATTATTCTATTTGGATGTGTGAATGACTCGTCTGCTAACTGCAACACAACGTTGGTCGGTCTTGCCTCTCCTAAGCCCAATATTTTAAATAGCGATAGGGGCATTAAATTTATGCTCACCTCTAATTCACTCAGTGCATGGACCGCTTTACTCCCAACTTGGATTGGGTTCTAATCTCTCAATTTCTAGGTGATTTTCTGAGTTATCACAGCACTACACTCTTCAGTGAGTGTTATTGCTCCCATATCTTGCAATTTAACCTTCTTCGCTACCACATCCCTCAATTACTTTGTGTACTTAGGCATACTCTACAAAACATCTAGCAAAGATAAGTTAATATGAAGCTCTTTGAATGTATCAATGAACTTTTTGAACAAGGCATCCTCCTTCGCTTTTATTTGCCTTTGAGGGAAGGGCAATGACAGTGTCTTCTTCACTTCTGGATCAGCAGTATTTGGTTTCAAGTACTCAGACTTCCTTGAATTTTCAATAACTTCTTAATTTACCTATTGTGTCACCATATCAACATCTACCTCCTTTGTTGCCTTGGGAGGTTCTCCTTGAAACTCCTTACCGCTCCTCAAGGTGATTTCCATGACTTATTTTGGATATTTTATGTCAGTTGGAAACCCACTTTGTGGCCTAGGATTTATTGCTTTCTGATTTTTCCCCACATGCAACTCTAAAATTCTTGTGGCCACTTACAAATTTTTTAAGTCTACAACAAACTGTGTTTGATTAGTTAATATCTATTTTATCATCTCTTCCATGTTGCTGGTTGATTGATTTGATTGGGCCTATTATTGTGTAGCGTTACATGGCTAATTTGGTGGCTGAGTTTGCCACTTCATATTGTAGGCATTACCGTAATTTCGCCTTTGAGAATTACCTATATACATCACAGATTTTAAATTTGAAGCACACATGGTCATTGCATGACCACTATTTCTGCATACCTCACACCAACTTGCAACTTGTTGGTTGGCATTAACTATTACTGCAGGTTGTGTTGCTCCCAACTTTATGTTGATAAAATTATATTATACAGAAACCTATGTTGATAAGGCTATGAATTGGTTCACCTTCAACACACCCGTAATTCTCTTTGTGGCACTTCTAGAATTTGAATGCCACTCTGGATTTCCTTGTGCTATGTGGTTTAGCAATGTGTACAGCTCCTCATAAGTCAACTCTAGTGCTTGATCTCCTGTGGCTGAATCTAGCAAAATATTTGTATTGTGATCAATAGCTTCTACAAAAGTATGAGAAAGTACCTCATTAGACTGTTTGTAGTGTGGACACTCTCAAAGAAGATCCTTGAAGTGTTTCCAAGAATGATAGAGGTTTTCATCAGGCTTTTGTTTAAAGCTCACTATTTCACTACAAAGTCTCATAGTGTTTCCTAATGGAAAGAATTTGATGAGGAACTTTTTGGCTAAGTCGTCCCACGATGTAATTGAATTGGCCAGAGTACCATTCAACCACCTTTTAGCTTCCCCAAAAGTGAATAGGGAAACAGTGTCAGACTCATAATTTGGATTCACCCCAGTTGGAGTGAATGTATTAGTAAGCTCAATGAAAGTTTGCAAGTAGACTTATGGATCCTCGTGTGAAAGCCCTGCAAACTGTCCACTACTGATAAGAAGCTGCACCATATTATGTTTTAACTCAAAATTCCCCTCAGCTGTCGGTCTTTGAATTGGGGAAGTTAAGTTCATCGAAAGTGGGACTGCCACATCCCTAACTATCCATCAGGTTGTTTGTTCTTCAGCCATAAGAGAAGTATTCTCTTTGTCTTCTTCAATTTGAAGAATTCTCGGGAGAAAGATTGCTTCTCTTTTGCTTTAGTGAAAGTTTTGCTGGGGTTTGGAGCTTGGTTCTACCAACTCCCGTTCCCTTTCCAGATTATCAATCCTAAAAACCTGTTTCCTGCAATGACAAAACTAATACCAAGCAGAAAACACCAAATAAACCTAAAAGTAAAACTAAAATAAATAATTGCTAAATAACTAGTTCCCGAAAATGGCACCAAAAACTTGACAGCGCCTAAGCGCACATGCAAGTGTACGTGATATACCAAGTAAATAGTAGCCTTTAAGAAAGTTGAGTTATCAATCCCAAAGAGACTTAATTCAGCAACTATTTGATTTTGGTTCACAATTTATATTCAATTGATGCGAGAGTAACCAAAGAAAGTTTGGAGGTTATAATTGCATGTAAATAAACAAAGAGTAAAGTAAAGATCTTGAGACAATCAATATAAGAAAACTTAGGGTTGAATCACTCTAAACAATCATATTATGCTATTGGATTTCATTTGTTAAATTTCTTATCTTGGTTGTTGATTTATAGGGTTAATTGCACGATTATGGTTTCCCAATCTCTAATCTTTTACCTAAGTTGAACCTTACACCTACATCGTTGATCGAAGATATAATAATTCACTTAAGTTCTTAACAAATATCATCCTACATATGAATCAAGTACGGTATCTAAGTACACCCCTGTCCTAGATACTAATTTAAGTTTTTTATTTTATAAAGAATTAAGAACCATACTCTGTTTATTCCCATGTTCTATCGCCCTATTCCTTCTCCAAAGTTCACAAGGTTGAAAATGAATGTATTCTAAGGGTTGCAAAACCTTAACATAGTTATAATAAGAATAAACAAATAACCAATATTGATAATAAAAGCAAACAAGCTTACTCCATAGCAATAATAATCATGTTCTTGGCTTCAACCCCGGAAAGAGGGTGTTTAGCCACGCATAATCATGATAATAATCATAATGTTGTAATTAACGACTAAAAACATGAATGAACTAAATGAAATTAATAAAAACCTAATTATGAAATTGTATCAGCCCCTTTCTCTCCAAAATATGTCAAAAGATATGTAAAAACCTGATACAACATGTATATATAGCATAAGGGTAAGCCAAGTCCGTGTAGGAGTGGATTTAGCATGAAACACCCAGGTGTAGAGTGGAGCATATGTCGAAACCTATATTTATATATAATGGGGCATACATATCACCCTATATCCCCTATAATAGAGAATGTGATGCAAGTTAATCGCATTCTCTGGAAGTTGTCCTATGAATTTTGGTTAAGTGTTGGTGCTTCCTTCTTCCATACCTTGTATTGTGGTGTATTTCCATTGATTTTCCAGCCTATTTAACATAAAAATATCATCATATTAATCTCCAAAATAATTATACATAATCATACCACACGAATTAGAAGCATAAACAACACTAAACCCATTACGATGAATCAAAAACAAGAGCTTAGACTAGGTTAAATTCAATGATCTTTCACTTTAAGTTCCCACTCTTTATTTGACTCATATTAATTTGTACACTCCTACAAACTTTTTACATATATCATACCATATTTAAAACCATAAGGAACACACAGAACTCAATAGAATTTAGCAAGATAGACTAGGCAAGCAACTAGCTCAAGCTAGGAAGACTAGTTTTATCCATTTAACTCAAATTGACTCTTTTAAGAACAAACTTGATTTGAATTCACTTGGAACCTTATAAACACATTTTTTAACACTTTATTACATATTTATCTAATTATCTACCAAAAATAGTATAGAATTAACCTCAAAATAAGGCTAAAGAGGCTAGAATAGTGACGCTAGAATGCATAAGTACACCCAACATCATTTCACCAATGTGAGGTGTAATTAGATTTGGAAGGAAGGTTAATCTTATCCCTCACTATATTGGTCCTTTTTTATATTCTTTGTATAGTTGTCAAGGTGGCCAATGAGTTGGTTCTACCTCTAGACTTCCCCGCTGTCCATTTGGTTTTCCATGTCTCTATATTAAGAAAGTATATTTTGGTTCCCTCTCATATGCTTAGATGGTACTTGGTCTAGTTGGATGATCAGTTGACCTTTGTGGCTAGTGATGTGAGGCGACTGCGTACTAGGGATATTTTAGTGGTCAAGTTTCAATGGAGGCATCACCCGGTAGAGAAAGCTACTTGGGAGATCGAGAGAGAGATGTGGGCCCAGTATCCTCACTTGTTCAAGGTATCAGGTACTTGCTTGTCTTTATCTTTCGGGGATGAAAGTTCCTTAGTAGTGGATATTGTTATGACCCTTCAGTTCATTATCCATATTTTTGTTTAATTCCTCTGATAGAGCTTCTCCATAGCCGTCCAAAGTCATTAATGACTTGTGGGGACTGATAGTTTGGTTACCTAACAATTTGTTTGGGTTTTATGACCCATTTTCTCATTTTGAAGTCTTCATTAATCCTAATTGACGATCAAGCAAAAAATTTAGTAAAATAGCTGTGTATGTAAAATCTGACTTAGCTAGCGCATCTGAAATGTGGAAAACTATGGGGTTTTATATCTTATTTGTTTAAAATAAACCTCGGATGCATTCTAAGGAATTGGTCAAAGCTCAAAACCAAGTTTCAAGCTTCATCCATGAATAACATACACTGAGTGCTACAAGTGCGGAGAAGAAGGTGCGACCACAAGGCCATGACTTTGGATAGGCGGGGGCCGTGACCGTGCCATCAGAAGGTTGGTTAGTCCATATTTAAGTGTTATCTTGAATGAATTTTTGCCATTTTAGGCCTCCCTCTTAACCTATAAACCCTAATGGAGTGTAAAACCTTCTAAGTATGTCTTGTGGGTTAAATTGGAGCTTAAACAACTTGTGTAATTGATTCTTGCTACTATCTAAGGTAAGAATTCCTCTAATTTGGTATTGATTTCATGGTTTCTTGACTCAAAACCCTTAAACCATTGTGGGTCAATTGTAGCCTCAAAATTGAGTGATTGACTAAAATTACTTGTGGGTTTTAACTCCCTAAAGATAGTTAGGTTATGGGTTGGTCTTGGAAACTCCTTTCCAAGGTGAAACCTAATTGGGGTTTGTGTGTACATTTGAAACCCATAGCATAATGGTTCTATAATAGGTATTGCCATTTTTGTTGTAATACTTATATTGTATTATTGATAGCATTGCTTGTGGAAGAGGAAGCTTTACGGATGGGAAAGGAAAAGCTCATTGGTTCATGAGCTACTTGGACTAAAGGTAGGTTAGGCTTACTCGTAGACTAGATTGAGCTTGTTTGTAATCTAATTATTGATATCATGCAATATTAGGTGGGGAATTTAGACAATAGTTTATTAAATGGTGAACTTGGGATTTATTGATTGCTATAGGCTATTAATTTGTAAGGTATGATATTTGACCCTTAGTCTAGGACCTTGGTTAGCTTATTTATGGTCTCATGACTAGTATGAGAACACTATGGTTGTTCTAAGTAGACATGATTGGTATATCTCTATATCCATAGGAGTATATTAACCTATATAATTCCTAGATAGGAAATGACCTTGGTATTGGGTTGACTTAGGAAGGATTCATAAAGAAGCTTTCCCTATAGACCTAGTAAGGATTGCTAAGCCCTTATCGAGAGTTACAGATAACTTAGCCTAATTTCGGGTACAAACTAGACTTGGGTTAGTAAGCTTGGCATTCTCAGGAAATAGAAGTGGGACTTGACCCACCATAAGTTGGACTACGAAATCCTTAGTGACCTAGATTCTCGATGAGTGACCAATGTACATATTGGTATTATGGTTAGTAAACTCAGTTGTTGGATTATTTTATGATATTGACTTGAATAACCTTGTAAATATGATTAGTGTGCATGTCATCTAAATACTCATGCCTTCTTTATACTCATATTATGTGTGGTTCTTATTAGCAATGTAAAATGACAAGTGTTATCCTACGTCCCTACTTCCTTATATTGTGGACTTTTGTGTATGTTTATTGTTTTGGCTATGCATGTGGATGTATGTTGTTGTATTGGGAGACTCATTGATAAAATGATGATGCCCGGTGAATCTGGAGGAATATGTTATTATGATGATGCCCGATGAATCAAAAGGAATATGTAGATATTATGATAATGCCTGATGAATTTGGAGCAATATATTGATATTGTGTTGATGCTCGATAAATTTGGAGGAATATGTTAATATTATAATGATGCCTAGTGAATCCCAAGGAATATGTAGATATTATGATAATGCCCAGTGAATCTGGAAGACGTAAGAATATTATGATGCCGTGCGGGGAAAATTTATTTATAGGCATTTATATTTGCAAGGTTAGGCCATGTGGGGCCAACCACCTATGTGCTTAAGATATGAGGTCTCTCTTGGTAAATTATTATTCAATTTTTCTCCTAATCACTAAATAAGAGGTGTAACCCTTGTTGATGCTAATTAGCAACTAGAGGAAATCTATGCCTAATATTGGGTTAAGACTTAGTGGTATGTGTAATCTTGCATAGAATCAAGGGCTAATCTACTATATCTACTTGACATGAATAAGAGGTTATATTATGAAATCTTGCCTACTAAGGAGGCTTATGTGACACTAGTTACTTCTAAAATATGTGATTATAGTTTGAAGGCTAGAGATATAGTAAATTAGTTGGTGGACTTTAGATTATAATATGAAAACTAGTACTTAAGGTTGCGACATGCTTAGTGATGATAGACCTATTATTTCATGATGGTTAATTAGATTATCTTCCAATATGTGAGGTTGAGGTGGATTAATTGAGAACCCATATCATGAAGATTCTAGCTAAAGAATGGCCTTATGATAGTTGAATAACCTATAATATGGGTGGCTTATAGTTTTCCCCAAATTGATGGCTAGTAATTATAAGAATTGTAATCTATTGATTCATGGGAAATAAGGTTAACTAGTATAGATTTCACGTTGTGTTTATCTAAGAATTATAGAATTAGTGTCTGCATATCCATGTTATGACCATATTGCTTTTGTTTATGTAAGTTATGGTATGGGAATTTGGATGTGGATTTTGGTAATGAGCCATGGCGGGGTTGAGCTACCCGCAGTTTTGGTCAATTGATGGAGTTGTTATGCTTTATTGTTTTATTGTTTATGTTCTTTTGGTTTACTCTCTAGTGGTATAGGACATCATGATAGGTTGTTGTTTGTTATTCTTTTGTGTACTCTTCAGTGGTATGAGACGTCGTGATGAGTTCTTAGTTGTGCTCTCTTTCATGTAATTCCTGGTGGTATGGTACATCATGGTAAGTTCTTGTGCTTTGTGTTTTGAGGATGGTTGATAATGATTATGGTGAGTAGATGCTTTGTTATTGTGTATGTGGCTTTATGCTTCCGAAATAATACTCAGTTGTTATGGTGATTATGGAGTATATTGAGATAGTATGTCATGTTATTGCTTTAGTAATATGGATATTGTTACAGTGGTATCAAACCAGCCTTGACTCTAATATTATTGTCTTACTTTTAATCGTCTTTACATTATATTTGAGCTCAGTCAGTCGATGATACCCACTGAGTACCCGTGCTTTGGTACTCAAACTACACTTCTGTACCTTTTTAGCACAGACCCAGGTTCTAGTTTCCACCATTGAGCTAATTTATGTGAGTTTTCTATTTGGATATAGGGTGAGCTCTAGGAGATCGAGTTGCCATCTTTCCCTTCTATCTTTGTTTGTCTTTTGTTTTCGAGGCAGATGTATGAAATTGTCTAAGACATTTAGACTTTGAGATTGGAAACTTCTATGGTCTAGATTAGAAGCTCTTGTATTAATATTATCTGGTCGTGGGATTGCTATTTGAATATCTATTGTTTTAGTTGTGAAATATGGTTGTTATATCGTGTTCATGCGTAGGGTTCATGTTGGACGTTCCTACTAGGGTAACCCAATGCATTAGCTCCGAGTTACGGTATGGCTTACCTACCGATAGGACAAAGTAGGTGCCATCATGACTCGGAAGTCGGGTTGTTATAGTTAATTAAATCAAATTGTAGCCATCAAAGTTTTCAAAATCCATGTTCATTGTTTAATCATTAATTCAATTCAATATCATAGGTGAGTAAGTCAAACCAATGGGTAATTTCACAATCCAAAGCCATTTACACCATAACACCTTAGTTTTTCACCATTCTCATGCACCCCATAAGTTTAAAACCATGAATAAATCATAGTGGTCACAACGACAGAACTATCCCATCAGAAAATCATTGGATAGATCAGCAGGCAATGAAGGTCCAACATACCTGAAATATATAGGACCAAACTCTTGTTGGTACTTGAATTCCTACATGGAGCGGCTTTGTTGTACATCATGAATCTTTCTGTTCACACACCTCTCCACATCCATCACCAGGATTTCGGAAGTAATGAAACCTGACTAAACAATGCATAATAAATAATGGGAAAACACTTTAAGAATCAGCCATGTCAAAATCCTCAACCATATAAAAACCGACATTCAAAACCATCCAATTAAACCATTTAAATACATGTTTTTCATAAAGTAATAATTGCGGAAGAGTAAAATGCCTAAAATATCAAGAGTTATGGAGAGAATTTTCCCTTTAGAGCTCTAATTGATGAACTTCTTCAAAACCCTAAGTCTTTTGCTTGAGAGAATTTAGAGAGTTTGAAAGTGTTATTGATTGAGTTATGAATAAGAAATAACCCCTTAAAGTGGTTTATGGACTTTGGTTCGATGTAAGGAAAAAGGGGAATTGACCAGAATGCCCTTAATGAAAAGACTAAAAAATCATCGCCAGCCGTTAAGGGTGCCCTTATGATTTGTACTGTCAACCTAAGACTCTTATCGTCCAGTCATAGGTTGGACAGTGTCTAGGATCCCAACACTGACTTGGCTATGATTCATACCATATAGCTCATACTCAATCATTACGACTTGCTTGGCCCAATCATTGTCAAAGCAGAAACAATTTAGGCATCATAGTGGTTTGATTATGGAAGACACCATACAACTCATTATGAGGACCTACGACTCGTAGGGTTTGATTTGTGGTCAAAACAGAAATTGTAGGCCAACATACTGGCTAGTCTACGATAGGTTCCATAAGACCCATCAAGACTCCCTATAACTCATAAAGGGAGTGGTAGTCTAGGCAGTGAGGATAAAATTTCAAAAATTTTCAAGGATTAAAATTCCAGGTTGTACATGCTCCCCTCTTAGGATCACTCGTCCTCGAATGATTAGACAATGTATCCCTTATCATGATTTAACATATAAACATACCCATTTTTACCCTTAGTAAATACTAGAAAACAAAGATACCAAGGAATTCACAATTTTCTTTAACAAAGTTAGAAAATAAGGATGCTAAAGAATACACATACCTCCTGCATGATTTTCCAAAGGGGGAAACAAGAATTGGTATCTGGACTTCATGTCCTCTTCGAATTCCCAAGTATTTTCTTCACTCTTTTGGTTCCTTTATAGAACCTTTATCGAAGTAACATCCTTCACATGTAACCACAAAAATATAAGATCTTAATTCAGACTTCCTTATAGGATAAGAAATCTGAGACGCCTATATAATCCAAAGGAACAAACAAGGAAGGATCACCCATACATTTCCTCAATAATAATCGAATGAATAGAACCTAAACTCAAAGAAAATTCGAATTAATAATCTGCATTTCCTGGTCACCTTAAAATATGATATAGACCGACACAATGAGGACTGAGATTCCCATTCTTTCCAAACCGCATTACTCCCTTCATGGGAGAATCCTTCAAGAGTACCAAATTAGCCTCATCAAATTACAAATCACTTTTCCTTGTATCTGCATAGGATTTTTGGAGACTTTGGGCGGTTTTAAGCCTATCCCGAATTACCTACACCTTATTCATAGCTTGGTGAACCAAGTCAAAACCATACAACCTATACTCCCCGGCCTCAAACCACCTAATAGGAGACCTATATCTCCTACCATTTAAAGCCTCAAACAGGGCCATCCCATTACTTGAGTGATAATGAAACACCCTAGATTTTATACACTTGAAAATTCCTAAAGCTTCGACCTCACTGCCCTAGTTACTAATGGACCCTATAAGTCGTAGGCTATCCTAATATGTCATTGGGATAAGTTGTAACCAAACCAGTAAGTTTGTAACTTAATTTTACTCTAAGTACGAGTGGCTCACTAAGAGCCGTAAGGATATTACTACGAGTCATTAGGTGTAATCGTAGGGTGTCCAGTTTAAGTCCCAAATTATGTTCTGTGTTGACTACGACTGGACCCGACGAGTTGTAAGATCCTATTACGAGTCCTATAGTTGAGTTAGAAGGATAACAGTGTAGGGTGTTGTGGTGGTACTACTTTGGTTTTGACTTGTTATGATGAGTCGTAAGGAATGGTTACGAGTCAACTATTGACTCGTAATCACAGATGACACTTTTTTAGTTTTCAAGTTGATAGCACGCTGGATATTTCCCACTTTAATCCCTTGGACTCCATGACTTAAGGCCTTCCTTTAGGATTTATTATCATATCATTCCCAATAAAACACTCACAAATTCTCTCTCAAACTCTCTGTTCAAGTTAAGGCTAGGGTTTCAATAAAAGTGGTCATCTAAGGTTCTAAGGTTTCTTTTTTCTCCAAATTTGTTAATATTTAAGGCATGTTACTTTTCACTCAATATCAATTTTATAAAAGAATGTGATTTAAAGTATTTTTCATGAGATATTGATGTTGGGTTTTGAACTATGGATTGGGGGTTTCAATATTAATTGTTTAAATTCTTTACCATGATATCTATGAAACTGTTGTTCTTAAATTAATGGTTGGTAAATGTAACGCCCCGCATTTTGGGCTACAATATAGACCATGATTCTGATGTGTTGATAAATCCTGAAGCCATAAACTCCTATGCCAATACGGCATGTTAATTATTCGTGTAGCATGTGAATCCATTCAAGTTGAATTTAGACCATAGAGGTCCTTCAACTTAAGGACGAGTTGAAACTATTTTGATCGACTAAGTTTTAGTGGATGTTATAAATTGTATCAGCTTCCATTGACCATAACTCTCTGTATATGTAGAATTAGGAAGCCTACTATGTGTCAAGTGATAGGTCTTTGAGTTAGCTTTCTACCGATACTAATTTTGCTAAAATTTGACACCCAAGTAAGAAGTTATGGCCTTTCCAAGTGATATGCGTCGCCTAACCAATCGCCCATGGCCACTGAAAAGCATAGGCGATAGCCTAGGCGGCGCCTATGTAAACATAGGCGATAGCCTAGGATGAACCTATGTAAACATAGGCAATGGGATGGGCGGCGCCTATGTAAAGAATTCAAGTGACTTAAACACTCCGTTCTTTGGGCAAAATGGTCCTTTTCCACCCTTACTTAGCCCTAAAACACGAAATTCAGTTTCAAGGACCCCAAAATACACCTTCATTCATCAAAAGTGCACAAAGAATCTCTTTAGGGTTTCAAAATAAAAACCCAAGCAACTCGAGATTCAACTGGGGGTTTTAGGAACAAATTACATATTTCGAATCCTCTCAATGTAGGCTCCGAGAAGCATCTAATATACGTAGTAATCGAGGTACGTGGGGTTATCCAAAAATCTCATGGGTGTATTTTTTATGAACATGCATGCTTTTAAATGGGGGTTTTCAATCAAATGCTAATAACTTGCTTTCAATATGATTTCTAAGTCATTTTTCTTTATGTCATGGGAATTGTTTGCTTATATACTTCAATGGTTGAAACCATGCATATGTGATTTGAGATTTTCCATTGAAGTTTGATAAATATGAATGATAAATTACTTTCAAATTCCCATGATAATGTCTTGATACCCCATATCATATTGTGACCAACAAAAGAGAGCATGAATTTGAAATAAATATTGTTCACCACTTGTAAATGATGAAGCACCTTGGTTTTTTCATGATAATGCATATGTGGAAGTGATACTGATGACTTACAAGTCGGGTATGACGATACCCTATAGAATATGTTATGTGATTGAATCATATGAAATTCGAATGCAATGATTTAAAGATAGGTGGATGCCCAAAGAAGGCGTTTGAGTGTAAGGGCTCATCGCTGAATAACGTGTTTGCCGATACTAAAATTTGGTACCAGGCTAAGTGATCTTGTGTACTTGACTTTATGTCATTCCCAAATTGGGACTATAGGTAGGAGCCCAGGCTAAGTGATCTTGGGCACTACCAGTGGGTTAAGACACCATGCTTCGTGGTCTTCTGTGTGTTTCCCTCACTTATACTCTAATCTCGGTGGCAATCGAGGTTGAGCAGTTGGTGTAAATTATGTAGGGTATTCCACCTAGCTCAGTTGTATTTTATTGTTATTGAGAAACTATTGCATTATGTCCATGTGTTTTCAAATGATTTGATACAAAATTGCTTTATAATGGCTCTCAACTATATTTTGTAAAAATATTATGTTTTGTTTGATATCTCTGCGTGCTAGTACTTTTGCGCTGACCCCCTTCCCTCTTCAACCTCTCATGTTCAGAGGCCCAGTCTAGGGGTCAAGAGAACCAGTAAATCATTCAGACAGAGTTGCAGAGACAAGTGGTGAGCCTTCTATGTTTCGGAAGGTCTTATATCCTGCAGTCCTTTAGCTTATATTTATTTTTGGGGTCTACTGGGGGCCTTGTCCCAGTTTATACAGTTACTTGACTCAGTCATTTGTTAGAAACTTTTGTAGATAGTTGTTTAGAGGTTGATTGATGTTGGAGGAACCTTATTTCCCCGTTTTTGTTACTTTTCATATTTATGACCATGTTTCCAAATTATTGTGCTTCTTCCGCATTACTTTGATCATATGAATTCGGTGCATGATTACCAGACAGATAGGGGTGTTTCGGGCCTCCATGGTTCAAAATGCTCGTCACGGTTAGGCCCTGGTTTGGGTTGTGACAAACTTGGTATCAGAGCATGGTTCATGGTCCCAAGGTGTCTACAAAATGGCATCGGGTAGAGTCCTATTTATGGCTGTGTAGTGCACCATACTTATAAGTAGGAGGCTACTAGGCGTTTAGGAAATATTTCCTTTTTTGTTATTTAGTTCGTACTTCAGAGTTTGAACTGTCCTCTAATCAATGATCACTTGTGTTTCAGAAACACAGTTATGCCTCCACGTCTTATCATCGATCAGAATGCTCAGCAGATGAGGTCCATCCTACCCATGGGATGCGACCCGTAACAGGGCTCATACTCCATAATTTTTCCCTACTCTGGGAGTCCTTCCAGTCCCGACCAGTCCATCTCGGGCTCCGCGGACTAATGTCAACCGTCCCCCAACTGCTCAGGGAGATATTTCAAATGCAGAATTCAAACGTTCTATTCATACGTTAACACAGTTGGTAGCTAACTAGGCTCAACGATCAGAAGATGTTAGGTCTGCATTTGTTACGTCTGAGGCTACTAGAGTCGAACATTTCATGAAGATGAACCTACCTAGGTTCACTGGCACCAAGGTGGAGGAAGATCCATAGGTGCTCATAGATGAGATGGAAAAGATCTTTAAGGTGATACTTGTGGATAAGGTTGAAGGGGTGGAACTAGCAACCTATCAGCTCAAGGATGTTGCAAATCAGTGGTATGCCGACTGGGAAGATGAAAAAGGTGAGAGTGCTGAGCCCACAGTTTGGGGTAAATTTGTGGAAGCTTTCCTTAATCGATTCTTTCCTCTAGAGTTGAGGGAGACCAAAGCAGAAGAGTTTATGAATCTAAAGCAGGGCAGTATGAGTGTCCAGGAGTACACTTTGAAGTTTAATAAACTAGCCCTCTATGCACCAGAGGTTACTAGTAATATGAGAGCCCAGATGAGGAAATTTACATCTGGCCTTACTGATAACCTGGTACTTGAGTGCCAGAGGGCTATGTTGAATAAGGAGTTAGACTTTGCTCGACTGACCATTCATATGCAGTAGGTGGAAGAGAAGAATAAAAAGATTATTGAATCTAGAGAGAAAGAAAGATAGGCTAAAAGATCTAGATCTGCGAACCAGCACCAGAGTCAGCTGCAGAGTGGTAACTAGGGTAATAAGTGGTCGAAGAAGAAGAAGTTTTGGAATAATGCACAGTCAGCATCTAGCACCCTAGCACCCAGACCACCGACAGACAGACATACTCAGAATTTTCAGACTCCTCATGGTTCCAAAGCTCTAGGTACACAGTCTCATGGCAGTGTGTCCCAGCAGCGTTGTACTTATCCGCAGTGCAAGGTACAGAAGGAATCATCTAAGAAAGTGCTGGTTTGAGGGGAGAAACTGCTATACTTATGGAAAAGTGGGTCACCTTCAGAGAGATTGTCCTTCTGTTGGAGGAAATGTGTGTGTGTGGGGGGGGCTAAGTCCCAAGCTGCCTCCACAGCTCCTCTTCCTAAGGGTGCCCCTTCAGCTGCCAGGAGCGGTCGCAACCGATTATATTTTTTGACTAATCTCCAGGAGATGGATGCTTCACCAGATGTTGTCACCGGTATGTTATGAATCTTTTCTTATGATGTTTATGTATTGCTTGATCTCAGGTCTACTTTATTTTATATGACCCCTTATGGGCTATTGGTTTTGGGTTTGAGCCTGAAGTTATTGTAGAAACCTTCTCTGTTTCTACTCTTGTAGGTGACTCTGTTGTTTCTAGAAGGGTGTATAGAAATTGTGTCGTGTCTATTCATTATAGGGAAACTGTGGTAGACCTTATAGAACTTGATATGATAGATTTTAATGCCATTCTTGGGATGGACTGGCTCCATTCATAGGGGAAGGAAGTTTTGTGGAACCTAAAGGTGACTTTATCTCTTATCTTAGAGCCCGAAGGCTTATCTCCAAAGGTTGTATGTACCATCTAATCCGAGTGAAAGATTCAAAAGTTGAAAATCTTCTTCTGCAGTCAGTCCCTGTAGTGAATGAATTCCCAGAAGTCTTTCCCGAAGATCTCCCAGGGATACCCCCTGATAGGGAGATAGATTATGGCATTGATATATTGCCAGACACTCATCCTATTTCTATTCCGCCATATAGAAAGTCTCCCGTAGAACTAAAGGAGTTAAAGGAATAGCTTGCAGACCTCCTAGACAAAGGTTTTATTCGTTCTAGTGTTTCCCCTTGGGGTGTACCTGTGCTCTTCGTGTGAAAAAAGGATAGATCCCTTCGGATGTGCATAGACTACCGTCAGTTGAATAAGGTCACGATTAAAAATAAATATCCTCTTCCTAGGATTGACGGCCTTTTTTACTAGCTTCAGGGTGCCAAGTGTTTTTCAAAAATAGACCCTCATTCGGGTTATCATCCGTTGAAAGTTAGGGAGTCAGACATACCCAAGACAGCCTTCCAAACCCGATATGGTCACTACGAATTTCTAGTCATGTCCTTCGGGTTGACTAATGCCCCTGCAGCCTTCATGGGTCTTATGAATAGAGTGTTCCATCAGTTTCTTGACTTGTTCATCATTGTATTTATTGATGATATTTTGATCTATTCTAAGATTAAAGAGTATCACGCCAATTACCTCTAAATTATTCTTCAAACCCTTAAGGATCATCAGTTGTATACCAAATTTTCTAAGTATGAATTCTGGTTAGATGCTACTGCCTTCTTAGGGCATATTGTGTCTAGTGATGGGATAAGAGTAGATCCCCTGAAAGTTAAAGCAGTGATAAAATGGCGCAGACACACGACTCCAACCGATATTCGAAGCTTCTTGGGTTTGGCAGGGTATTACAGAAGGTTCATAGAGTGTTTTTCTTCCATAGTTGCTTCACTTACTAAACTGACTCAGAAAAAGATGAAGATTGTGCGGTCTAACTTTTGTGAAAATAGTTTTGAGAAGTTGAAGGACAAGCTGACTACTAGTCCTGTTTTGACCCTTCCCGAGGGTGTGGATGATTTTGTGGTTTATTGTGATGCGTCCCATGTGGTACTTGGTTGTGTATTGATGCTATATGGTAAGGTGATAGCTTATGCGTTTAGGCAGTTAAAGGTGCATGAGCGCAATTACCACTCATGACTTGGAGTTAGCAGCCGTGGTGTTTGCACTTAGAATCTGGAGGCACTATCTCTATGGAGTGCATGTGGATATTTATACTGACCATAAGAGTTTGCAGTGTGTTTTCTCATAGAAAGAATTAAACCTCAGGCAGAGGGGTTGGATGGAGCTTTTGAAAGACTACGATATGAGTCTACATTACCATCCGGGAAAGGCAAATGTTGTAGACGACGCCCTCAGTAGGTTGTCTATGGGAAGCTTTTCTCATGTAGAAGAAGGAAAGAAAGAGATGGTGAAGGATATTCACCGCCTTGCAAATCTGGGAGTGCGAATGTTAGATTCCAAAGATGGAGGGGTGATTGTTCATGAGTTAGCTAAGTCATCCCTTTGTGCTAAAGTTAAGGAGAAGCAGGTTGAAGATCCCATCTTGATGCAAATCAAGAAAGATGTAGGTCAACAAAAGGTTATGTCATTTGAAATTGGTGGTGATGGTATTCTAAGATTTCGGGGTAGGTTGTGCATTCTGATTATTGATGGGCTACAGGAAAGAATCCTTAATGAGGTGCACACTTTGAGGTATGTCGTTCACCCAGGCTCTACTAAGATGTACCATTATCTGAAAACCTTGTATTGGTGGAATAACATGAAACATGATGTAGCTGAATTTATGTCCAAGTATTTGAACTATCAACAAGTGAAGGTAGAAAACATGAGGACAGGTGGTACTTCCTAAGAGATAGCCCTTCCTTTATGGAAGTGGGAGATGATAAACATGTACTTCATTACAGAACTTTCGAGATCCCGAAACCAGTATGATTCTATATGGGTGATTGTATATCGGTTGACAAAGTCAGCCCGCTTTTTGCCTATGGGACTAATTATTCGGGAGAGATTTATGCTAAGATTTATATTGATGAGATAGTTTGGTTGCATGGGGCACCAGTGTCCATTATATCTGATAGTGGTACGCAGTTTTCATCTCAGTTTTGGAGATCTTTTCAGAAGGATTTAGGTACACAAGTGAATTTGAGCACAGCTTTCCACCCTCAGACGGATGGGCAAGCTGAGCGTACCATTTAGACCCTCGAAGATATGGTGAGGGCATGCATCATTTATTCCAAAGGTAGTTGGGTAGATCACCTACCACTAGTTGAATTATCTTACAATAATAGTTACCATGCCAGTAGCAAGATGGCTCCTATTAAGGCTTTGTATGGGAGGAGATGTAGGTCTCCGATAGGATGGTATGAAGTGGGTGAGACTCAATTGTATGGGCCTGATCTTGTTCATCAGGCGATGGAGAAAGTGAAGATCATTAGAGAATGACTCAAGACTGCTCAGAGTCGTCAGAAGTCCTATGCTGATGTTCGAAGAAGAGAACTAGAGTTTGAAGTTGGTGATTGGGTATTTCTCAAGGTTTCCCCTATGAAAGGAGTTATACAGTTTGGAAAAAGGGGTAAATTGAGCCCTCACTATATAGGGCCATATCAGATTCTAAAAAATATTGGTACAGTTGCTTATGAGCTAGAATTACCTGCAAGTTTGGGTTTCATTCATCCGGTATTCCATGTATCCATATTGAAGAAATGCATTGGAGATCATTCTAAGGTATTGCCAGTAGAAGGTATCAAAATGAAAGACTCCTTGTCTTAAGAAGAAGATCCCGTTGTTTTTAGATTGTCAAGTTCAAAAAATGAGAAGCAAAGAGATAGCCTCAGTAAAGGTACTGTGGAGGAATCAGAAAGTCGAAGAAGCAACTTGGGAGTCAGAAGATGACATTAGAATTAGATATCCCAATTTTTTTGCTTCGATGGAGGATGAGACAGAAGGTACTATTTCTATATTATCTTTCCAAGTCCTTTATTATGCTTGAAATCATATCTGTCTGTGTCCCGCATCATTATTCAGGGATGAATGATCCTAAGGGGGGATAATGTAACACCCCGCATTTTGGGCTACAATATAGACCATGATTTCGATGTGTTGATAAATCCTATGCCAATATGGCATGTTAATTATTTTTGTAGCATATGAATCCATTCAAGCTTGAATTTAGACCATAGAGGTCCTTCAACTCAAGGACGAGTTGAAACTATTTCGATCGACTAAGTTTTAGTGGATGTTGTAAATTGTGTTAGTTTTCATCGAACATAACTCTTTGAACATGTTGAACTAGGAAGCCTACTATGTGTCAAATAATAGGTCTTCAAGTTAGCTTTCCAACGATACCAATTTTGCTAAAATCCGACACCCGAGGAAGAAGTTATGGCCTTTCAAAGTGAAATGCGTCGCCTAACCAATCGCCCATGGCCACTGGAAAGCATAGGCGATAGCCTACGCGGTGCCTATGTAAACATAGGCGATAGCCTAGGCGGCGCCTATGTAAACATAGGCGATATCCTAGGGCGGCGCCTATGTAAACATAGGCAATGGGATGGGCAGCGCCTATGTAAAGAATTCAAGTGACTTAACCACTCCGTTTTTGGGGCAAAATGGTCCTTTTCCACCCTTACTTAGCCCTAAAATATGAAATTCAGGTCCAAGGACCCCAAAATACACCTTCATTCATCAAAAGTGCTCAAAGATTCTCCTTAGGGTTTCAAAATAAAAACCCAAGCAACTCGAGATTCAACTGGGGGTTTTACGAACAAATTGCATATTTGGAATCCTCTCAACATAGGCTTCGAGAAGCATTTAATATTCATAGTAATCGAGGTACGTGGGGTTATCCAAAAATCTCATGGGTGTAGTTTTTATGAACATGCATGCTTTTATATGGGTGTTTTCAATCAAATGCTAATAACTTGATTTCAATATGATTTCTAAGTTATTTTTTTTATGTCATGGGAATTGTTTGCCTATATACTTCAATGGTTAAAACCATGCATATGTGATTTGAGATTTTCCATGGAAGTTTGATAAATATGAATGATAAATTGCTTTCAAATTCCCATGATAATGTCTTGATACCCCATATCATATTGTGACCAACAAAAGAGAGCATGAATTTGAAATAAATAATGTTCACCACTTGTAAATGATGAAGAACCTTGGTTTTTACATGATAATGCATATATGGAAGTGATATCGATGACTTGCAAGTAGGGTATGATGATACCCTACAGAATATAATATGTGATTGAATCAGATGAATTTGAATGCATTGATTTTACATGAGATAGGTGAATGCCCGAGGAAGGCATTTGAGTGTAAGGGCTCATCGCTGGAAAACGTGTTTGCCGACACGGAAATTTGGTACCAGGCTAAGTGATCTTTTGTACTTGACTTTATGTCATTCCCAAATTGGTACTATAGGTAGGAGCTCGGGCTAAGCGATCTTGGGCACTACCAGTGGGTCCAGACACCATGCTTCGTGGTCTTGTGTGTTTCTCCCTCACTTATACTCTAATCTCAGTGGCAACCGAGGTTGGGAAGTTGGTGTAAATTATATAAGGTATTCCACCTAGCTCAGTTGCATTTCATTGTTGTGGAGAAACTATTGCATTATGCCTATGTGTTTTCAAATGATTTGATACGAAATTGCTTTATAATGGCTCTCAACTATATTTTGTAAAAATATTATGTTTTGTTTTAATATCTCTGCGTGCCAGTACTTTTGTGCTGACTCCCTCCTCTCTCCAACCTCTCAAGTTCAAAGGCCCAGTCTAGGGGTCAAGAGAATCAGTAGATCATTCAGACAGAGTTGCAGAGACAAGTGGTGAGCCTTCTACATTTTAGAAGGTCTTATGTCCTGCAGTCCTTTAGCTTATATTTAGTTTTGGGGTCTACTGGAGGCCTTGTCCCAGTTTATATACAGTTACTTGACTCAGTCATTTGTTAGAAATTTTCGTAGACAGTTGTTTAGAGGTTGATTGATGTTCGGGGAAACTTATTTCCCCGTTATTGTTTCTTTTCATATTTATGACCATGTTTCCAAATTATTATGCTTCTTCCACATTACTTTGATCATATGAATTCGGTGCATGATTACCAGACAGATAGGGGTGTTTTGGGCCTCCATGGTTTGAAATGCTCGTCACGGCCAGGCCCTGGTTTGGGTCGTGACAGTAAATGCATTGGGGTGTATGGTAATGGTCGATGGAAATAAGGGTACAAAGGAATCCCCAAATTAATTGGTTTGGTATGAATATTTGTAACAACCTCATCTCGCTTGCATAATTAATTTTTTTTTTATGCATTACTACGTTTTGTTTATTTCTTGAAACTAAAGCATACCATAAATAGTTAATTGGTTAAGGATGGTTTTGAAACCTTGTGGGGTACACGAGAATCCCCCAAGTGATTTTAATAATGGTGTCTGTGAGGTACATGGGAATCCCTTTAAGTGTTGGTTAATGAAAATTCTTGCAAGCCAAGGTCGTTATAACGACACCACTTAATAATTCCTTAATGTTTGACTCCAGAAATTGGTGGTTGGATTATTTGTTATATGTGTTAATTGGGAAATCAATGGGAGTTGTTAGCTATCTGTGAAGGTGTGAGTTCGAATGACTGCTACTGGAAACTCATGTTTGTCGACAGTAGGGTTGGTCTTGATGACCATGTACTTGTGGGGTACAAGGGAATTCTCCAAGTTTATATTCGTATATATGTAACATGGAGGGCGTGGGGTACAAGGGAATCCTTGGAATCTAGGATTTCTCCAATTTATGTGGCTAACATGAACTAGGGCTCGTTCAGGGGGTAACACTGGACCCATATAGCTCATGGGTTGACTTGTGATGGCAAAGCTACACAAACTCAGGTTAAAGTTTTAAATTTCATGCTAAGCTTGCTCTCTATCCTAGCATTATATCTATATATACATACATGGATGAGTACATGTGCTTTGGTTTGACTTGGTTTTTAATTGATAGCATTATTTTATCCATATCCTTCAGTTACATGCTAGCATTCACCCTACTAACCGTCTTCAGATGTTGTATCCCTATGCGATGCAGGAACTGGCTATACTTCTACCTCTGCTGCACTTTGACTATGATTCGCGATCAGCTCGTGAGCCAGAATGAAGTAGTAAGCTTCCATACTTCAGAAGGCCCCATTTCATGCTTTGGTTTATTTCATCTTTTGACAATTTATTTTGACTTAGTTTTGGCTATGATTGGAGGCATGTCTCGACTGAATCTTTGATTTTTGCTAGAGTCATTGTTGGACATTACTGTGGAATTAGGTGCAGATGTTAGTGGTTGTTTAAATACTTAAATTAGAATCCTTGAACTTCATTCTTTATCTTGTTATATGTTCAGAATTCATCCGACATGGATGTAAGGTGCTTGGTGGTCGGGGAACTTGGACTTGAGGCACCTGACATGACCAGGCCCTGTTTTGGGTCATGTCAGATAACTGTTATTATAAGCAACCTTGATAAGAGGCAAATGGTTAACCCAACTACCACCAAAATCGATCATACAGGACCTTTGCATATCCTCCAATGTTTGTATTATTCTTTTCGCTTGTCCATTCGTCTATGGGTGGAAGGCGATGCTAAGGTTCACCTTAGTCCCCAAACCTCACTGAAAGGAATGCCAAAACTAATGTGAGAATTGAGTACCTCGATCAGATATAATCGAAACTGGCGAACCATGCAAATTCACGATCTCCTTAATGAAGAGGTTAGTGTAATCTTCCATTAAATAATCATTCACTGGCAAGAAATAAGCAGACTTAGTTATCCTTTCCACGACGAGCCAAATAGAATCACACTGATGGAATGACTGCTAAAAACCAGTAACAAAATACATATTAATCACTTCCCACTTTCATAAAGGCAACTCAATTTCTTCAGACAACCCATCGGGTCTCAAGTGTTTCAATTTCACTTGTTGACAAACTATGCACTTAGCCACAAAATTAGACAAATCCCTCTTCAGGTTATTCCACCAATAAACTTCTCTCAAATCATGGTACATCTTCGATGAACCTAGATGAACAATGTACCTCAACTCATGAGCCTCGGCTAAGATCCTCTTGCATAGCCCATCAACATTGGGAACACATAACCTACCTTGGTACCTCAAGATACAAACACCACTAATTTCAAAGGCTATCACCTTCTGGTGACCCACATTATCCTTGTTCCGCTTCAAGATAGGATTCAAAGCCTATTTCTCTTTCACCTCAGCACACAGAGATGACTTCCTCATCTCTTGCAATATCACACCACTATCGTCAGAGTCCAAGAGATGAACTGTAATATTAGCCAAATGGCGAATATCCTTTACCAACTTTCTCTTCTCCTCATCCACATAAGATAAGTTTCTCATGGAAAACTTGCTAAAAGCATCAGCAACTACATTAGCTTTACCTGGATGATAATGAAGACGCATGTCTTAGTCCTTGATCAATCAAGCAATCTCCTTTGCCTAAGGTTCAAATCCTTCTGGGTGAACACATACCACAAACTCTTATGGTTTGAGAAGATGTCAATATAAATCCCATACAAATAATGATACGAAATCTTCAAAGAAAAGTCCACAACCAATAATTCTAAGTCATACATCGAATGGTTCTTCTCATGTACCTTTAACTGCCTAGAAGCATAAGCAACTACCTTACCATGTCACATCAACACATAGCCCAGTCTCACCCAGGACGCATCACAAATAATAAATGAACCATTTATATCCTCGAGCAGGGTCAAAACTGGATCCAAAGTTAGCTTATCTTTAAACTTCTCAAAACAACCTTCACAAGCATCGAACCATAAGATCTTCACCTTCTTCTAAGTCAACTTAGTCAATGGGGAAGAAATAGAAAAGAAACTATCCACAAACCTCCTATAATAACCAGCTAAACCCAAAATCTCTAAATATCGATTAGAATCGTGGGTCTAGGCCACTTCTTGACCACCGTAACATTCTATAGATCCACCATGATCTCCTCACTAGAAACAACATAAGCCAAATAGGTTACAGCATTTAACTGAAACTCACATTTAGAGAACTTCACATATAACCGTTGATCCATCAAGGTTTGCAACACAAGGCGAAGGTAATCGGCATGATCTTCCTTACTCTTGGAATATACCAAAATATCATCAATAAACACAATGATGAACTAATCCAACAGCTAGTGAAATACTCGATTCATAATATCCATGAGTGCCAATGAGGCATTAGTTAAACCAAAAGACATCACCAGAAACTCAAATGACCATATCATGTTTGAAAAGCAGTCTTATAGATATCCACCTCCCTAATCTTCAACTGATGGTAGCCCAACTGATAATCAATCTTAGAAAAGTACTTAGCTCTGTAAAGCTGGTCAAACAGATCATTGATCCTAGGAACTAGATATTTATTCATCACAGTCACCCTATTTAACTGGTGGTAGTCTATACACATCTAAATGGACCCATCTTTCTTACGCACAAAAACAATTAGAAAATCCTATGAAAAAACACTAGGGTAGATAAAAACCTTATCTAGAAGTTCCTTCAACTGCTTCTTAAATTCTTTTAACTTAGCCGGATCCATTCTATAGGGAGGGATAGAGAAAGGACGAGAGTCTGAAAGAAGATCAACCCCAAAATCAATTTCCGTATTGCAAGGAACATTAGAAAGATCATCAAGAAACACCTCAGGAAACTCACGCACTACGAGGATAGATTGTAAAGAAGGACCTTCAGATTTAGAATCCTTAACGTTGCACTAAATGGTAGAGACGCCTCTTGAAAACCAATTTTTAGGCTCCAAGATAAGAAATAAACCTTCCCTTGGGAACTAGGGAACTACCTTCACACTCAACCACTAGCTCATTTTGGAATTGGAAACTGACCATTCAGGTTCGACAATCAAGAGACCCATAGCACAAGTGAAACCAATCCATCCTAAAATCACATCAAATCCTAACATGTCTATTTCAATTAGGTCCACAAATGTCTCCCTCCATGAATGGATACCACACAACCCTTATCGACTCATCTAGCCACAATAAAGTCATCTACATGGGTAGACACAGAAAGGGGATCAGGAATACACTCAGTATCAAAACCAAAATAAATAACCATGATAGAATAGTTTTATCATACAAGTAATAACATCAGGAGATGCCTCAGAATCCTAATGAGTGGCAAAAGCATAGAGATAATTCTGACCAATGTTGAACCCAGAAGTAGCACCCTTAGGTACGGAAGAAAAAGAATCAACAATCAGGACCTTATTAGCCCCCATACCAACATCACCTGAATGATAATTCCTCTAAATATAGCTAGGTTTACCATATCTAAAATATTTATTCCTCTCTTCATCACAAAAGTCATGATGCACCTGACCACAAAAATGATAAGAGGGATAAGATGAAGCCGACTAAGTCTTTGTACCAACTTTGTTACAGCTCAAACTAGGGCCTGGCCATGATGGGTATCTTAAGTCCAACAAGGACTAGAGAATACGCCAACACCTAGCCAAATAGAACACAATAACCCCAACAGCAAAAGAATTCCAAACATATAACAAGATAGTTTAAGATAAGATCCAAGAATTGAAAACAAGTCTATAATAGATAATTAGTAACTGACTAAAAATAACCAACAAATATAACCCCCTTACCAAACTTGAAACCCATGTCTTATAACCTTATTAGGGTGTCATTATCTCTCAAAAATAATCTAAGTAACGTTTTAAATACTCCCAAATTCTCAAGGTCAAGAACATTTAGGGTTTTTAAGATGTTGATCAATTAGGGCTCTCAAGGGTGATTTCTCTCTGTACATCTTACTATTTCAAGCATGTTAGTCTTCCTTCATTGTTAATTTTGCAAAAGCATGTGTTTTAAGGTATTGTTCATGAGATGTTTATATGGGTTTTAAAACAAAGGTTGGGGTTTGTTGAATATTTATGAATTCAATAATATTTCTCATGGTACATATATGATTTCTATGTTTTCAAATGGTTTTGGACTTGTGGGTGCGTGGGTATGGTGAATGAATTAAGGAATAGTGATTTTCCCATACTTGTGACTTTTGAAGCAGTTATGACCTCAACCCCATAATGTGAAATTAGTTTTGATTATAAAAACTATAGGAATTTGTAAAATTAAACTAGTCTTGAACTATTGCATGATACAAAGAGGTATTTGAAATACAATGGTATGATTTAAGAAACAAATGGAGTCGATGACTCCCTCTCTATGTATTAATGAACAAAGGAAGTTGTTTTCTCTAATTTAATGGGAATTATTTTGACATGTTGTTGTTACCTTACAAGTGTAGTTGGTATGACAATGCCAACAATGTATGCCTTAATGTCGAATATGGTTAAGTAAATGAGAATTTGTGATACTTTTTTTAGTTGAGCTTTAATAAGGGTTGTGTAGCTAAGCTATGAAAGTGGAGGTCTGAGTGACCAATACTGGAAATAGCATATGCCGACACAGGGGTCAAACTGACCAAGGAGGTTCGACCCTTATTATTATTTCATAATTTGGGAGGTTCGGGTCCCCCATAAATTATTATATGGTTGGGTGCTTAAGTCACCTTGGTATATGTTGGAAGGTTCGAGTCCCTCGTGTACATATATATCAGATTATTCTCTGATTAGTGTGGCTACACAAACTGGGGGCCCACCAAGGAGTTAGAGCTGGGGCCTATATAGCCCGTGGGGTACTATTATATGACGGTTGAGCTACATAATCCAGGCTAAAGTTTTAAAATACATGTTGAGCCTTGTTTCCTACCCTGGCATGTGATATATATATATATACATATATATATAAATTTACTTATATATACATATATATATATACACATATATATGCATATATATATACATATATATATGTATATATATACGTATATATATATATGTGTATGTTTATGCATTTGATTATGTGTAATGCCCCAAAAATATCTCAAGATGACATACGGTGCACAAGACTACAAGTAGCCCCAAACAAACCTTTTGAGTCTTCTTCTGATTCTCAAACTCATAATAATAATATAGGTAACTTATGCATGTGAATCCACTAAAATATGAAATTTATTATCTTAACTGATCTGAGTTTAGATAAACATAAAGTCTGAAAGAGCTTGGCTTAAAGATCTAACCAACCAATACTGGAAATCTGAAACATTACTAACAGTCTGACAAGCCTCTACTTCTAATAACTAGAAAGTCGCTGGGACAGACGCCCCAACTGACTCGAATTGAAAGTGAAAACAACTAATCAAGTACTGCAAAAGCTGAAATTCTGAATAAATGGGTCCTCGAACCATGAGGACTCACCAACTGCCAGAACATAGATAGAGATGTATGCGGTCAACTACGTTGCTGGAACTGAGCACCTGTACCTACATTATTTAACAATATAGCATATAGACGTATATAAGGATAAGTAATTTTGGAATGTACTGAACATGTGGGGTGAATGCAAAAGTAAAATAGTAATTCAATATTTAAACAAATCTTACAAAGAATTCATGCTAAGAGTAAATGACTCACCTTGGTTTGAATAAGACATATACTGCAAAATATTAGAACATGAGAATGTAAAACATGAATAATCTTTGTGAGTCATAGCACTTAGTAATAAAATTTGTGTCTTTACTCTTTCTAGTGGGAGTTTCTTCTAACCGACATAAACCATGTGAGCTATCTGTAGTCTAATGTCTCGTACCCACATTGGTAGAGTTATTCTACCCTTTCCATCAGAATAGAACCTAACTAGACTGATCACTATACTGAATCTACTAGGGGTCTTAAAACCTATGGTGGTATGTAGTTCTGGGGCATGAGACCTTAGAATCATACCCTACTTAGTGCTAAAGACTACTAATATGTTGCTCAGAACTTTAGGTAATCCACCTTAAAATAGCACAAGGGTTTGTAATGAAAACCAATTATGCTTTTGTCCTTTAAATCTCAAACTGTGTGAACAGTGAGGATTCCTTATCTTAGATTTGGATCAAAATATCAAGTTTCTTTCTTAAATCTTTGTAAAACTTTCATAAGAGAGGCTAAAAATCATAATCTTGTTGAGATATCAATACTTCAAACTTAGGGCTTTAAAACCCACTCTTTAAACTCATGCAAACTCATAGCAAGATGTCATGCTCAATACACTTCTTAAAATACTTCAACAATATCAAAGTAATGAAATCAAACTCACAATATCATGCTTAAAACTCAATTGGAAATCTGTAAAATCATATCACACGCATGAAGATGTGGAATTAGTATGCAATTCAACATTTAAGTCACTTGTAACATCATAATCTTTAAATAATGATAATTGGGTATGAACCCTAATTTGAAAAATATGAAATCTTAAATAAAGATCAAGTTTTGGGCACAAGGATGAAAGGGTATCCTCGTTCATAAACCCCATATACCTTAATGGTGATGAAATTTTTGAAAGATTGGACCTTCAAGATTGATTGTGCAATTCTAGTTATTTTTCTCCTCTTTTGTTCTTAGATGATGAACTTATGATGTTAATAGGGGTAAAATGTGATTAGGAGCTATTAGTTTTGTAATTTTATTTTTAGGTACGTTTAAGGAGTGTAAAAAGGCTTGGTTGCCCTTAAAATGACTTTAAAACAAAGTTTTTATGCCTTTGGGTCATAGGGCATGCGATGCATTGCCTATAGCCTAAACTAGGTTGTATGGCGCATTGCCCATCTCCTAAAATAGGCTAGGTATCACATTTTTCATCGCCTAAAATAGGCTGGGTGACGCATTGCCTATGGAACAATAATTCAAGTAGCCTTAGGCAATTGCTAGGCAACGTACTCTACTTTGCAAGGTCATAAATTTTCGCTCGGTTATTGGATTAAGGCAAAATTAGTATAGTTGTAGAGCCAATTCGATTATCTACAACTTGGTGTTTCTAAATCTTCCAAATACCATATGTACATCAAGTTATACTTATTCAAAGATGACCTTTGCGAAATCAAACACTAAAACTTGATGGATTCAAAAGCTCTTAGCTTGCATCACTCTAAGTGACTCTTATGAACATGTTTTACACATCATTATAAGTCATGTACTCAAATATAAATTACAAGATTAGAGGTTTCATATGTAGTAACAACGGTTCATTATGTATCTTAAAAGTATACGGGGTATTACAATATCTCCCCCTTAGGAACATTCATCCTCGAATGAGATTCGCTAAACTGAGAATACTAAGGGTCTGAGATTACATACTAAACTTTGCATGACTCATAACATGACTACATTACTAAACCAATCAGTGATTACACTAACTATCATATAATAGTTATATAAAGCTGGAACTAAAAATGGAAAAGAGAAAATCTGAGGAAACTTGTTACCTTAAATGAGTATGGACTTGAGGAGAAAAGGTTAGGGTACTTGGGTCGCATAACTGCTTCTGCTTCCCAGGTGGCGCCCTCAACGGACTGATTCCACAAAAGAACTTTGACCAAGGGAACTTCTTTGTTCCTTAGTTTACGAGTCTGGCAATCAAGAATCTCAACAGGAATCTCTTCATAATAGAGGCTATCATAAATATCTGTGCTTTCTAAGGGTACTACCACAGCTATATCACCAATATATTTCTTCTATAAAGATACATGGAACACAAGGTGAATGGATGATAAATCTACAAGCAACTCAAACTCATATGCCACCTTCCCAACACGACTCAATATCCTGTAAGGACCAACAATTGGGGGACTAAGCTTCCCCTTTTTACCAAACCTCTTCACCCCTTTCATAGGTGAAACCTTCAGGTAAACTAAGTCATCTACTTTGAACTCAAGATATCTTCTTCTCACATCCATATAGGATTTCTGATGACTCTAGGCTGTTTTCAACCTTTCTTAAATTAACTGGACTTTCCCCGTGGCTTCAAATACCACATCTATCCCTATCAAAGTAACCTCACCCACCTCGAACCAACTGATTGGTGATCTTGACCTTGAATACTCAAATGGTAACTATTATTGTAGGAAAACTCAATAAATAGCAAGTGATCATCCCAAATACCCTTGAATGCAAGAACACATGCCCTCAACATATCCTCAAGGGTCTGAATGGTCCTTTCTGCCTAACCATCTGTCTGAGGGTGAAAAGCTGAACTAAGGTGAACTTAGGTACCAAGACCCTTCTGAAAGTCTTTCCAAAAGTGAGAGGTAAACTGAGTACCCCTGTCAGAAATGATAGACAAATGAACTCTGTATAATCTGACCAACTCTCTAATGTACAACTTAGCATAATCTTCGGTCGAGTAGGATGTGTGAACTGGCAGAACATGGGCTGATTTGGTCAATCTATCTACAATAACCCAAATTGAATCATGCTGCCAACGCGATCGAGGTAACCCTGTCACAATGTCCATATTCACCTCTTCCCACTTCTAAGTGAGAATACTAAACTCTTGAAAAGTACCACCGGGCCTTTGATGCTTTACCTTAACCTATTGACAATTGTCATACTTGGCAATAAATTCTGCAATATCTTTCTTCATACCACTCCACCTATACACTTCCTACAGATTGCAGTACATCTTAGTAGATCCTTGGTTAATAGAGTAATGTTCACCATGTGCTTCAGCCAAAATCTGTTACCTCAAACCATCAATGCACGGCACACATAGTCTACTCTAGTATCTCAACATACCATCTCTCCCTTGAGAGGAAACCTCTACCTTCTGAACTTTATCTGACTCCTTCAACTTAAACAAACTAGATTCTTTATCTTGCTTCTCCTTCACTTCAAAACTAAGGAAGATTCTGAACTATTCTGAACCCACACATTCCCCTCAGCTGAGTCAACCAACTGCACACCTAGTCTGGCTAACTGATGAACTTTCCAAACTAACTCTTTCTTATCATTCTCCACATGAGCAACACTACCCATAGACATTCTACTAAGAGCATTTTCCCCAATATTGGCCTTGCTCGGATGATACAATACACTTATGTCACAGTCTTTTAACAATTCTAATAACCTTCTCTGATAGAGGTTCAACTCTCTCTGTGTAAACACATATTACAAGCTTTTGTGGTCCTTGAACACATCAATATGTACTCCATATAGCTAGTGCCTCCAGATTTTCAAGGCAAAAATAATAGCTGCTAACTCAAGATCATGGGTAAAGTAGTTCTTCTCGTGAGGCTTAAGCTGTCTAGAGGCATAGGCTATGACCTTACCTCTCTTCATCAAAACACAACTCAGACCAACTCTAGAAGCATCATAATAAATAAACAACCAATCCATCTGTACCATTAGGTAATGCCAAAACTAGGGCTGAAGTGAGTCGAGCCTTCAACTCCTAAAATCTCTTCTCACAGGAATCTGACCACTGAAACTTAACTTTCTTTTAAGTCAATCTATACATGGGGGATGCAATAGATAAAAACCCCTCAACAAACCATCGGTAATAGTTGGCTAAACTTAAGAAACTTCTGATGTCTAATGGAGATATAGGTCTGTGCCAATTTCTTACTGCTTGGATCTTTTGAGGATCGACTCTAATGCCATCAGTAGAGACAATATGACTGAGGAAAGATACTGACCTTAGCCAAAATTCACACTTGCTAAATTTGGCGAACAATTGGTGATTTCTAAGAGTTTACAGCATGGCTCTAAGATGGTCTACATAGTCATCCTCACTACGGGAATATACAAGGATATCATCGATAAAGACTATGACAACATATCTAAGTACCATTTGAATACATATTTTATCAGGTCTATGAAGGCTGATGGGATATTTGTTAGCCTAAAGGACATGACTAGAAACTCAAAGTGACCATAATGGGTTCTACAATCTGTCTTTGGAAGATCATATTCCCTTACTTTAAGCTGGTGATAGCTGGATCTAAGGTCTATCATAGAGAAGTAAGTTGCACCTTGGAGTTGGTTAAATAATTCATCAATCCTAGGAAGAGGATATTTGTTTTTTATTGTGAATTTATTCAAGTGATGGTAGTCGATGCACATTTGAAAAGAGCCATTTTTTTATGCATAAATAGGACAGGAGCACCACATGAAGAGACATTGGGCCTTATGAAACCCTTATCTAAGAGGTCCTTGCATTTCTCTTTCAACTCTTTAAGCTCGGTAGGAGCCATATGATATAGAGGAATGGAGATGGCTTGAGTATTTAGAAGAAGATCAATTTTGAATTCTATTTGTTGACATACAGAGGTACCCCTGACAGATCTTCGGGAAAGACTTCAGGAAACTCATTAACTACACGGAATGACTGAACTAGGGAAGTCTCAGATTTAGTGTCTTTGACTCGAACTAAATGATAAATGCACCCTTTTGATATCAACTTTCTGGCCTTAAAATAGGATATGAAATGGCTCTTGGTAAATACTGAATTACCTTCCCACTCAAAGACTGGCTTATCAGGAAACTAAAACTTCACCACTTGGGTACGACAATCTACAGATGCGTAACAAGACTGAAGCCAATCCATACCAAGAATAAGGTCAAAGTTGGCCATATCTAATTTTATTAAATCTACTAACATGATCTATGAAGGACAATTACAGGACACTTTCTATAGATCGGTTTGGCAACAACTGACTCACCTACTGGGGTAGAAACTGAGAAGGGCTTAGAAATCTTTTCAGGATCCACTCCAAAGTTTACCACAACTAATGGAATCATATAAGAAAGATTTGACCCTGGGTCTAACAGTACATAAATATCAAAATGAAATACACGAAGCATACTAGTAACAATATTTAGTGAACTCTCTTGCTCCTGGATGGATGGTAAAGCATAGAATTAATTTTGGTGCTGACCACCACCGGTACTGGATGATGCGCCCTAAGGAGTGGTTGGGCGACCTAGAGGAGCTGGTCCACTAGTAGCCTGAGTATGGGTACGAATATTCCTATTTCCTTGCTTAGCATACGAGCACTCTTTGATTCCATGACCCAATGTACCACATCCATAACAACCCTTTGTTACCTTCAAACACTCACCAAGATAGTTCCCACCATACTTTGCACATTATGGGTAATTGGGCCTTCCACTCACACTACTCTAAAACCCATAAACAGAAGTCCTACCCAACTGGTCCATCTTGGTTCTGAGTGTGGGGGCACTAGTATAGATGAGTGACTCTGAAATTATGAATGATTCCCCTCTCTGGACCTGGCTTGGCCAAACTCAAACTATCCGATTCTAGCCTTCTTATTTCCCATCTCTCTTTTCTTTAATTGCACTACCTCAATCTATTGAGCATGAATCATCATCCTATAAAAATCCATATCCCCAATAAGCATGATAGCCCTACACTCCTTAACTACCAATCCAGACACTCCAGTAACAAACTTACTCATACTAAATCTATGGTCAGCTATAAAATCTAAAGCATACTTTGACAACTGGTTGAACTTAAGGCAGTACTCCTTTACTATCATCGAGCCCAGTCTCAGGTTTATAAACTCCTCTATCTTAGCTTTCCTAATCTCATGCAGAAAGAACCAGTCTAGGAACGCATCCTAAAATACCTGCCAACTTATGGGAGCTGCATCCTCACCTCTACCACTCTTTCACATAACTATTCAATCATAAGCAACATCCTTCAGCCTGTAGGATGCTAATTCTATGCTCTCCTCCTTAGTAACATGCATAATTTAGGTGGTCTTTTTCACCTCATCAAGATAGAGTTATGGGTCCTTACCTACTTTTGACCCAAATAATTCAGGTGAGTTTATTTTCATGAAGTTACATACCCTGGCTATAGCTAAATCACCATTCTACTAAAGTCGAACTATAGCCTGATGGTCTCCCTGAACATAAATAGTCACAGCTTGGGCCAATGCTTGAAAAGCAGCTCGAAATTTAGCATGGGATACATTCTTGTTCAGAGGGCCAGTGGGCTGGGGTGGCTGGTTATCATTTCTGCATGCGTTAGCTTAGCAAGGAGGCATATTCTATCATGTAAAAGCACAAGTTAAAAGCAAATAGAGATAACTAAAAAAGGATAGAACATGAAAGAAAAGGATGATTTCTTAAATCGTTCCATAGCATCTTGCTCATAAATGTGGTGCGCTTCACATTCATGATCAATACTCTACGTAACGTGGCTTGTCCGATTCCCTAGGACTCTTTAAACCTTAGTCTCTAATACCAACTTTGTAAGGCCCTGAAAACATGTCTCGAGATGTCATACGGTGCTTAAGACTACAAGTAGCCCCAAACTAACCCTTTGAGCCTTCTTCTAATTCTGAAACTCATAATAGGTAACTTAGGCATATAAATCCACTGAAATACAACATTTATTGTCTTAAATGATCTAAGTTTAGATAAACATAAAGTCTAAAAGATCTTTGCTTAAAGATCTAAACAACCAATAATGGAAATCTGAAACATTAATAACAATTTGACAAGCCACTACTTCTAATAACTAGAGAGTCACTGGGACAGACCCCCAGCAGACTCGAATTGAAAGTGAGAACAACTGATCAAGTACTGCAAAAGCTGAAAAATTGAATAAATAGGTCCTCAAACCATGAGGACTTACCAACTGTCGAGACGTAGATAGAGGTGTCCACGATCAACTACACTGCTGGAACTGAGCACCTGAACCTATATTATTTAACAATGAAGCACATAGACGTATATGTAGATCAGTACTTTTGGAATGTACTAAGCATGTGGGGGTGAATGCATAAGTTAAATAGTAATGCAATATTTAAACAAATCTTACAAAGAATGCATGATAAGTGTAAATGACTCACCTTGTCTCGAATAAGACATATACTGCAAACTATTATAACATGAGAATGTAAAACATGAGTAATCTTTGTGAGTAATAGCACTTCATAATAAAAGTTATGTCTTTCCTCTTTCTAGTGGGAGTTTTTTCTAACCGACATAAACTATGTGAGCTATCATGGAGTTCAACGTCTCGTACCCATGTTGGTAGAGTTGTTCTACCCTTGCAATTAAAATAGAACCTAACTAGAGTGATCACTATATTGAACCCACTAGAGGTGTTAAAACCTATGGTGGCACGTAGTTCTGGGGCATGAGACCTTGGAATCATACCCTACTGAATGCTAAAGACTACTCCCAATCTATTGCTCAAAACTTTAGGAAATCCACCTAAAAATAGCCCAAGGGTTTGTAATGAAAACTAATTATGCTTCTCTTCTTTAAATCTTAAACTGTATGAATAATGTGGATTCCTTATCTTAGCTTAGGATCAAAAGATCAAGTTTCTTTCTTAAATCTTGGTAAAAATTTCATAAGAGCGGCTAAAAATCATAATCTTATTGAGATATCAATACTTCAAACTTAGGGCTTTAAAACCCACTCTTTAAACTCATGCAAACTCATAGCAAGATGTCAAGCTCAATACACTTCTTAAAATACTTCAATAATATCAAAGTAATTAAATCAAACACACAATATCATGCTTAAAACTCAAATGTAAATCTGTAAAATTATATCACACGCATGAAGATGTGGAATTAGACATACAATTCAACATTTAAGTCACTTGTAACTTTATAATCTTTAAATAATGATAATTGGGTTTGAACCCTAATTTGAAAAATATGAAATCTTAAATAAAGATCAAGTTTTGGGAACAAGGATAAAAGGGTATCCTCATTATTAAACCTCACATACCCTATTAGTTATGAAATTGTTGAAAGATTGGACCTTAAAGCTTGATTGTGCAACCCTAGTTGTTTTTCTCCTCTTGTGTTCTTAGATGATAAACTTATGATGCTAATAGCGTTAAAATAAGATTAGGATCTATTAATTTCATAAGGTTAGGGATGTTTAAGGAGCGTAAAAAAGACTTAGTTGCCCTTAAAATGACTTTAAAACAAACTTTTTATGCCCTTGGGCCATAGGACATGTGACGCATTGCCTATAGCCTAAATTAGGTTGTACAGCACATTGACCATCGGTTAAAATAGGTTGGGGGTCGCATTTCTCATCACCTAAAATAGGCTGGGCGACGCATTGCCCATCGCACAACAATTCCAATAGCCTTAGGCGATTGCTAGGCGATGCACTCTACTTTGCAAGGTCATAAATTTTCGGTTGGTTATCGGATAAGGCAAAATTTGTATCGTTAGAAAGATAATTTGATTATCTACAACTTGGTGGTTCTAAATCTGCCAAATACCAAATGTACATCAAGTTATACTCATTCAAATATGACCATTAAAAAATTAAATACTAAAACTTGATGGATTTTCAAAAGATCTTAGCTTGCATCACTCTAAGTGACTCTTATGAACATGCTTTACACATAATAAGCTCTCTTCTCACTAATATAATCATTATAATTCATGTACTCAAATATGAATTACAAGATTAGAGGTTTCAAACATAGGAACAATGATTCGTTTTCTAGCTTAGAAGTATATGGGGTATTACATTATATGCATTTGTGTTTGAATGATTTTAAACTTTGATCATATCATTATGAAATCCTTACTCTCAAGTTAAATGCTTGTGTTCACTCTACTAACTATCTGCAAATATTATATCCCCATAACATGCAATAATTAGTCGTACTACACTCCTCCTACTCAGTGACTCAAATTTCAAATCAGCTAGCAAGTCATATTGAAGTGGTAAGATTTCATACTTCAAAAGCCCCCATTTTATGATTTTTGTTTCCCTTACATTGACTATTATTTTGGATTTAGTTGTTGGCTATTGCCAGGGCATGTCTCGAAACTTTTTTTATATTCAATTTGGATCATAGTTTAGAAAGATTTTTTTGGACTCTTGTGGCTATTGGGTAATGTCAGACGATTATTTTGTTGGTTATCAGTGGTTGGTTTTGGATATGCATTTAAAACTTTTTTAGACTATTGTACGATATCTTGTTATATATTCAAAATTCATCCAATCTTGGGGTATGGTCTGTTTTGTTTGGTTAGGTGCAAGGGGTGATCTCTAATCCATGTGAGACTTGAGATAACCATCACAGCTCGGCCCTAGTTCAGTTCATGACCAAGGTGGTATTAGAGCCTAGGTTTGGTGTCATTAGGTGTCTAACAAAGTCGTGTCAAGTAGAGTCTTATTTCTAGGTGCGTATCATGCCATACTTATATGGGAGAAGCTATGAGCCATTTAGGAATATTTGCCTTTCTTGTTGTTCTTTTTTGAGCTATAAAGTCTAAGGTCTTGAGTCTCTCTAATTTTTGTTTGTTCAATTTTGAGATCATGCCTTCTTGATGATCTGAAGCTCATGGAAACTCCTTTGTCCCACTTGAGGAGAATGTTGATGGGATATACCCTATATATGGGGTACAGACCTAGTCTAGGGGTATAGTTCTTGATTACCCTCTTGGAGTTCCACCAATCTCCTCTAGTCCTCCTCAAATTCCTCAAATTAATGTGTCAAATATGGAATTTCATCTATCTATTCATATGTTGGCTCAGTTTTTAGCTTCTCAGTTTGAATGATAGCTTCTATTATGCCATCTTCAGAGGCCACAAAGTTGGCCATTTTATAAGGTTGAGTCCTCTTGTGTTCACTTGTGTTAAGTTTGAGGAGGATCCTCAAATATTTATCAATAAGATAGAGAAGATCTTTTGGGTCATGCTTACTACTAATATAGAGGGTGTATAATTTGTAGCCTATTAGCTGATGGATGAAGCATACCAATGGTGTGAGAAATGGGAACAGTCTAGGGGAGATGATGTTGAATCCGCATTATGGGATAATTTCTCTAGTACTTTTTTGGGCTGCTTTTTTCCTTAGGAGTTAAGGAAGGAGAAAGCAGAAGAGTTTGATAATCTAAAGAAAGGTAGGATGATGGTCAAGGAGTATGCCTTGAAATTTCATTAGTTGTCCTAATATTCTCCCTAGTTAGTATCTAGCATGAGAGCTAGAATAAGGAAATTTGCTTTTGGGTTGTCCTTTGATTTGATCTTAGAGAGCAATCCTTTTTTTTTAACAAGGATATAGACATCTCCAGATTGGTTGTGTAAATATAGTAGGTTGAGAAAGAGAAGAAGAAGTAAATAGAGATAAAAGAAAAGTTCAGTAAGAAGTTTAGATTTTTCAATCAGGGTGGAAGTCAGTAGTAAAGTAGTAGAGATGGTGGAAAGTGGTCTAAGAAGAAATAGGGGGGTTTTGATTCCTACTCTACCGCTAGTGCTCCTTATCCAAAATTTATAAGTAATCATCGTTCTCAGCATGATAGTGGATTTAGGGCATAGGGTGCCCAATCTTAGGCTGGTGAGGCTCAGTTCGCTCCATCATATCCTACTTGTAGATTTCGCGGCCAGGCGCACTATCAGTTTTGTAAAGAAAGGAGGAACAGGTGTTTGAAATATGAACAGATTGGTCATTTGTAGAGGTATTTTCCTTCTAAGTTTGCTTCAGTGCAAATAATATTTCTATTACCACTTCATTAGCTACTGTATCAAAGCGTGTTGCTTCTGCATCTAGTATATACACTGAACTAAATTGCTTGTATGCTCTTGATACCCGCCAGGACTCTGAGTCATCTCCAGATGTTGTCACTGGTATGTTAGGACTCTTTTCTCATCAAATGTATTTCTTACTTGATCCTGGGCCTACTCTTTCTTATTTAACCCTATTTGTGGTTATATATTTTTGTTTTGCTCACGAGTGTATCCCTAATCCCTTGTCTATTTCTACCTTAGTGGGTGACTCTATGATTGCTAATAAAGTCTATAGGGGTCGTGTGGTATCTGTTTATGGTAAAGTAACTTTGGTAGATCTTATAGAGTTAGACATGGTTGATTTTAATGTCATATTGGGGATGGATTGGCTGCGCTCGTGCAATGCCTCCTTAGATTTTTAGATCATAAGGTCATGTTTAAATTTCCTAATAAGCTAGTCATTGAAAGGGAAGGGGTTATCTAGTACTTAAAGGAAGGTTCATATCATAGCTTAGAGCTTAGAAGTTGATTTCTAAGGGATGTCTCTATATTTTTGTCCAAGTTAAGGATTCCTACTCGGAGGGTCCTTTATTGCAATCTGTTCCCATGGTTAATGAATTCCCTGAGGTTTTTCCTGATGATTTTTCTAGTATCACTCCTGATAGAGAGATTGATTTTGAGATTAACCTTATTCCAAACACTTATCTCTATCCATCCCTATAAAATCACTCCAGGTGAGTTGAAGAAGCTTAAGGAGCAGTTCAGAGACCTCTTTTACAAGTGCTTTATCCGTCCTAGTGTGTGTCCATGGGGTGCTCAAATTTTGTTTGTGATAAGAAGTATGATTCCCTTCGAATATGCATCGATTATTATTAGTTGAATAAGGTTACAGTGAAGAATAGGTATCCTCTTCCTCAGATTGATGATTTGTTTAACCAGCTTCAGGGTTCTAGATGTTTCACTAAGATTGATCTTAGGTTTTGTTATCATCAGCTAAAGATTAGGTGGATATCCCTAATACTGCCTTTCAAATCCGATATGGTCATTGTGAGTTCTTAGTTGTGCTTTTTGGTTTGACTAATGCCCGGCGGCATTCATAGACTTGATAAATAGGGCCTTCCATTGTTTTCTAGATTTGTTCATCATCGTGTTTATAGATGACATTTTGGTGTATTCCAAGAGTGATTTGTTCACTATCGTGTTTATTAGATGACATTTCGTTAGTTTCTATTTGTGTAGAGTCTATGTAGATATCATTTTCTATCATAAGAGCCTGCAATATGTGTTCACCCAGAACAAGTTGAATCTCAGGCAGATGATGTGGCTTGAGTTAATGAAAGACGATGACATAAGTCTCCACTATCACCTAGGTAAAGCTAATATGGTTGTTAACTCTCTTAGCAGGTTATCCATGGGTATTCTAACTCATATAGATAAGGATAAGCAGGATTTGGTGAAAGATATTCACCATTTGGCTAACCTAGGAGTTTGTCTCTCATACTTTGAGAATGGTGGTGTGTTTGTGCAAGATATGGCAAAGTCATCTCTTGTTGTTGAGATAAAGAATAATCAAGTATTGGATCCTATCTTAATGAAGATTAAGGAGGATGTGGGATAAAAAAAGGTTGTAGCTTTTGAGATTGGTGGTGGTGGTATCTTGAGGTACCAAAGAAGACTATGTATTCTAGATGTAGTTGGGTTGAGAGAGAGGATTGTGCCAGAGGGTCATGAGTCCCATTTTTGTATTCATCTTGGTTTGACAAAGATATATCATAATCTTAAGGAGATTTATTGGTGGAACAATATGATCGAGATATGGATAGTTTTGTGGTAAAATGCATGGTGTGTCAACAAATAAAGGTCAAGTACTGAAGGCCCGGTGGGTTAACTCAAGAGATTGAGTTGCATGTAAGGAAATAGGAAATAATTAATATGGATTTAGTTAATGGTCTTCCTTGGTATCGGAGTTAGTTTGATTTGATTTGGGTCATCATGGATAGGATGACTAAGTCTGCTCATTTCTTGCTAGTTAGGACTAAATATTCGACAGAGAATTATGCGAAGTTGTTCCTCCAAGAGATTATGAAGTTTCATGGGGCGCCTTTTTCTATTATGTCAGATCCTGATACTCAGTTCTCATCACATATTTGGCATTTGTTTCAAAGAGGTTTGGGAACTAAGGTGAGCATTATTACTTCTTTCCACCTATAGTCAGATGGGTAAGCAGAAAGAACTATTTATACATTAAAATATATGCTTTGAGCTTGCATGATGGACTATGGTGGCAGTTACAATGATCATTTGCTTTGTATACAGTTTGTGTGTAATAATAGCTACCACTCGAGTATTGGGATGGCTCCATTTGATGCAATGTATTTAAGAGGTGGTTCAAGGATGGTGAGGCAAAGATGTTTGGCCTAAATTTGGTTCACCAAGCGATAGAGAAGGTGAAGGTGATTCAAGATAGACTCAAAGATGCCCAAAGTTGCCAAAAGTCCTATGCGGATATGAGGAATATGGTGTTAGAGTATGTGGTTTATGATTGGGTATTTTTGAAGGTATCTCCCATGAAAGGAGTAATGCGATTTGCAAAGAAGGGAAAACATAGTCCCCGGTATGGCGACCCATACTTGGTCTTGAAGAGGATTGATAGTATTGCATATAAATTGTAATTGTCCTCTAGTTTAAGCTCCATTCATTCGGTGTTCTATGTTTTGATGTTGAGAAAGTGTGTGGATGATCCTTCAAAAGTTTGTCCTTTAGAGGAGATAGGTATTTCAGAATCCTCATGTTATGAGTAAGTCCTAATTAAAATTTTTGATTGGCAAGTTCCTCGATTTCAGAAGAACGGTGTAGCCTCGTTAAAGATTCTATGGAGGAAGCACAAGGTTGAAGAGGTTACTTTGGAAGTCGAAGAGGACATGAAGTCCAAGTATCCACTCTTGTTTTCTGCTTCGATAATCATGCTTAAGGTATGTGTTATTCTTATCATCTTTGTTTTCTAACTTAGATAGAGGAAAGAGTGATTTCCTTAGCTTCTTTATTTTCTAAGTTTGTTAAAGGTAAGAGTAGAGGTATATGGAGTTAAAATATGCTAGCAATTTCCTTGACATATCATTCGAGGATAAATGATCCAAATGGGGTAGAATTGAAACACCTTGGATTTTGGCCTTTGAAAATTTCTTGAGCTTTGAGCTCACTACATGGTTACGACTGGGCCCAATGAGTTGTAACGTATCCTGACGAATCATTAGGATGTATCATAACCAGACCAGTAAGTTTGTGTCCTAATTTTGCTTTTAGTATGAGTGGCTCACTAAGAACCGTAATGATATGTTATGAGTCTTTAGTTATAATCGTAGGTTGTCCAATGTAAGTCCTAATTTGAGTTTTGTGTTGACTACGACTGGACCCTATGAGTTATAGGGTCCAATTATGAGTGGTGCCATTGAGTCGTAAGGATAACAGTGTAGGGTACCTTGGTCTTACTGCCTTGGTTACGACTGGTGGTAACGAGTTGTAAGGAGAGGTTATAAGCCAAGGGGTTGACTCATAATCAAAGGCGGCCCTTTTCAAATTTTTTGTTGATGGCATTCTAGACATTTCCCCCCTTACCCAACTTGAAACCCACATCTTATAACCTCTTTAGAGTGTCATTATATCTCAGAAATAATCAAAGTAACATCTTAAATACTCCCAAATTCTCAAGGTCAAGAACACTTAGGTTTTCAAGAGGTCGATCAATTTGGGCTCTTAAGGGTGACTTCTCTCCATACATCTTACTATTTTAGGCATGTTACTCTTCCCTCATTATTAATTTCATAAAATCATGTGTTTAAGGTATTGTTCATGAGATGTTTATATGGGTTTTGAAACAAAGGTTGGGGGTTTTCAATGTTTATGAATTGAATAATGTCTCTCATGGTATATATATGATTTCCATGTTTTATATGTAGTTTTGAGCTTTTGGGTGCATGGGTATGGTGAATGAATTAGGGAATTGTGATTTTCCCACACTTGTGACTTCTGAAGTGGTTATGACCCCAACCCCATAATGTGAAATTGGTTTTGATTATTAGAACTGAGGGAATTAGTAAAATTGAACAAGTCTTGAACTATTGCATGATACAAAGCGGTATTTGAAATATAATGGTATGATTTAATGAACAAAGGGATTCGGTGATACTCCCCCCCTCCCTCCATATATTAATAAACAAAGGGAGTTGTTTTCTCCAAGTTAATAGGAATTGTTTTGGCATATTATTGTTACCTTGCAAGTGTAGTTGGTATGACGATACCAACAATGTATGCCTTAATGTGGAATGTGTTTAAATGAATGAGAATGTGTGATGCTTGTTTTAATTAGGCTTTAATAAGGGTTTTGTATCTGAGTCGTAAAGTGAAAGACTAAGTGACAAATATTAGAAGCCGTGTTTGCTAGTGCGGGGGTCAAAGTGACTAGGGAGATTCGAGTCCCCCTTATTATTATTTCATGATTAGAGAGGTTTGATTCCCCCATAAATCATTATAAAATTAGGTGCTTAAGTCACCTTGGTATATGTTAGGAGGTTCAAGTCTCCCATGTACATACATGAGATTATTCTCTGATTCGTGTGGCTACATGCATTGGGGTCCAACCAGGGGTGAGAGTTGACGCCCATATCACCCATGGGTACTATTATATGATGGTTGAGCTACACAATTTAGGCTAAAGTTTTGAAATACATGTTAAGCCTTGTTCCCTACCCCGATATGTGATATATATATGTGTGTGTGTGTGTTTATGCATTTGATTATGTGCATTAGTATTTGAATGATTTTAAACTATTGATCATATCATTATGTTATCCTTACCACCAAGTTACATTCTAGCGTTCACCCTAAAAACCATCTTTGGACACTATATCCCTATGCAATATAGGAATTAGTTGTACTCCTATTCCTCCTGCTCAGTGACTTGAATTCGGGATCAGCTAGTGAGTCAGATTGACGTAGTGAGCTTTCATACTTTGAAAAGACCCCATTTTATGATAATGGTTTCCCTTACATTTTGACTATTCCTTTGAATTTGGTTTTTGTCTATTGTCGGGGGCATGTCTTGACACTTTGTTGATATTCAATTTAGATTATAGTTTGGAAGGCTTTCTTTAGACTACTGTGGCTATTGGGTGGTGTCGATCGGTCATTTGTCCAGTCTTCGATGGTACATTATGGATATGCATTTAAAAGTTTCTTAGACTACTGTACGCTATCTTGTTTTATGTTTGGAATTCATCTGACCTTGGGGTATGGTGTGTTTGGTTTGGTTAGGTGCAGGGGCGATCTCTGGTCTTGGTGGGACTTGAGATACCTACCACGGTCAGGCCTTGGTTCTGGTCGTGGCACATATAAAACCCTAAACCACATCAAAACCCATACTCAAAACCATCCAATTAAACCATTTAAATATATGCTTTCCATAAAGTAATAATTAGGGAAGATAACATGCCTGAAATATCATGAGTTATTTTGTCCTTAAGAGCTCTAATTGATGAACTTCTTTGAAACCCTAAGTATCTTGCTTGAGAGAATTTAGAGAGTTTGTGAGTTTTTTTTTATTGAGCTATGAATGAGAAATAACCCCTTAAAGTGATTTATGGTCGTGGGGTCTAAGTAAGGGAAAAGGGGAATTGATCAGAATGTCTTAAAAAAAATCAAAAAATCACCCGCCAGTTACTACCGATCCCCTTATAACTCGTAGGGTCACCCAACGACTCTTATCATCCAGTTGTAGGCTTGACAGTATCTAGGACCCCCAACACTGACTTGGTTATGAGTCGTACCATATGACTCATACTCAGTCATTATGACTCGCTTGGCCTAGTTGTTGTCAAAGAAAAAAACAATTTGGGCATCACACTGGTTTGGTTATGGAATACACAATATGACTATGATTGGTTCCAGAAGACCCGTCAAGACTCCGACAACTCGTAAGGGGAGTCATAGTCTAGGAAGTGATGATAAATTTTCAAAAAGTTTCAAGGACCAAAAATCCGAGGTGTTACTACTTGGTTGTCTCAACAAATGCTTCATAAGATAAAAGATGAGCTTGAATGAAGCAAAGAGCCTATCCCTTGGAGAATAATTTGACAAAGTAGAAAAGTGTGAGTAGAAAGGGGAATAGATGGATAATGAGTAGATAATTCTTGAAATAACTAAAGGAAATGAAAAGGGAAAGCTCTTAATATTGATTAGAAAAAGGATGATAGAGCAACCAAAAAAAAAGAAAAGAAAACGAATAAGGTAGAGAACTTGAATGAATTGGGCCTGAGAAACATGCCTGTGAAAGTGTTAAAGTGATTATGCTTTGGAAGGTTTACAAGTCTATTGATCTACAAATCCCTTATTTCGCCCATACCTTTATCAATACCCATAAGTCCTTTGTTATTTTTAACCTTGCAGGTCTATATAATAGGCAAATGACACAAGGAGCAATCTTATGGGTCAACTTGTTGTACTTGAATTTCTTTGTGGGAATGAGTAAGAATTCATTCTATTTCTATTCTTCCTTGTGAATTACATCGCACTATATGAGTAGAACCAACTGTTTCATGTGATGAAATCTACACCTTGAAGTAGAAAGTGATATCATACATTCAATAAGGGGAAAGCGAGCAAGACAAGACACTTAGCAAATTTGAGACAAATTTTTAAAGTCTAGTGTCCAGGTTTGATAGCCTTTTTTCTTCAAAACTCTCAACCTTTGATGTCTTTCATTTCTTGCATAGAAAATATTTTTAATGCAAAAAGAAGAGTGCTTGATGATCGTTTTCCATGATTTTTTGGAGGAACCAATTGAACCTTGTGGTGTTGGTTGTTTCATGTATTCTATTATATTTTTTAGTGTCAATAATACCTTTTTTTATTTTGAAAATCCTTGATTTCTTGAGGACAAGAAGTAGTTTAAGTTTTGGGGGTTGATAAAAGAGAAATCTGCTAACTTTTTAATCATTTAAACTTGAATTATCTTCTAGTTTCTGTTAATTCAAAGAGTACCTCATGAGAAATTGCTCGTTTGAGTAGGTAGTTGATGAATCTGAGGTCGATCTAATCATACGAGTCAAATGGAATACAAGAAGGAAGTAAAGGAGCTTATGATAAAGGATCAAAAAAAGTCACTTGCTTAAAATAGTCACATGCACACGCAGGAGAGGAGATGCACAGCATAATTCAAATTTTGATGAATTAAGCAAAATATTCATTTTTGTGAGATTAGACCATTTTACCCCTCCCTGTGGTTGCTTTATGGTATATCTGGGGTGTGGAGATGATTGGTATGGTTCCATTTGCATTTTGGTGTGATTTATGTAAAATGTTGTTTTTGGTGGCTTGAAAAGTCTTATAGTTAACTTTGGTCAACATTTATTGATTGTGCATTATATGAAAAAATGGACTACGCCAGCAGATTTGAAACATAGATTTTAGGTTGGTAACATAGTTGGTATGATTTTATGGCTTTAAATCTCATTTCAACCCTCGGTTTGAAAAGTTGTGAATTAGGTTTGGAAGGTAAACTTTGTGAAAACTACTTTTTTTTTTAAAATCTAATATTGCTATTGAGTCCAAAACATCAAATTTAATAAGTAGCATATTTCATTTGCATTCATGGGATTCCGGATTACTCTCGAGTGGTCCGCGGAGACTTGGACCCTATATATACCCATATTTTACTATTTTTCTCCATTTTTTAGATTTGCAGATTAGGGTTTCATACTTTTGATCTAATCTTGTAAACACGTATTTCAACTACTTTATTCCAATTTTTTCATCTAATTTTGGTTTTAATGCGGATTAAAGTGAAAATTTGGGGACTTTGGCTTGGAAGGCTTAAAACATGTATTTATTTAATTCAAACCCCGTTTTTACTTAGGTAAGTTTCTAATCTTATAATTTTAGTTTTTTCGTAATTTTATCTTCAAAACAACTTCAGATTCATGATTTCAAAATAAATTTTTAGGAATTTTGCCAATAAAGCTTAAACATGGTTTTTCTTCAATTTGAACCTCGTTTTTAACCTATTTTCACTTGGATTTTAGTTGTAGACTCTTAAGAACATGGAAACATGTTTTTGAAATAAAATTACAATTTTTCTCTTCTTTTTTGAAAATCCATTTTAGGGTTTCGTTTGACTTGAAAATAGGCAATATGGTATCATTGTCTATTTTTTAAGCATAGATTCTATACTCCATATTTTAGTTGATTCCGAGTCTGATCTTGAGGAGTAAAGGCTTTGTATTGAAGGCTTGTGGATGGGTTTTCGATATTCGAGATAGGTTATGGCTTAACTTTCTTTAAACTAGGCTGGGTAGTTAATATTGATACAAAAGCATGTTAAGGGTTGGGGAACTATTCATGAAAATTGATATATTATCATGTTGTGCCTATATAGGGGCCTATATGTTAATGTTATTTGGTTTTTCTGGAACATTATTTGCTATGTGACCTTATGGGGTCTTATATGATATTCTTGGATTGTGTACATAAAATTAAGCATATTTTGTTGTTGCAAAGTCCTAATGTGGTATCAATAGTGTATTTCTATTCTTTACATTCCATTTGCATATAAATTATGTGGGTTTCATGGATGGTTAGACTAATGGATGGATTTTTTGCTCATTTAGTTGATATATTAGTTAGAAATGGAAATTCTCATTCTAGCTAATTGTGAGCATTACATCCTCATATACATTCTTCAAACATTGGAACCACCGTGGAAATGCTGGAAATACTGGCTTTTTTGACAAAAAATAAGACATCTTTAAAAACCTCTACCAAAGGATGTATCAGAGAGGAGATATGGATATAATATTGGACATGGATTATATACGAGTTGACGAAACACCCATGGATCCTACATCATGAAGCTTTATCTTTGTACGTGTATATGAAGGTTGTGCAACAACCTCATGCATCACATCATCATCATCTTCATTGCACTTACATCATTGTGCTTATGTGTGATTGTATTTTTATCTTGACTTATTATCCACCCATTGTTCTACTTACCTTTACTTGTGTTTGATATTCGTATATATGTATATGTTCTCCTTTTTCCCTACATGTATTTTCTATATATGTGGATATTAGAACTTTTAGTGGAGGTGATGTGGTCTACCGCTAGGAACATTTTCTGATTGCAAGTGACATGCCCTTAGTGTACATTTTGTATGCTTTATTTTTTACTTTGCGAAGTCAGCCTATGATATCTACTGAGTACAAGTGGACTGCACTAACCCCTACTGCACCTTTCAGTGCAGATCTTGGTTTGAGTGTACCTCATAATGGTTGACTTCGGGCGATACTTTAGAGCTATTCGAGGTAGCAGTTGGATTCTTGCTTCCAGAGTTGACTACTACCTTTCTTTACATAGACTGCTTCTTTATTCGTGTTCAGAGACAGAGTTGTTCTGGTTTTGAATATCTTATGTATTTTGATCTCGAGTTGTACTAGTGATGTTCTTACACTGTGGCACCAGGTTTTAGGATTACGGTATTAATGATTATATCTTTTTGCTTTACTATATTGTGTGGTTTGGCTTCATTCTAGAAGCCTTACTTGGGTCATTATTATTATTTTCCCTTTTTTATTAGTTTGTATGATAGGCTTACTTGTCAAGAATTCTCACAATAAGTGTCATCATGGCCCTTAGATTCTGCGTTGTGACAAATTAATATTAGAACAACCAGGTTTATTGGTCTCAACAGTGTAAGAATGAGGTGTTTCATAGAGTTTTGGATTGGTATGTAGACGTCCGTACCTATCTTTTAGAGACTATAGGATGTCTTTGGGAAATTTCCCTTATTTTTTTCCTTATCGTACAGATTTACTTCATAGAGTTTGTTCCAAGTTATATTTCAATCCTTTCTGTGCAAATAGTGATGACTAAATCTCATAAGGTTAGAGATGTGGATCCTTTGTTCAAGAAGCAAGCCCAGTCTAGAAGGCGAGTTGTGATTTGTAGACGGGCTTGTGGTAGTGGACGGGCACATGGATTTTCCCCGTCTAGGAGTTGAGCATGTTGGGGGTTTGTGTCCTACTATTTTCTCACCGAGTTCTTCTACCCAAGACTTTAAGGATTTTTTATTCTCTTGATGACTCATTTGGAGGGTGGTCCTTTGAGTGTGTTTGGTAGTGTTCCCCATCTTTGAGTATTTCACCTCCATCTGTGTTAGAGTCTGCTTATGGTGTTCCCCAAGTGTGGATCCTTTAATCGTACCTATTTCAGTTTTTAGTACTCCATAGACTTCAAGTGTAATTCCTCCTTCAACACTTGCATCTGAGTATGGTATTCTAAAATCATAAGTTCAGCCTTTGTCTATGTTACCTCCTCAGATAGGATCTCAGGCAGCAAGATTCACCATACCTCATCTTATGGCAAGCATATTTATGTCTTCTGAAGATCTAGAGAGGTTTGACAGATTCACTAATTTGGGTCCTCCTAGATTCAGTGGTGGTGTGGGCGAGGATTCCTATGAGTTCTTCATTGACTATCATGAGAAATTTCATAAAGTAGGTTCACTAAAGTTGCATGGTATTGCATAAACTACTTATCAGTTGAGGGATACTGCTAGAGATTGGTGGAGGTCACTTATTGATTGTAGACCTTTTGATTCTCTTGAGATGACTTGGGCCTAGTTTGTTGAGGCCTTTTTGGAGAGGTTTATGCCTTACAGTCTGAGGGATCGGATGAAAGATGAGTTTAAACACTTGGAACAGGGGTCCATGGCTGTTGCAGAGTATGATGCATACTTACATGCCTTGTCTAGATATTCTTATGCCAGTATTTCCATCGAATTTTAGAAGATTTGCAAGTTCATGAAGGGTCTGGATGTTTTTATTTAGCTAGCTAAAACTCAGATTGTAGTGTTTGGAACATCATTTTAGAGTATAGTAGATCATGCTAAGATGACTGAGGGTACCCTTTGATCATCTCAGGAAGGCACTAAGAGGGTGACTCATTTGGATGAGTTCATAGTCACACTTTTTTAGGTAGGAATTCTAGAGGTTTTTGTGGTTATCATGGTAGACCCATGCAGGACGACTGGTAGAGTTCAAGTAGTGGGTCTTTTGGTTCAGCAGTTTAGGGTGGTCGCTTTAGTCTAGCTATACCTCCTTCTATTGATTCAGATCATAGATTTTGCTATGTGTGTGATAAGATAGGATATTTGGCCAAAGATTATCACCGTCGTGTGCTTGAGCTACCTATTTCAGCTGTGAGAGGTAGAGGTTCCACTAGAAGAATGTGAGGCAAAGGTAGTGGTGCCGGCGATAGTGATATTGGGGTTACTCAGGCAGTTGGTAGTCATGGACAATGCTATGCAATACCCATTAGACTAGATGAAGAGGCTTTTAATATTATTAATGCAGGTATCGTCCCTATTTTTTCAGATTTGCATCTGTGTTATTTGATTCAGGATTTGCTTTCTCTTATGAGTCAATATATTTTACTTTGAGTTTTGATTTCTATTAGTGATCCTCTTACCATGCCTATTTGTATATCTACCCCTATAGGAGATTCTTTAGTGGTGGATTGGGTGTACCGATCTTATGTTGTGACTTTTTCTAGACGTGAAACTTGGGTAGATTTACTTGTATTAGATATGGTTGACTTCGACGTCATTTTAGGTATAGATTTCTTGGCTTCTTACCATGCTATCTTATATTGTTATGCTAAGACAATGATTTTAGCTCCGCCAGGTATGCCAAGGATAGCTTGGAAGAGAGCATTTTATTTAGGTCCCAAGAGGGTCATTGCTTATGTTTAATCTCGTCTCTTGGTTGGGAGGGAATGTTTGTTTTATTTGAATCATATTTGTGATATTAGTATTGCTTTGCATCCTCTTCGGATTCTATTCATGTTGTCCGTGAGTTATGTTTCCAACAAATTTTCCTGGTATGCCTTTGGATTGTGATATTGACTTTGCTATTGATGTTGAGCAGAGCACCTAGCCCATCTCAATTCTTTCTTATAGGATGGCACCAATTGAGTTGAATGAATTGAAAGATCAGTTGTAGAAGCTGTTGGATAAAGGATTTGTCCAACTTAGTATGTTGTATTGGGGTACGCCTGTCTTGTTTTTAAAGAAGAAAGATGGGTCTATGCGTATATGTATTGATTATCGAAAATTCAACAAGGTGACAGTCAAGAATAAGTATCCTTTTCCTCATATTGAGGATTTTAGCTTTGGATATTCCAAAGACAGTTTTTCGGACTCGATGTAGTCATTATAAGTTTTTGCTCATGTCCTTTGGGTTGACCAATACACCAGTCACATTCTTAAAGTTGATAAATTGGGTGTTTTGACAGTATCTCGACTCCTTTGTTATTATATTTATAGATGATATCTTGGTTTATTCCAAAAGTGAGGTCGATCATACGGAGAATTTACAGATTATGCTTCAAAGGTTGAGGGATGAGAAGTTGTATGCTAAGTTCTCCAAGAGTGAGTTCGGGTTGGATTTTGCCTTTTTCTAGGGTCATATGGTGACTAAGGATGGTATTATGGTTGATACAAATAAAATTACAGTGTTTTTTATTGGGATAGGCATATATCGCCCATCTAGATTCAGAGTTTTTTGGCTTGGCAGGTTACTACCGGTGTTTCATTGAGGGTTTCTTATCTATTGCATCTCTATTGACCAAGTTGACTCAAAAGAAGATTTCCTGTTCGTTGTTTGATGTTTGTGAGACAAGCTTTCAAAAGCTCAAGAATTTGTTAACATCATCTCTTATCTTGACTTTGCCTAAGGAAGGCGTGAGTTTTACCATCTTTTGTGATGATTTAGGAGTTTGTTTAGGTGATGTGTTGATGCAAAAGGGTAAGGTGTTTGAATATACTTCTCGTCAGTTAAAGGCCCATGAGAAGAATTACCCTACACATGATTCGGAGTTATGTGTGGTTGTTTTTACTTTGAAGTTGCGGAGGCACTACTTGTATGGATTCCATTGTGAGATTTTCTCAGATCATCATAGCCTTCAATATTTCTTCACCTAACGAGATCTTAATATGAGGCAGTGGCGTTGGCTTGAGTTTTTTAAGGATTATGACTTGACTACTCTCTATCATCCAGGCAAGGCTAATATAGTAGCAGATTCCTTGAGTCAAAATTCGACTAGTATGGGTAGCTTGGCACATCTTTTAATCAGGAGAGGCCTATTAGAGGTTCAATCTTTAGCTAACCAGATGGTTAGGTTTAATATTTCAACACCTGGGTGTGTTTTGGCATTCCTGGAGGCTAGGACTTCATTGATAGAGCAGATTCGGGCTTATCAGATTGATGATGTTAGATTGAGATTGATTCGGGGTAAGGTGTTGAGTACTGAGGCTACGGAAGCTTACTCAATTCAGGTGGGATTTTGAGGATTAGAGCCTAAGTTTTTGTGCTGAGAATGGCTGATTAGATTTTGGAGAAGGCCCATTGTTCTAGGTATTCAATCCATATTAGAGTGACTAAGATGTAGTGTGACTTGAGGAAGCATTATTGGTGGGGTAGTATGAGGAAAGATATAGCAGAATTTGTAAATTGTTACCTATGTTGCCAGTATGTGAAGGCCGAACATATGAGGCCGGGTGGTTTTCTTCAAAGGCTACCCATTCTTGATTGGAAATGGGAATAGGTCACCATGGTCTTCATGACTGGATTGCCTCGTACATCTCGTGGTTCTGATAGTGTTTGGGTCATCGTGGATTGATTGACCAAATTTGTTCATTTTATTCCGGTTCAGATTTCTTTAAGTACTAAGAGGTTGGCCCGTATCTATATTCATAAAATTATGCATCATCATGGCGTGCCAGTGTGTATCATCTCAGCTCAAGGTTCAGTATTCACATCTCACATTTGGAAGACTTTTCAAGAGGAGTGGGGTACCTATGTTGATCTTAGTACAACGTTCCACCCCCAGACCAAGGGTCAGTCAGAGAAAACTATTCAGGTTTTGGAGAATATTGATAACACTCAACTTACATGTCAATTTAAGTGTAAGACGGTTATTGTCAATATATTTAACCAACTAAGAGTCAGGGTCAAATCCACAAGGAACAAAGTGAGTGGTGATTGAGTAAATTCAAAATAAAGGTTGCTTTCTAAGCTCAAACCTATGGTACAGAATGGTTTGAGGGTTCTCAATCTTTTGCAAATGTGAAACTAATTCTTGGGCTTATAAAGGACCAATTCGAGACTAAGAATAATTAGAGTATAATCAATTAAAATGGATCTTGGGACTATGTTTTCCTTGGGGCAAATTATGCATGGGATCATGATGATTCTGTGCAAATTCTAATCGTTGATGATGTAGTAGGCTAGGTTTAAGTTCTTTGAAGCTAGTTTTCCAACAAAACCTCAAAGATGTCACTCATTGACCCTTTCAAGTACCTAACGAGTGTGTCAATTAAAGTCACCTGATACCGCAATTGGGTATTCCTATTTCTAGGATGATACTCATGGCATAGTCAAACTCCTAATCACCCTTATGTCTAAGATAGTGAAAAATTGGCAAGACATAGCCATAAATTGTCTACTATTACTTTGGTTCCCACATTCCTCTTTCAAGAATGAGGTGGGTTCCTAAAGTTCACCCAAACCCCTCTTTCAAGGATGGTTTGAGCTTTCAAGAGCTTGAGATTTTCATCCATCAAACCCATTTGGGTATTTGGGTCTTTCTCCAATAAATCCCAACCAATTTACTCAAGCAACTAGTAAATGCACAAAGAAATCAAATCCCACACATATTTACACCCTAATCTACCATTATCCCAAGAGGTAGGTCTAGCATATAATAAGAATAATGAAAACAAATATACCAAGATGTCCATCAAAGTTATTCATAAGAAAACAAAGAGAGGAAAAACCACACTTTAGACTCAGATGAATCTTCAATAGACAAAGCCAAATCTTCACTTTAAAGCTCCTCTAATTTTTTCTTGTCTCAAATTATGTAGATTTAAGCTCCAAGCTCTAAGAAATTACAAAACCCTAAGCTATGGATGGGAGATAGGGTTGTAGAATGATGGACATCCCTTGAAATAAAGGGTTTTGAGCCTTAAATAGAATTTGGGGGCGGCTGGACAAATGACATTTTTACCCCTGGGTCATTTTCCGCTCTCACGCGATTGCGGAGGCTTGGTCGTGATTGCACCTATTGTTGTCGCGGAGGATGGATCGTGATCTACATTGGTTGACTAACTTGATTGACCGGGATCGCGGTAACTGAGGGTCAGATCTTGCTCCTGCTTCAGCTCGTCCAGCTTTTGCACTTCTATTCCCTTTGTGATCCTTTTTAGCTCAAGGTTGCTTCTTTTTTTTCTCAGCACCTGCATACCTGCAAAATATGGGAATTAATGCAATTAACCACAAATATGTCTCACTTAGACATTCAAATCATAGTAGTGTCCATAAATGTTGAGTGCAAATGAGTGGTAAATTCACCACTCATCAACACCCCTAACTTAAAGCTTTGCTTGTCCTCAAGCAACACTACCTTTTACCAGGAGACAATGCACTTTTATGCCCAAATCAGACGACCCAAATAATCATGATGACTTCAACATGATTACTACCACAGATAGCTCTTCAAACATGGGAAAGACTATTTTCACGACACCCCTCAACTTAAGACGTAATTTTTAAGGATGCAAAAGACTTCAGAGAGAAATCATGCAACAATTACTATTACTCAATAAATGACTCCTCTTTGACCTCAACTACATTATACCCCTTTTGCCTAATTTATCGAGAGATGACAAAATCACCCACCTCAACTTGTTTACATGCCTCCTCACAAGAAGAAAAATTTTACACACCTAGTTATCAAATATTCAACAAGGAATTTAAGTATGAAACTCTCTCTCTCTCAAGAACTCTCAATATTAACAAGTACTATGCCTTAGGCTTGGCCCTATTTTCAATTGCCACTACAATGAATGCACTTGGTTGGAGATCTCAAAGGACTTTTTGAGCTTGTAATGTAGGTTCGGTGTAGGGTAGGATATTATTTGGGAACAAAGTGACTATACCCTCCTTAAACATATACATTATACTTTTTCATTCAAATTCTTATCATGGGCCACTTCTTTTGTTTTCACTCTTTAAACATGTGTCTACTTTTACTACCTTGATTCACCCATATTTTGGAAAGCATTTTCTTTTCACCTCTTTACCTTGTACATTTTATGCTTTTCTTTCCTTTCTGTGGTCCCTAATTTTTCCTATTCATTGTTCTCAAAATTTAGCTCTTAGGCACTAACTTACATTCTCATCGCCCAAATTACCTCTTCTAATCTCCACTACCCCCAACTTAGGCTTTTAGCCTCAATTTACATTTTTAAGTCCAAGAAAGATATGGTTTAAAAGAGGGATAAGAATTGAAAGGCACACGATTTGCAATGTATTTGCAAAAGAAAGGTATAAAGGCTCAAAGTGGGTGAATAGGCATAATGTCCATGCAATGGTAGGCTTTTAGTCCAAAATGGACTTCTAAATTTGTAAAGATGGCCTAAGATCATTTCCCCAACCAAGTACGATCAAAATTATCTTTGAGAGGCTAATGGGGTAAGTTTTATATGGTACAAGAATAAATGAGATTCAAATAAATAAGCTCACCATACATGGCATGCAAATTCAGCAAGGAGGCTCAATTGCCCCTCCCGCTAGAGACAAAAATAAAGTATCTACCAATTTTCACAAGTCAAATATTTGGAGTCACAAAAAGAGAAAAAGAATTGTTACAATGCCACTCATATCCATGCCCTTGATTTTTGAAAAATTTTAGATGGAGGGGGTGATTTGTTTTGCATTTGCACCATCATAATTTGCTAATCGTGGTAATAACCCAGTGAAGAATAAGTATCCCCTTTCTAGGATTGGTGATTTTTTCGACCAGCTTCAGGGTGTTAGATGCTTCTCCAAGATTAATCTTCGTTCAGGGTGTCATCAATTAAAAATTTGGGAGTGTGATATTCCTAAGACTACTTTTTGAACCTAGTATGGCCATTATGATTATCTAGTTATTTCATTTGTATTGACTAATCCTCCAACTGCTTTTATGGATCTTATAAACCAGGTATTTAGGCAGTTTCTGGATCTATTTGTGATAGTCTCCATTGATGATATCTTGGTGTATTCAAAGATAGAGAAGGATCATACCAATCACCATTGAATGGTGTTGTAGACTCTTAAGGATCAGAGGTTGTATGCTAAATTTTCTAAGTATGAGTTTTGGCTGAATATTGTGAATTTTCTTGGGCATGTAGTGTCTAGTGAGGGATCAAGGTGGATCCATATAAAGTTGATGCAGTTAAGAGGTGGCCTAGAACCATGACTCCAATCGACATTAGGAGCTTCTTGGGCTTAGCCGTGTATTATAGGAGGTTTGTTGGGAGTTTTTCTTCTATTGTTGCTCCATAGACAAAGTTAACTCGGAAGAAGGTCAACTCCTTATGGTCCGACGCTTCTGTGAGTAGTTTTAAGAAGTTGAAGAATAAGTTCACTTCTGGGCTAGTTTTGACCCTACTCGAGGGTACTTATGGGTTTGTTGTATATTGTGATCATTCTGGTATGGGACTACGTTGTGTTTTGGTGCAACATGATAAGGTTGTAGTCTATGCCTACAGGAAGCTTAAGGTTCATGAGAGAAATTATCCGACTCCTGATTTAGAGTTAGCAGTTGTGGTTTTTGCTTTGGAGATTTAGCACTATTATCTATATGGGGTGCATGTGGATATCTATTCAGATCATAAGAACTTGCAATATATGTTTATGCAGAAAGAATTGAGTCTCAGCCAAAGGAGGTGGCTTCAATTTCTCAAGGACTATGACATAAGACTTTACTACCATCCAGGTAAATCTAATGTTGTTGTTGATGCTCTTAGAAAGTTATCTATGGGGAGCTTATCCCATGTCGATTAGGAGAAAAGAGAATTAGTGAAGGATATTCACGGGCTGGTTAACTTGGGAGTTCATCTTTTAGACTTTGAGGATGGGGAGTTATTGTTCAAGAAGTGGTAAAATCATCTCTTGGTGCTGAGGTGAAGGAAAACCAAGCTTTGGATTCCATACTTATGAAGATTAAGGATGATAAGGGTTAGTAAAAGGTTATGGCGTTCGAGATTGGGAGAGATGGCATTCTGAGGTATCAAGGCAGATTGTGTATTCCTGATGTTGATAGGCTGTGAGAAAAGATTTTGACTGAGGCTCATGTGTCCAGAATACAGCTCATTCAGGTTCGACTAAGTGTACCATGATTTGAAAGAGATCTATTGGTAGAACAATTGAAGAAAGTCGTAGCAAACTTTGTGGCAAACTATAATGTTTGTCAATAAGTCAAGGTTGAGTATTTGAATCCTAGTGGCATGTCTCAAGAGATAAAGTTACCCATGTGGAAGTAGGAGATGATCAACATGGACCTCGTTACGGGTATTCCATGGTCTTGCAATCAGTATGATTTGGGTCATAGTGGATAGGATGACTAAGTCTGCTTACTTCTTGCCTGTGAGGACTAATTACTCAAGAGCGGATTATGCTAAGTTGTTCATTCAGGAGATCCTTTACACCCTCAAATGGATGGGCAAGCGGACCATACTATTCACACTTTGGAGGACATGCTAAAGGCCTATGTGATTAATTTTAAGGGAAGTTGGGTTGATTACTTGCCTCTTATTAAGTTTGCATACAATAATAGTCATCATTTGTGTATTCACATGGCTCCTTTCAAGGCTCTTTATGGTAGAAGGTATAGGTCTCTTATTGAGTGGTTTGAGTTTTGTGAGACTAGGTTGATTGGTCCTAACTTGATTCACCAAGCCATGGAGAAGGTAAAGGTGATTAGAGATAGGCTTAAGACTGTCTAGAGTTGCCAAAAGTCTTATGCAGATGTGAGGCAAAGTAAGTTGGAGTCTGAGATTAGTGATTGGGTGTTCCTAAAAGTTTCTCCTATGAAAGGAGTGATAAAGTTTGGGAAGAAAGGGAAGCTCAGTCCCCGTTATATTGGTCTGTATTAGTTTTTTAGAAGAGTTGGGAATGTTGCTTATGAGTTGAAGTTGCTCGCGAGTTTATCTTCTATTCATCTCGTTTTCCATGTTTCTACGGTGAAGAAGTGTGTGGATGATCCTTCTTTGGTTGTTCCTATGGAGGATGTTTATATTTTGAATTCCTTGTCTTATGAGGAAGTCTAGGTGGAGAATTTGGATAGGCAAGTTCGTAGGTTGAGAACTAAGGATGTGGCTTCAGTAAAAGTTCTTTGGAGAAATCAAAAAGTGAAATAAGTTACATGGAAAGTTGAAGATGATATGGAGACTAAATATTTGTTCCTGTTCCCGGGTTGGATGAAATGCTTAAGGCATGTGTTCTTTTATTCTAACCGCATTTCGAATTTATTCTTAGTTCTAGTTGCTTTTAGTCGTGTATTAGTGCTAGGGTGCCCCTAACTTGTCATTCAAGGATGAATGATCCAACGGGGGGATAATGTAATACCCCGAAATTTGGACTCTAAAATTTTTGAAGTGAAATTTAACTGCCCAGGCAACGACTCAAGGGTCGAGTTGCTATCACTTTTCACGAGTCGTTAGGTGAGATTCCGTGTCTTACCAATAAAATTGCCCAAGGTTACTATTTGGATCACGACTAGACCTCATGAATCGTTATGTAAGGTCATAAGTTGTGGTGAGGGATTTGTGATCAAAATAGTGAGATGGCCCAAATTTTCTGCTCAAGCCACGAGTCCAGGCAACGACTCGTGACTAGTTACCACGAGTCATTGCTCTACTTATAACGACTGAGAGCCATTTCTCCTGCACGTTTTTAATTAAGGCTAATTTGGTCTTTTCCTTCCTTTGCACTCTAACCATAACCTTAAAACATCTAAGGGACCCTATTAACATTAGTTAATCAAATCAAATACTACTCTCATCATCTTAAACTTCCCAAAGTAAGAGAAAACTAAGGTTTCAAAGAATTCAATCTTTACGCTGGATTTTCTTCCTATTCTTACGTGTTTCAGAAATGTGTCTCATCCATAAACTTATTATTTTCATCATGGCATGACTTGGTTTAATAATCATGTTGTTTATTTGTGGGATTGAAAATGGGGTTGAGGGGTTTTGAATGGTAATAACTTGGATTGTTTTTCCTATGATTTAAAATGCATTGTTCATACTTTAATTAATGGGATAGGGATGAATTGGGGCAATATGGTATGATTTGGAATAGGGAACAGGGGTTACCCCCAAATTGATAGATTTTAGCTTGAAATTAACATAACCTCAACCCACTTGGTAAATTGGTTTTGAAATATGGGTAATTGCATAGCTTTACTTGATCCTTTAAACTATTGCATTGCATTAAAGGATAAACGGAATAAAAATGGTTTTAAAAGGCCTTAGTGGCAATGGTTGTAAATTAAAATAAAGCTTGGGAGTCTACTAGTTATGGCATAATGGAATCAACTTGCAAGTATAATAGGTATAACAATACCAAATGGAAAATGCCTTAAAAATAACTCCTAGGTTAACGGATGGAATTATGTGCAAATGTTGTAATTTGGTCTTAAACGAGGATTGTGTAACTCGTCATGAAGGTGGAGGTCCTGGGTGAACCAATACTGGAAATCACATTTCCAGGCGTGGGGGTCTTTGTGACCGTGTGCATGGTTCACACATTATATATATTATTGGAATGGTTGGAGCCTTGGTGTCTCTGGCCCTTCCTCGAATTTCTTCGGGTAATGCGGATAACACGTGTTGGGTCCCTTTCAGCCGGCAGGGCTAAACGCATATAGCCTGTGGGTGCCCTTAGTACGAATAGAGCTACATAGTTGGAGTTTATGGTTTTAAAATCTCATGCGCATGACCCTTGTACCCTATCCCGCTTATATATATATATAAATATGTGCGTATGGTTTTGACTAACTTTGGACGTGACACTATTTTATCCCTTTTCCTAAGTTACATGTCAGTGTGTATCCCACTAACCGTCCCTGGATGCTGCATCATTTCATGATATAAGGTCCTAGGATTCTTTGTTTACTCGTGTGCAGTCTTAGGTGGAGCAGATATCAGTTGAGTTATTGTGAAGTAGTGAGCCTCCATCATCCAGAAAACTTTACCGTTTCATTAGGTTTCTTTTTATATTTTCAGAATTAAAAGAGTTTCACTGCCATGGTCGGGGCATGTCCCAACCTAGTTAGGTATCTTGATTTTTAGATGTTGTGGACAAGTGTGGGTTGGTTGTTTGTGTTGACTCTTAGTTTTTATTTGAGTCACCTATTCTCCTTAATATCACATTTAGGTTATCTTCTATTGTTTATTATGTTGTGCTCTTGAGGTAAGGAATAAGGGAATGATCTCCGACCCATGGTGGGCTTGAAATACCCATCACGACTAGGCCCTGATCCAGGTCTATCATGATCCGAGACTATCCCCTAATCGTAATATGGTGTTTAGAACTATAAGTGATCCCAAGCTAACCCATATACTGACATACTGCTTGAGCAATTGATTTATAATGTAAATAAAAGCTAAATTTTCTGAGCGGAAACATAATTATGAGAAATTTTGAATGAAGGTAATATTGATAAATTTACAACATGATAAAACTGAACAAAGAACTTAAATTACATATCATGACTTTGACTGACTATCTATGAAGCCTCTACTAAATTGACTATAGGTGGCTGGGATATGCATCCAACTACCACAAATCAATACATAAGAATCATAATAATATAGTACATGAACTACAACTACAACTGATTGGAGTTTCCAAAATAAGAGAACTCATCACCTGCTAGTTAAGATGCTAAGAACTGTCTGACCCTGATATATGGACTACATCTGGTACCTATATCATGAAAGAATGTAGACATTAATGCATACGTATGGTCAGTACTTTGAAATGTATTGAGTATATAGGGACATGCACTAAGTTACAGAAATATTTAAAACATGCTTTAAAACTGAGGATATAATTTATTTGCTAAAACATACATTTAAAACATGGCTATACGTGAAAACTATAAGTCATAGTGAGGTTTATAAATCATCAGCCGAAAATAATCTTATACGCTAGGAAGTGGTAGAAACATGAATGTTATATGTAAATCTTATGTAAAGCTGAACATTTTATAAAACTGAACCGAGGATTATGTATGGATACTGAGCATGAAAATATGAACATGTAAGATGAATGCAAGACCAAGTAAAGCATGTACTGAAATGATCTGAATAACTGATATTTGAATAATTAAATACCTAAAAATCTGATTACTTGGTCAAGCACACCTGAACTAATATAGACTGGGTACTAACTGAAACCGTGGGAGCTATCATGTAACCGACATGCCCCAATCAAAGCTAATCAGGATCCAACCTATAACCCCAGTTGGAAGGGAATCAGTACCTTTTCATGGGTACTAACACATGGCTGACAATGTGGATCCACAAGGTTGATGTCTCGTAGGACTAGAGAGTCAATCCTACACTGGTGGGTGACTCCTGAGAGAGTGTCAGTCCTAAAATGGCAGGTGACATCTCATAATCCTACGTTGGCTATGTAGTTCTGGAATGTAGGGACCACTACTAAGGTCTCATTCCTAACTGGCGGGTGATCCCCATCCCTAGGTTCGCTCGGTGTTAAATCCTACTCCCAACTGAATCACACTAAAACACAAATTGGTACATGCACTAATAAATGATAAGCTCAGGTCATGATATTCTAAAAATAATAGTGCATGCATAATCTTTAAAAAATCATGAACATGTGACCTGATATATTTAGCATGAAATAATATTGGTGAGTTCATTATAAAAAAAGATGATCTAATGTGGTGATTAAATCACGATTTAGACTAACTTGTTACTTAAAAATAGAAACATGCAAAAACACAGAGGTATCGAGTCTTCATAACCCACCAGCTTTGAATGATACAAAAATAAGATAATATCACTTACCACATTGGTATAAATTCATAATTCAGAGTCCCAAACATAATACATTTTAATGAATGAATAAGCTACATGAATTTGACATGGGGATGTGTTAAACTTGAGAGTACAACCTGTTCACATGGTTTAATCCATAAGTTGGTAACTTTAACATAGGATCAATTGAATATGACATGGGTAATTGGAATTCAAAGCATGAAATAACCTAATATATGGGGAAAGACATGTTGACATAGCTTTAATTCGAATTACTAAGGTAACCATGGATTATATTCATGATTCACATGGACAATTTCGCACAAAGAAGATTAAAAATTCATACTTGAACAAAAAAAGAGATTTTGGGACTCAACGGGTGGAAGGATCCAATTGATGAATACCCCACTTACCTGAATATAGAAACCTTAGATAAATTTTTGGGGGTTCAAATTGAACTGAAGAACCCTAGCTGACTTTGGGGAGAAATAAATTGTCTTTTTTTATCAGTGACGAATGATTTCTAAGTTATGATAAGTTAGGGTAATATTCACGCTTGATAACTGTTGTTTAAAGGGTGAAACAACGGAGTTTTGGGGTTAAAAGAGTGGGAAAAGACCAAAAAAAATCTTGGAATCATCTGGAAGCCGTTCCAATGACTTAGGTGATGACTCGTATGGTTTGGCTACAAGTCATGGCTTGATTCGTAGTCAAAAAACTATTTTCAGCCTTTAATTCCCAAATTACGACTCCCTCCTACGACCCGTAATAAGACATTACGAGTCGTAGTCTGCGCAGCTTTGACAGTGCTTCAGTATTATGGCCATAAATTTTCACCCCCGATATCGGATTAAGAAGAAATTGATATCGTTGGAAAGATAATTTAATTATATATCTATTGGTGGGTCTTGAGATCAAAAATTTTAAGTACACCAAAAGTTATGCTCGTTTGAAGATAACTATAGTTATATTCTTCACAAGAAAATCACTAAGGGATGTTTTCACTTGCCTATAAGCTAGGAGCTATTTGTGACCTTAATATGCATCTAAATCACTAATAAAACTACCAAATATAAGGTTTGATCTTTCATGAAATTAAAGCATGGTTCTAGCATTGGTTTGGATATTCGGGGTGTCACAGGGTCGTGACATATTCTTAGTAATGATTGTGTCAATCCAATAGATGCAATTGTAGATAGTACATATTCTGTACAGACACTTTAGTGACTCAGATTACCTCCAACAAAGATCAATTCCTACTCAAACTCTAGACATAGTGGACTCGATCAATGAATTTATGATTTCACTTAATCATAGACCTGATAAAATATATTTGAGTTCTAATACAGTTTGTATATCTGTTCATTCTTTTATGGCATTGGATCACGTGCATGCATCGAAATTCCTAATCAGTATCAAGTGTTCTGGAATTCCAAGTCATTTAATCACATTAAAGGTAGGTGTACCGTTAATGTTATTGAGAAACATAGATCAATTATTAGGATTGTGTAATTGGACGAGGTTAATCATCACAAGACTTGGAAATCAGGTTATAGAAGCTAAGGTTTTATCAGGTAAAATGGCTGGCTGGTAAAAAAGTGTTTATCCCAAGAATGAGTTTGACAACATCTGATGCAAGAATACCTTCTAAGTTCCAACGAAGCCAATTTCCCATCGTTGTCTCATATACCATGACCATCAATAAAAGTCAAGGCCAATTATTTACTCTTGTTGGGTTATTTTTTAAGAAATCAATGTTTACACATGGACAATCATACGTTGCTCTTTCATGAGTGACGAGTAGGAAAGGATTAAAGATTTTAGCCTACGACAATGAAGGAAAAATAAAAATGAAGTAAAAAATATAGTGTACAAAGAGATTTTTCGTAATTTAATTTGAGAAATTGATAAATAAATTTTTCATTGTCTTTTGTTCTTATATGGTTGGGCAGTTTGCTAATAGATTTGTCATGTTAATTGATTCTTATTAATCAAAATGAGTATTTTATTTGCTATTCGCTCTAAATTCTTTTTCATATAAGCACAATAGTAAAGAAATAGTTGAATACTAACCAGTGGTCCAGAGAAGGCAGATATATCAAAACCAACATGATAGAGCCGCTAATCTGAAGGGGAATCAAGACTAGCATTGTATAAAGCCACTAAACTACATGGGAGAATAAAGTTGTTTGGTGATTTCATATAATACACTTTTTCTGACAACTCATAAAACATAAACACTTAACTCATTTTCACCACGTCTAACAACTTAGTGTGTTGGTGTCCACGGGAAAAACTGACTTGAGATTCTTTAGGAAGTCGTATTGATACTCATCAGTGAATTAATAAAAATGGAGAAAAGGTTGATTGAGTTTTGTTTCTTTTCGTTCCTTTTCATTATATAATGAATTAATAAAAATGGAGAAAAGGTTGATTGAGTTTTGTTTCTTTTCGTTCCTTTTCATTATATAGATAATTATGTACATTCGGTATTTTATATTCTACTACATTCAGTGTGTAATGTGGAAATTAGAGATCTATTAATGCTATGCCAAAATATCATTAAAGTTTTTTCGATGAGTTGTTCAGCTTTTTCAAATAAGAAATCATAACTAAATTTAGTTATTAGGAAAATATTTATTAATGCTAAGTACTTCAAGTTAGTAATTACACATTTCGTGCTAAAAGATTAGTCTTATCGCAAGTACCCAACTCAAGAACTTCTTAACTGATGATACCTTGGGTGTTCATTCTACTATTCCAAAATTGATGAAAGAAACATGCAACAAAGACTAATAAAAAATCACTGAAATAGGTACCTCAGAAGATAATGGATCCGTTATGTTCAAATCCTTTAGGAGGAGAGCATAGGAATTCTTTGGACTAAATTTTTATCATATTTTGTAGGTTCAATAATCTAACACATTTTGAAAGGCTAACAGTGACAAAGAAGCAACTAACACAACAGAGGATAATCATACCAAGTTGATTTCATAGTAGTTTGTGTGGGGAAGTTCAGCCAGGTTCCAAACATCCCAGAATTTCCTAGAACAAAGGCCTTGAAGCTTTTGAGGGTTAAGTAATCCATTCAATGAACCCAAAATGAACCCAAAAATTGCAGCCAACTTTGTCAAAGGAAAACATGTAGCTGTAGTTGGATTTCTTAGATCAGGACAGGACATTTCCAGGGAGTGCTCAATGGTTAATGGTAAGTACTACTACTTGTGATCTTATTCCTTTAATTCTACCTTATATTGTTTAATTATTTATATACATCAGCTAGATTCATAAGCTGCTACTGTTATATTTGAACTAATGTATTTAAGTTGTAGGGACTGAAAATCCATGCGCAGTAGTAATCAGGACCCTGCATTGGAACCTTCCCGATTATTTTCCATGGTGACTCAATTTGGAATGTCTCTACTTAATTCTCAGAAATTAGAGTACATAAACCTGGTGAAGGCTTTTTTCTAAGCCTCCTTGTCACAGCTCTTTCACCATTGATAATTTATTTTCTTTCATGACTCACTAAAGGTCTCAGCAATGATATAGTTATAGTACTACTATGTATCCATCTTCTAAACTAAAAAATGGGTATGGAGAAAATAAGAAAAATAAATACAATTGTTGTTGAAACAACAAAAAGCGACACATTTTAATTTACTACATTCATATGTTTAGTGTTACAACAATATGTTCAAATATTTTCTACTCTTCCTTTCACCAGATGGCTAACATACAATATTAATAATTTTACCCATATTATTTACAAGGGTGGGGCTTCTCAAAATTTGTAGAGAGTTATATTAAACACAAACACAAGCTTGCTAACATAAAATAGTTCCAGAGCATAGTTTCTTAAATGATTTGAGTTCATGTTCACTTGCTTTAGTGATAGAGGGATTCTATGATATAGTTGAGGAAGGAAGTATAAAGCTCATCAAGAAAGCAGAGAATTTTGGATTCACAAAAGAATGTATTGTGCTCAAAGGTCAAGCTGAACCAGTAAAAACTGATTTAGTTATACTCGCAACTGTCTTCAAGGGAATTGATAAGCTCAAACATATTTGCGAATCACCAAAATATCAGTAACTCATAGCAGGATCAACTGATTCTATTATAGTTCCTCTCTATAGGTGCATACATAAAATAATAATAACTTTTGCAAGCATGCACCAGAATTATAAATCTCATGGGAAAATTACTAATAATCATATTTATCAGGGAATGTATCCATCCTCTAATTCTTCAACCGGCAATAATTGGATTCTTGAAACCTTAGCTAACCTATTCACCTCGAAAATAAGTTGTCGATGGCTGGCAGAGCTTCTTGATGAAAATTTAAGTTACCTAGCATCGAAGTCATGGAGAAATACATAGGAGGATATGATAAATACAAGAAGAAATATTATTGTGGGAAGTATTACAAGAGATCATGCATAGGCGCATTACATATTTGGCACAATGACCAACTCTACAAGGACATAGGACAGAACCCCAAAAGGAAAAAAAGTATTTTGGCTGAGTGGTTTTAACCTTATGGACCACATGATTACTGTGCCTAATACAACATCTCCATGGTCTCCCATCCTGGTTTCAACAATAATGAAGCCTATGTTTTCTTTTGTTTGAAAATTTTCCTCATAGCTTTGTTTATTTTACACGGTTGTTACATAATGTTTCATATTATATTATATTATATTGTATTTCATTTATATAATGAGGCCTACAACTCAACTAGACTACTTCTTTATATGTGGAAAAGAGATCTATAATAGCCCTTCTCGAGTAAGAAGCATTCTCACGATTTTGGTAGTTCACATATTGTTATTCATGATATTGATTCGATCCAAGATTGCCGAGAATTAAAGCTTCTGATGGTATGTTATTCAATTTATAAGCTTAAACATAATTGAAATTAGTCAACTTAGTTAGCACTCACAAATCCAATGTGCTTTTGGCACTATTTTGCAATTCAGATTAAAGCCTTTGATAACATTGGGACAGATACATGTTAATGCTCAAGAAAAGTAAATAAACACTCTCTACGAACACAACTTTGTACCATTTAATAACACTCCTATACCCACCCTGCTAAGTTTTCTGGCCCATTGAGACATTCAACCAATTTTAGTAGTTTAAATAACACCAACACACAAGTAGCACTTCAATCATAAATCTTTCTGATTTAGTTATAAAGTAGTTTTCCATTCTCAAAAAGTTGTAAAGTAGTTTTAATGGCATAAAAATAATTTGTTATCATCAAAATAGGTCAGCTAGCCAGTAATTGATGTGAACTCACCCAATCGACGTCTCAGGTTTTGTTTTTGGCGAGCCAACCGCTCCCTTGAATTATTGCTATTGTCCATAGGATTATCATACTCCTAAATAAATACAAAATAAAGCATTGAGTAATGCACTTGCATATTAATTTAAAATAAAAAGAAATTCAATATACCATTATAGCAACAAAGACTGAAGTTGTGAATAAAATTTGGGAAAGATCAAAGTAGGTAGAACAAATCTGAGATCAGTTTCGCGGCAACCAACACTTTATTTATAAGTAGAGATTTTAGAAGAGAAGGAAGACTGACTAAATACCATATTGCTCATACATGCTATAAAACAAAGTTATAATTATGTATAAAGTCAAGTTTGAACCTTAGTCATAACACAAATGGGGAAATTTAGCTTGGACATGAATGCTACATACTAACTGGTACGTTAAAATGGAAATAGGAAACTTTGAAAGGCATGGACATGCTATTCCTCTTGACCATCGAAATAAAATTCCATTGAATCGAAATGAAGCAAAAGAAGATACTGTTTGGAATATTTAGTACTGCTTTGGGGTATATTTTAACACAATAAAAATGAGAATTTTCAGTGATCTATCTTTATTTACCTCTTCAGAGCTCTGCATTTTAGCAATATTGCCCAGTTTGTTTTGAAACTTACTGCACAAAATTACTTGACCCAAGTGACAACATTAGATCTTTCATCCTGTCTAACATTATTGAGTAGTGCATCTATTTAATGCTTTTACCTATGGACTATAATTTTAACAATTGTTACATGCAAAAGCTGAAGCAGGTGGACTTCTACCTTCAAAAATAATAAGAATGAGCCTTCTAACTCCCAAGGAAAAAAGCATGTTCAGTAATCCGCGATGAAAAAAGTGGTTGACTTGCATTAATATCTACAAATTTGGCAGTAATTAATAAATGCACAAAAGGAAAAATTATTTGGTATTGCATAAGTCAGCAATTTTTTTCTACTTCCCTATTAATAAGTTGTTATACATTTGTCGCATTCTACAGCTGTTTCTTTATCTCTTTTGCAGAACCTCAAAACTGGAGAGTACACTTAACCTGCTTCTTAGAAAGTTGTAGTCAGGGTTGATTAGAGCTACATCCTACAGGTTTCAATCAATTACTGCTCCAAATATATGACAGGCACCACCACCTTTTACCTCATATTTCTCCCATCCACAAATGTAGTCCTTCACGAATTGATGCAGTTAGAATACCAACTAAGAATCACTCTTCTATGAGATCTTTTCGAAGAAAAAATACATTGCAGGTTCTGTAATCATAATATATTAGAGGGCTAACGCATACTAATTTCAGTATCAAAAAGTAAATATAGTGTCAACAATTAGAGTTTCCCATTTCCATTATTTCGTTAATGATACATTTGATAAGTTAAGAGGAAAGAGCATCTCCTAGACGCTGAAGTTTTGTTCGAAATAAGTTGATGGTTTCTTGAGAAAGAAGTAAAGAACATAAAGGCAAAGACCAGAAGAACCAATCAGATCACACGAGAAGACCATAAGAGAGTATAAATATCTTCTAAAGCAAGCTTTTGGTCCCACGAGAGATGTTCTCTTAACATAGTGTGATATTTTTGGGAAAGGAATACAACAACAACAACATACCCGGTGTATTCCCACTAAGTGAACTGTTGACTGTGGAAAGTTGTTGATTTGTCATGCCAATGAACCACCATGTTTGAGGTTGTTCTCATCAAGAGCCAATAGCATTTCAAAGTCATTCCTAAACAAAAAGGGGAAGACACGTTAGACAGCAGAGAAAAGATTTTCCAAACTAAAATAATAATACTAAAAAGAGGTAATACCCAGTGTAAGTGTGGATCACATAAAACAACAAAGAAACTCACACCGCACAGATACCACATTAACGAAAAACATTTCTTTTTAAGTTTAGAAAAGAATAAATTATGTTACTTAGGATATAGGAGGGAATGTCTAACAATATCATAGAAAGATATACATTTGAGAAGTTTTAGCACTCAGTCACTAATGGCTCTTTTTATATTTTAATGCAATGTAAACTAATTTCATAATCAGAAAGAGCACATGAATGCTGTTAAACATGGAGGTTACTGTCAAAATCCATGTTAGTGAAAGCCTTTAATGTTTCCAATATATGCATCCTCTAAAGTATTTAGAAAAGGTAAATTATACACTTCTCGATTAGTTAAGGTAGACATACATAAGTAAATATAGGGTCAGCAATTAGAGATTTCTCATTTCCATCACTTTGCTAATGATACATTTGATAAGTTAAGTGAAATGAGCATCTCCTAGACGCTGAAGGTTTGTCTGAAAGAAGCTGATGATTTCTTGAGAAATAAGTAAAGAACATAAAGGTGGAGACCAAAAGAACTAATCAGGTCACACGAGAAGACCACAAGCGAGTATAAATAGCTTCTAAAGCAAGCTTTTGGTCCAACGAGAGATGTTCTCTTAACATAGTGCATGAATACAACAACAACAACAACAACAACATACTCGGTGTATTCTCACAAAATAGGAGGGGTGGGGGTGGGTATAAAGTGTACACAATTCATACCACTACCTCAGATTTTCTGGGAAAGGAATAATACACCATAATTTATTATTAGTATAAAACAAAAAGAGATATTAGCTAAGCAAATAATTGAACAATCCAGAAATTTCTTACAAAAGCAAGGGTTTGATAAAAATCTAAACATCATGCAAAAAAATTAAGATGGAAAATTAAAAGATATCCAAAACAACATCCAAAAAAAGGAGAAAAAATAGGAAACAAATTGAACAATCCACCATTCGTATTAGATATGACTTAATATATGCCATGGAATCATCAAAACAAGTATAAAAGGAACAAGAAGATATCATTAATATCAATATACAACTCCAAACTTCTGTTTCTCAAGCTTTTCGTCCATTTTAGAAATTTTTTTTAGCTCAGCTGCATCAAATCTCTAATTTCACTTGCATGTTCAAACAAAAAAGGAAAAGAAATTCACAGGAAGAGGAGAGCTTACTAGACAATATAGAGATCACAAAATCAAATATTTGCTAACATAAACGAGGATTATTTTTCAACATCTGCTACAAATTCAATGGATTGAATCATAGCTTAAGTGAGAGTTTTTAATGAATGATTGATTCAATCCAAGCTAGATATCTTCGTTTATCTACGCTCATGAATCTGCTAGGTGAGGGTTCCTCTCTACATCATTTTCATCCTAAGGAAGAAGATGAACAATGCAAATCGAGTAGGATTGTTTGTGTTGTTGGAAATTTCTAGAATTTTTCTAACCTTTGGCCTTATCAGCTATTTACTTAACTTTCCTTTTTTTATTTTGGGTTTGGACCATTTATTTTGGGGCCTTGACCCGTTTATTTTTTGTAATTGACAGGATCTGTTTTTTCATAGGCCCAAGAATGGGCTGAGACATTTGATTTTTAAAAAAATGCTGATAAGGAGTATTTTCCATTTTCTATATTAATCTCGATATAATATTTTAGATGAAAATCATTCTCATCCCCGCATTTTATTTAAGTTTATTAACGTTAGGAGTAAAATAATATTTTTTATAAATTTATCATAAAATTTAATGTTATTTTTTAAGAACATTATTTCAATTTTATGTATATTAGAGAGTCATTTGGTTTGAAGTGTAATTATAATAATTCGAGAATAAAGTTTATGATTATTTTATCCTGCATTTGGTTAGAGGTATTAGTTACCTCAAAATTATTTATCACTCCATTTATACCACAGTGATGGGATAAATGATTACATATACATATTGGTACAACTTATTTCGGGATAACTAATCCCGAAATAACTTGCTCCCAACCAAGGCACCCTTAAGTTGTACATATATAAGTCCATTCATGGGTATATATATTTTTGTGTTTCACCACTCTCTTACTACATCCATTACATTCTACTTGACTTTTGTTGACATGACATAATCCTTGAGAAAATTATATATAGAGGTGCATTTTACTGAATTAACCTTATTAATGATACTTTGAAATTTTAAATTCGTTTATACTACTACTTTATATAGTTATTTAATACTAAGGGTAAAAAACATAATACAATTCTCTTGATTTCATAAATTGAACAAGTAAATTCAAACAAGTATTTTTAGTATGAGAGTCAAGTGATAAAAAATGATACTATACTAAGGGTAGAAAAAACATAATACAAGTCTCTTGATTTCATAAATTGAACAAGTAAATTAAAACAACTATTTTTAGTATGAGAGTCAAGTGATAAAAAATGATATTATGAATAAATAAGATGTGATTGTCATTAACAGAGTATTACATAAATTATAATTTATCTAAATAAATATAATCGTTAAAATATTGGCCTTATTTTTATTTATTATTTTATATTTTCTGCATTGAAATATGTTTATAAAGTTGATATTACTTATTATTTTCACTTGTAAAATAAATATTAGAGTTTTGGTTATTATTAATAAAACTAAATTTCTTATTATATTAATTTACTTCATTATAGATCATCATTAGCTTATGTACTTAATTAGTATTTCTCACTTTTTTGTCCAGAAGATAATGTTCATGTTTTTATGAAAATTTTATTATATGAATTTAAAAATATATATATGATGATGATTTTAAAGAAGTAAAAAAAAAAAGTTGATGATGAAAGGATACAATAGGCATTTTAAAAATTCAATTAGGATAAAGGGGGAATATGACTATTGTTCAAAGTTGAAGTGAGAGCTTGAATTTTAAGGCAAAGTTGGAAAGGAAAAATGATTTTCACCCAATATTTTATCATATATTTTGTCTCCTTTGGGATGGACTTTTTTCCCAAATTTTTAATTTATGATCTGGGCTTTACTTTTTAATTTTGAATCAATTATCTTAAAATAAAATCATTATCTTGGATGAAGAAAATACATTTTTTTTTTTTTTACAAAAATAATAATTTAGATAAACCCACATACATCTCTTTTTAAATGAATCCTACTTTTTTATTTCTTCATACTTTAACCTTTTTGAAAAAAAAATTGTTCAACGTAATTAATTATAAAATTAAAAAAAAAAACATTTAGTAAATTCAATAGGAAAATACTATAAACCTAAATAATTAATATAAAAAAACTAAATATTAATAAAAAAATACACAAATATGTCATCAAACTAATAAAATTATACCTTTTATGTCATACATTAAAAATATGCACATTCATGTCACTATCATAAATAATTTGACTAATCTATGCTACTACCATTAAAGAATAATTTATTTTCACTATTCTATTTAATAGTGTATTTAGTACCACAAATGGAATAAAAACTCAATGACCATCTTTGTGTCAACAGTTTCAAATGAAGTTTTATTTACGTCTGTTCCCTTACTATTTCTTAATCAAATAACAAATAATTTAATTGTATTATACTATACATAAATGTATAATTATAATGAAATAAGATATTGCAATCTATAATTTTTTAGAATAATATATTTTTTATCCACGCATCGCACGAGTATGTATAGTAATTTAAGAAAAAAGAAAGCAAAAGGTGCATCACAATTTATTAAATTGGGCGCAATTGAACTTGGGGCACGTGCTGTAATTAATTCGTAGTCCATGGATATTTTTAGAGTTATTAAGAAAAAGGGTATGGATATTTTTAGAGTTATTAAGAAAAAGGGTATGGTGATGTAAATATTTTAGGTTTTAGGTTCAATTTGTGTACTTTTATCAAAAAAAAAAAAAAGACATATCAAAAGCTAGAGGGTAAACTATAGAAATGAACCTCATAAAGGATGGTTTTGTATTTTTGTCTCCGTTACAAAAGTGTTACAAAACTAGTTATCCTTCATTTTTATGTATAGAACAAAGACATATTTGTCCCTCTAAGCATTAAATATTTTAAACAACTCTCCATGCTTATTTATTTTTTTTAATTTCTTTTTTTCTCTTTTTCTTATTTAACTTTACGTTTTAATTGTTTCTGCTCTCGTTTTCTTTCTTTTTAAAAAAAAAAAAATATTAACCATTTTCCCCTTTTTTTTTTCTTATCTTCAATTATTTTTTATTTTTTTTTTTTTTTTTTTTTTTTTTTTCTTTTTTTAAATATTTTTAATCTTAATCTTAATTTTTTTTATTTTTTATTTTTTTTCTCTTCATTTTTTCAACCTTTCTTTTTTTTTTTCTTTCATCCTCTCAAATTCTATTTTTTCTTTTTCTCTTTTTTATTTTCTTTGATTTTTATTTATTTATTATTTTTTATTTATTTTATCAACCTTTATTTTCTTTTATTTTTTTCATTTCTTTCTTTTCTTTGATTCCTTCCAAACAACAAGTTATGCACCACTGACATGAGTTGACACTACTATATTGTATCATGATTTATGAGATGTTTTATAACTCTTGCCTTAGAGGTAAGACTTAACATAAGGACTTTCAAACAACAAGTTGCATCCCATGCGCAATAGCTGACACGACCACATTATATTTTGATTTATGAGATACTCTATAACTCTTTCTTTAGAAGGTAAGACTTAGCCCAACTTTTCAAACAATAAGTTATGCCTCATGGACAAAACTTGGCACTACCACATTGTGTCTTGATTTATGAGATACTCTATAACTCTTGCCTTAGAGGAAAGGCTTAGACCAAAGGATTTCAAACAACAAGTTACTCCTCATGAGCAAGAGTTGTGTAATACCCCATATATTTCAAGCTTAACTTAACTCTCAATTCATGAGTTATCCGATATAAAATTCGCATAAATTCGATAACTAGGTAAGAAGTTATGGCTATTTTAAGTTTCAATCATTAAACACCGTCATTCAGGCCAGTAGCACATCGTGAAGTATGTCTAAATGACAATTGTCATTTTTCAGTGAGCTAACGCGATACCACTACGTCTCGCCACCATCCGATTTCCCAATTATCACTTTTCCAGTGTTGCTCTACGATAATGGCGCGTCGCGCCAAGGCTCAGTTTCCCATATAGTGAGGCACCGCGATGGCGCTGCATCATGACATCAGCCCAGTCTCCAGTTGTCCACTTTCCAGTGAGCCGGTGCAATTGTACCATTTTATGCCGGGGTGAAAAATTAGGATTCCTAACTTCTGTTATTTAATTTCAGAGGTTGTTTGGTTAATTCTCAAAACCCCTAATCAGCCTAAATATGGGATTAATACCCTAAATGACCTAATATTTCATTATTCACTCACTTTTCTCAAGATTTAAAACATTCTCTCTCAAGAGGCAAAAATTCTAGCTTCAAGAATCAAGGTCAATCCTCAGAATTTCACCAAGAACCTTCAAGAATTAATCCTCTCAGGTATGTTAGGTGTCCATCTATGGGTCCTTTCCACCCATAGACTCCAAGAATCCATTTTTAAAACTTTAAGATTTATGATTTATGATTTCCATGCTTAGAATTGAATGTATTCATGTTCATGATAGTAATTGTGATCCAATTCATGTTTAATTATATGATCCCATAAAATTAAGATAGTTATGTGGCGAATTATATGAATTGCATGCTTAAACTTTGATATTGAAATTGAATGTTGTATTCATACTTACATATGTTGACCAGTATCATGTAAATAATCCATGCTCCCCAAGTGTTTGCTAAATTGCCTATGTGAAGTAAATAGTGGAATCATGACATGTTATTATGTGGTCCCAATTATGTACAAGCTTATACCATATAAGTGTTTGATGAAATGCTTATGTGATTTGTCGAGTGAAAGCATGACATGTTATTATGTGATCCCATTCATGTAAAGTTCATGTATATCAAGTGTTTGACAAAATATCTAAATAAGTGCATTGTTAGCAAGCAAGTATTATTATGCCTTTATGATCATGTTATGTCTTTCTTTTATGCTATCAAGTCCTGGGGGTATTTTACCCAGCAATTTAGCTGTTTATCTAGAGCCAGTGTCAGTTATAGAATAGTATCAGTCATGTCACGATCAGTAGTACTCTCAGCCAGTTTCAGGACTCAGTAGAACTTAGTCAGTTACAAAACTCAGGAAAAACTCAGAAAACTCAGTATCAGTCCAGTCCAATTCTGTATACTCAGTTCACCGTCTTTCAGTTGGGAGTAGGATTTAGCACCTAGAGAGTGCAGAGATGACGACTTCTCCGTCAGAGAGGCATAGTCATTAGTAGCAATCCATGTACTCCAGAACTGCATAGCTAGCGCAGGATAAGGAGTCACCCATCAGACTAGGCTTGACTACCTCCCAGGGGTCACCCGTTAGATTAGGATTGGCTCCGCCCAGGTGTCACTTGTCAGTTAGGCTTGGCATCCTGGTTTTTCAGTATTAGTACCCATGGCACGGTATTAGCACCCTCTGAGCTGGGGTTACAGGTTGGACCCCAATCAGTTCAGAGAGGGGCATATTGGTTAGATGATTACCTCCCATAATCTCAGTTTCGGTCTTAGTATTCAGTCTAGAACTCAGTTTAGCTCTACAAAATCAGGACTGTAGACACAGTTACTCAATATCAGTAATTCAGTTATAAGTAACTTCAGATATCAGTTACTCAGTTATCAAAACTCAGTACTTAGCATTAGAAAATCTTAGTTACAGTATACATATATGCACAGTATTTACAGTTGTTTCAGTTATCCATGTACTCTCATATTCAGTTACCCTATATCATTCAGTCAGTTACTGTTCATGCATATGAACCCTTGCATTCAGCCTTACCTCATCTAGCATACTAGTACATTCCACGTATTGACCGCATACTCTTTCTTTACATTGTGATATCTCATATTATAGGTTCAGACGCTCGAGCTCCCAACCTTATTTAGACAGATCCAGTCAGCAGTTACAGATTTAGTAGTGAGTCCTCATCTATCGAGGATATGCTTTTATTTTAGTATATCAGTAGTTCAGTAGTTGGGGTTAGTTAGGGGTTTATCCCATCAACTCCACTTTTAGACAGTTCAGATTAGAGGCTTTCAGACTAGATTTTTAGATAGTATTCAGTTTTACAGATTACTATTTCAGATGTTATATTTTATCAGTATTTTAGATTTTGAACCTTATGGCATTTCAGCCTAATTACGTATTTATTTCAGTATTATTATCCAGTGCTCATAGTAGATATCTGTCATGGGTTAGCTTATGATCCCTTGATATTGTAAGCACCGTGACGACCAGGGTGTACTCTCGGGTCGTTACAAGTTGATGCTACCATATTTTATCTTGATTTATGAGATGATGACCCTTGCCTTAGAGGAAAGACATACTTCAAGAACATTCAAACAACAAGTTATATCTCATGGGCAAGTTGAAACTACCACATTGTATCTTGATTTATGATATGCTCTATAGCTCTTGCCTTAGAGGCAAGATTTAGCCCAAGGACTTTCAAACAACAAATTATGCCCCATGAGCAAAAGTTATTTTAATTTATGAGATGATCTATAACTTTTGCCTCAGATGTAAGACTTAGCCTAAGGAATTTTAAACAATGAGTTATGCTCCATGGGCAAGAGTTTGCACTACCTCACTAAGTCTTGATTTATGAGATGTTTTATAAGTCTTGTCTCTTTGCACTACCTCACTAAGTCTTGATTTATGAGATGTTTTATAACTCTTGCCTTAGAGATAAGACTTAGCCTAAAGACTTTCAAACAATAAGTTACGCCTTATGGACAAAAAATGGCACTATCACATTGTGTCTTGATTTATGAGGTGTTCTATAACTCTAGCCTTAGAGGTAGTACTTAGCCTAAGGACTTTCAAAAAACATGTTACACCTCATGGACAATAGTTGACACTACCATATTATGTCTTGATTTATGAGATATTTTATAACTCTTGCTTTCGAGGAAAGACATAGCCTAGGGATTTTCAAACAATGTGTTATGCCCCATGGGAAAGAGTTGACACTATCATATTATGTCTTGATTTATGAGATGCTCTATAAGTCTTGTCTCTAAAATTAAACATAGACCAAAAAACTCCCCAAAAAATAAGTTACTCCCCATGGAAAAGAGTTAACACTACTTCATTATGGCTTAATTTATGAGATACTCTACAACTCTTGCCTTAGATGAAAAACCTAGTTTAAGGATTTTCAAACAACAAGCTATGCTCCACAAGACTTGACACAACCACATTGTGTCTTGATTTATAAGATGTTCTATAACTCTTGCTTTAGAGGCAAGATTTATCTCAAAGGACTTTCAAACAAGAAGTTACGACCTTATTTTTTTTATTTCAATGGAAAAAGATCCTCTTTGTGAATAATTCAACTTTTTATTCATTAGCAAAATACAATAGAAGTTGAGAAAAAAGAAAAAAGAGAATAAAACAAGCAAAAAAAACAAAATAGAGAAAAAAATATAAGAAAAAAGAATAAAAATAAAAAAATAGAGGTTGAAAAAAATAAAAATAAGAAGCAAAAAAAAGTTTAAGAAAGATGAAAAAAAGGAAAACTGAGAAAATAAAAAAGTAATAAATAAAAGAAAAATAAATGTTGAGACAAATGAAAGTGGCTATTTATGTTTTTTTTTCCAAAAAAAGGGTAAACAACATAAATCCCGATAGTTTGGAGCTTAATTACAGAAAATTCTGACGTTTTGCATAATTACTAAACATTCTGATTTTGGGTATGTCGAGATACATAATTAGCTCCCGATAGAATATATAGTTTTTCTTTGTAAAAATACATAATTAGCTCCCGATATATTTTTTTTATTTTAGGTCTATTGAGATATATAATACATCCAACGGAGATATATTTTTTTCTTTGTAAAGATTCATAATTAGCTTTCGATATATTTTTTCCAATTTTGTGTATGTCAAGATACATAATTAGCTCTCGATACATTCAACAAAGATACGTAATTAGTTGAAATTTCTGTAATTACTTTGTAAGGGTGGGACTTGTGTAAATATGATAAGTTGAGGTATATGTTTATGTTATTTTTCCAAAAAAAAAAAGGATAAATTACACAAACCCACATATGTAAGACTCATTAATACATAAAATCTCTCACCTTTTAAAAAAATTACATAAAATCTCTAATTTACTAATTTGCTCTTAATACATATTATCTGATTCCCTCAATCGATTAACACTTCATCATTTGCTCCCCAAATAACGTTTTTTATTTTTTAAAATTTCCCACCTCAAAACAATCGATAATTTCTCCCATTGAAAATTCCATCACTATTATACAACCTCCAACAACTGACACATTCAAGAGCAGTCAGCATTTTTTTTAGATATTTTTGCAAGGTGTGTTCATTGTTGAAGTGGATTTTAAGTAAATAATTCTATATTAGTTTCATAATATAGATCATTGTGGTGTTACTTGTTTTCTTGGTCTTCAATGGTTACTGAAGATTCACATTCATTCAATTTGGGTATTCCCCAAATTGAAACAAACGATGTGGTCCTTGCAATTGGTGAAGTTGTGGATTTTGTTCTTGGTGTATTTGTGTCACGCCCATATTATTGAGTCATGATGGAGCCTACTTTATTACATCAGTAAGTAAGTCAAACCATAGCCCGGAGTTGTAAGCAATGGGCTAATTTGGTGAAAAGTGGCATAAATACCAAAATTTTATAAAGAAAGGCTTACAATAATAAATATAGTAATAGTAAAAATATGAAAGATAAATAAGATAACAATATTATCCCACGAGCTAGTAGTGTGGTACAAGGGCTACTAATAAAAGGAATATGAGTACCGTAATAGTCAAATACAAATAAGTCTCGAATCATGAAAGACTAGACATAAATAAAAGAAGTAAAAAAGGCAACTCTACTTTTGAGAGCTTACCCTATCTCCGAACTCAAATTAGCATGATCACAGCATCAATAGCGGCTGCTACTACTAGAATATGCACCAAGAAGGTGCAGAAGTGTAGTAGGAGTATCAAATCCATAGATACTCAGTAGGCATCATCGGCCATCTAAGCTAAATCATGATATAAGCATAACAAATATGTAAGATAAATAAACTAAGTCAGGATAAAAGGGCGAACCTGGAGTAAGGCTCCAAACACTATAAGTAAATAAATAAATAAATAATCCATAATAATAACATAAACAACACATAACTATTATTACAAAACTGGTCCTCATAAGCCAGTAAGTGCCAAAAAGTAAATAATCCAATGCGGGCTTTCATAAGCCTGGAGGGTGCAATCAAAGATAATAAGTAACTGGATTTATACTAAATAACCTCAACATAACCAAGAATCCTTCCATACCATAAACCTCGGATTAGAATCAAGTCCATAATCATCATAAGCAACCCCTCAATGTAGAACTTGATCGGAACTCGTATAATCAAATGTCGGACTTGAAATGAAACTCATATAGTCAAATGTCGAACTTTGATCAAAACTCATACATAAATAATGCTGGAATCAACCGGTCTTCATATCATAAATCGATGGACTTGAACCAGAACTAGTATCAACTCTCAAGTACCAATACAACATAAATATCATGTAACCAACTTTTTCAAGCTACTAATATACAATATAAAGGATACAATACACTTATAAAGTTACAAGTAACTAATAATAGTCTTGGCCTAAGGTGGGCCGGAGGGGCCCATTCTAATCCCGAAAATCCATTTAAAGACAAATTCTATCCTCGAGTAGGCTAAGGTATCTAATATTACTAAGATGTTAAATGATCCATGTTTAGTCCTAAAATAGAGATTCTGCCCTAAAAATGATCCACTAAGTTAATTACACCTAAATTAAGATTACCTAATAGGCTAAAAGTCCCAAATTATCCTACTTATGCCTCCAAGAACTAATTTTCCACACACACCTAGCTCATTATCATAAGTATACTAAGATTAAGCTCAATTTAGAAGAAAGATAAACCTAGCCTACCTCAACACCGAAGAATGCCTAGTGAAATCTGCTAAATTTGTAATTTTCCCTTTTGAGAAACTTTCACATGATACCATGCTATCAAAAACATAATCTAATAATCAATATTAGAACAACGGTACCCATATTTTATCTTTGTACTTTGGATCCAAAATTACGTATAAAGTTCATGTAGGGCCCGATTGTGGAATCGCTCTTTTGAAATCGTCAACACATCACTCTATGTCTAAGAAATATTTATTGCCAAGAATGGATAAATTTTGAGCTGATGCTAAAATCAATCAACCAATATTCTAGGGACTTTGAGAATTAATTAAAAATTTACCATGGAATTAATGTGAACTTACCAACAATTCAAAGAAGAAACAAGTATTTCAAGCTTATGAACACCCCTAAATCACATACTAATGTTTCTTCCAAGTTTTCACACTTTTTAGGGTTCTACGATCTTGAAAATAAGTGAAAAAATAGGAGAAAATCAGAATAGATGGGCCATTTAATGGAACCCAAGTGACGTTTAAGCGAACACTGGGCCACTTAAGCGGTAATCGCATAAGAGGTCAAGTATCGCTTTCGCGACACTTGGGCCATCTGCACATATCACTTAAGTGACAACCGCTTAAGTGGCCTCAGCTGAGCAAGCCTGGTTGCTTAAGTAAACGGATATCCGCTTAAGAGGATTTTGTGTAAGTGATCCAATGGGATCTTAAGCGAATGCACCAGCTAAAGACATGGATTTTTTTTTTAAGTTTCCACTGACTCCTCGAGATTCATCCAGAATTTTGCGAATGCAAATGAACTATACCCTATCAAACTAGATGCTCTGAACTCAATGGGGAGGTCAAAATTTTCATCTGAAGTTATTTGACAAAAAGTGGTTCCCACACCCTACTGCCATTTTTCTTAAGTTTCGACCAATAACCCAAAATGAGTCCAAAAGCGTAGGACGCAAACTAAAGGTCCCCCTAGCCTAAAATTGATATTTTGGAGTTTTTGGAACTTTCAAAATTGACATACAATATTATTTGATTAAAGTTTTTGTCCTCTATCCAATCCTTATCAGTGAAGACTTCAAAACAAAGAATTGTCTCTAAAAAATAAACGAATTTCCTTATGACTGAACTGTCAGCTCTAACAAGTCATAAATGACTTGGGGCAGCATAGGAAAGCTTTCAATGCCATAAATAAGAAAAAATATAGAAAATGACCTAGAGGGTCATTACAATATCCATTACTATAAAAACTTTCGTCCACGAAAGTAAAGGATTAGGATGTACCTCCTCGAACAGGTGAGGATACTAAGCATGCATCTTACTCTCGATTTCCCAAGTAGTATCTTCTACTAGGTGGTGTCTCTACTGAACCTTAACCACTGGAATCTCTCTGGACCTCAACTGTATGATATCCCTGGCTAATATGAACATATGCTCCTCCATGAAGGTCAACCACTCATCTAACTGAATTAAGTCCCACCAAAGAACATGAGACACATCAGGAATATACCGCCACAACATAGAAACATGAAACACTAGATGGAAAGTAGTAAAATTTGGGGGCAAGGATAACTTATATGCCATCTCTCCAACTATACAAAGGATCTCAAAAGGTCCAATATATCTGGGGATAAGCTTGCCTTTCCTTTTGAACCTCATCACACCCTTCATGGGCAATACACGAAGCAATACCCGGTCACCAACTCCAAATCTTAAGGGACGAAGTCTACGGTCTGCATGGGCCTTTTTTCTACTCTAAGCTGCCCTCGGCCTATCATTAATTACCCTTACTTTATCCAATGAATTCTAAAGAAAGTCAATACCACGAGGTCTAATCTCGAAGCTATCAAACTATCTAATTGAAAAGTGACAATACTTACCATATAATGCCTCAAATGGTTCCATCTCAATACTCAAATTGTAGCTATTATTATACTCATAACTCCTCCAAAACTAATGTTGCTCCTATTGATCTCAAAAATCAATAACACATGTTCGAAGTATATTCTCAAGAACCTGAATAGTCTACTCTGGCTGCCCGTCGGTCTAAGGGTGGAAGGTTGTGCTATAATCCACCAAAATACCCAACTCCACATAAAATGATCTCCAAAAGCTAGAAGTAAATACTAAGCCTCAGTCTTAAATGATTGATATAAGCACATAATGCAAATAGACTATCTCCTAAACATAGATACAGGCTAATCACTTTTTACTGAAGGACATCTAAATAGGAATGAAATATGCCTATTTGATCAACCAATCACTTTTTACTGAAGGACATCTAAATAAGAATGAAATGTGCCTATTTGATCAACCAATTTGACATGACCCAAATACGATAGGAACCATGGAAAGTGTGAGGCAAACCACTAACAAAGTACATGGTAATTCGCTCCTACTTCACTCGAAAATGGGCAACCTCTGAATCAACCTACTCAATTTTTATCTTGTCCTTTACCTGATGGCAACATAGGAAATGAGCTACAAAGTGCACCACATCTATATTCATGACCCTTCGCTAATAATACTGCCTCAAATCTCTATACATCTTTGCCATACTCCGGTGAAAAGAATCTCAAATCTCTATACATCTTTGCCATACTCCGGTGAAAAGAATATCTAAATTTGTGAACCTTATAAAAAATCGACTGAATCAAGTCTCCAACCCTCGAAACACTAATGCTGCTATTAAATCTCAAAATATCTTCAGAATCTATAATATCCCTATCAAAATCATGCTATAAAACCTAATAAAAAATAATACCAAGTCTCACATCCTTAAACTGGTTACTGTGAATCTGCTCAAATAAGGTAGAACTCTTCTCAGCACTAGTAAGAATCCTTCTGGGCTCAAAAATATAAAGTCACACTATCAAATTGGATAAGTACTAGATGTCCCATGCCAACGGCCTCTGAGAGATTGATATAGAAGCCAAACTACCCATATTCACTGTGTTTCAGCCTAAGCCATCCTCTACCCCATTCTTCTTGCCCGAATAATATAAGATAGAGATATCATAATCCTTAAATAACTTCATCCATAAATGTTGCCTAGAATTAAGCTCTCTATGGGTCATAAGATGTTGAATACTACAATGATCTCATAATTCATGCCATAAAGATAATGCCTCCAAAAATTAAGTATGAAAAGTACCACTGCCAACTCTAAAAATCATTAGTGGGGTAGTTTAACTCTTGCATCTTTAGTTGTCTCGACACATAAGCAATAAATCGACCTCTATTACATTAGCACACAACCCAAAACAATACCGAAAGTATCACAAAATCTGGTGAATCCCCCACCCTTAATGGAAAGAGCCAATATAGAAGCTAAAGTAAGAAATACCTTGATCTTCTGAAAGCTCAACTTATACTCGTCGAACCACTGAAAAGAAACCTCCTTCCAAGTCAATCTGGTCATGAAATACCTACGTTTTGGGGATAGAATTTGAACCCTTATTCCTATGTGTATAAAATCAAATCTAAGTATTTGTATATAAATATAAGTTTCATGAATATTTACCTAGTGTGTGAAGTATTTTTGAGGGAAAGAATGTTCATAGTAAACACTTAGAGTGAAGTAGAGTTAAGAACTTTTGATTCAACCAAATTTAGGAATTTAATTCTACAAGGGTCAACTTTGAACGTGTATAACTGCTGGAATATATGGAATTTTAGAGCTTAAGCCCACCAAATTATAGATAATTGTGCCATCTTTCCAACACATCCAATTTCTCCTTAATCTAATATCTGAGAAAAAAGTTATAAGCATTTTCATGAGGAACCAGTGAGGGTCCACGATTTTAATGTGTCACGGAAGATAATCTCCACGATAAGCTTCGTGTCTCACTAATACTTTAAATTCAGGCAATTTTTGGTTTTTTTATGGGATTAGGGTTATTGCGGTCTTTTCACCTATGAATGACCTATAAACACTATATGAACCTATTTCCATTAGTTTTCCCAATATAAAAGTTATTATTTCACTCTCAAACTCAAAACCTTAAGAAAATATAAGGGTTTCATCATACATTCATCTTTAGGGTTCCAAGTTCCCAATTTCACTCAAATTCTTGTGTGTCTAAGGCATGTTACTCTTTCCCCACTATTATTTTATCCAAAGTATGTGTTTATAATTGTATCCATGTAATTAAATTATGATTTGTAAATATGGGTTTGAGGGTTTTTAAATGAATGCATCTTGAATTGATTTCCCATAGTGTTAATATAATTGTTCATTCCTTGTTTTCATGTTTTGAATGAATGGGGTGCATAGGTGTGAGAATTTGAATGAGGGTTGAGGTACTCCCCCAATTTGATAATTTTGGTATTGAAATTGGTTAAAAAAATTATGTTCCCTTAACCCATTTGTGTAATTGGTCTTGAAAGATGATTTGTCACTTGGTTTGACTTACTCATATTTACTACTGCATTGCATAAATGGTTAAAAGTTTAAATATGGACTTTGAAGGACTTGTGGTCTGTGTTTTGACTAAAATTAAAATATTGGGGGTTGATGCAGTCCCTGGGTTGATTTGATAAACTAAAAGAGGTTGATGCATTCTTCCAACTTGATTCAATAAGCTAAAGAGGGTTGAGGCATTCTCCTAAGTTAATGAAATTATAATGGAATAATTATAAGCTTACAAGCATACGGTATGATGATACCATGGTGTGCCTTAATGTATAATTTCGTGGTTAATGAATGAGTTATGTGAAACTTGTTTTAAATTAGGCTTAATGGGGGTTATATTGTTAAGTCGTGAAGGTGTGGGCCTCAGATAACTTATACTGGAAAATCATGTTTGTCAACATGAGGTTTGGTCTTTATGACCTGTGTGCATGGTTTAAACTATTGATATTTTTATATCTTGGATTGATATAGTGTCGGGGCATTCCCTGGTCTTCCTTGATACCTCTGATTTATGCAACTAAGACACATTGGAGCCCTTTTAGCAGGGGAGCTGAACCTATATAGCTCGTGGTTGCCTGTTATGATAGTTGAGCTACATAGTCTAGGATAAAGTTTTACCTTATGTTAAGCCTTATTTTCTTTCCCAGCATGACTTGCTTATATATATATATGATTACGTGCATTGGCTTTGAATGATTTGGAATTATTGATCAGGGCATTATTTTATCCCCTATCCCTGAGTTATATATTAGTGTTTAACCAACTAAATATCTTCAAACTTTGTATCCCCATGTAATACAGGAACTAGAAACACTTCTACTTTTCCTGCGTGGTGACTAGGTGACCATGGGATAGCTTGTTAGTCAGATTGAAGTGATGAGCTTCTATACTTTGAATGACTTCATTTCATATTGGGTTTCTTTATGTTATTGACTCTTTCCATTGGACTTATTTTGGTTATTGTCGAGGGCATATCCCAACTATTATTGGTATTCATTTGTCTAGAGACTTTTTGGATGGGATTGGTTGTTGGATTCTTAGACTCCTGTTGAGTCACACTTATTCATCTTATGATATGTTTAAAATTCTGCTGCTACACTTTAATGGTGTTTCTTTTGACCAGGAAAAAGGGTGATCTTCGGTCCTTATTGGACTTGAGATACCTATCACAGCCAGGCCCTAGTTTAGGTCGTGACAAAGTTGGTATCAGAGCCTAGGTTTAGGGTCGTCGGGTGTCCAAAAAGTTGTCTAGTAGAGTCTTGCTTATGGGTGTGTCGCACACCACACTTATAATCTGGAGGCTACGAGGCATTTAGAAAATGTTTCTCATTCTTTCATACTCTCAATTGTGTAATTATGTTGTGCATATGAAAGCTATCCAACTTCCTTACTTTCTCTAATTTGTGGGCTATGTCCCATTAATGAGGCGATACAAGTTCAAAGCTTAGCTTCCTAACAGTGTGGTCCTTTTTTAATGAGTCATCAAAAGCTATAAAAAGAATGGCCCAAGGACTTGAAAAGAGTCCATTAGTGCGTCAAGGTGTGTTGATTCAAGCGTGTACCTCTAACTTTATGAATCAAGCTTTTCATCCTGAGGTCAGATGTGTAAATTGTCCTTTTCAAAAACTTTATTGAAGATGTCTCACATATCTGAATATAGGGGTGGTACTTCAATCCTAAGAGGTAGTATTGACACGACCCAAACTGGGGCCTTGTCGTAATGGGTATCCCAAGTCTAACTAGGACCAGAGACCACCCCTGTTACCCAACCCAACCTCCTACCACGTACCCTGAGTTGGATAAATTCTGAACATATAACAAGATCGCGTTTATTACAATCCTAGATTCTGGATAGGTCTATAACCGTGATCAACCCAAACAAGCCCAACCATCCATTATCCAACCAATAACAAAAACCAAACAAAACCATAAGCCAATCCATACATCCCATGCCAAATGAGTTCCAATATAAATATATATACTCCCAAACATAATAGGATAGAACAATCATAAATGCAGTCAAAAGGGTATCAGCCATAATACCAATACTAATGCCAAGGCTGACACTACTACCGGCACCGCCCATACCAACCCATAGTAGTTCCACAAAGCCTCTAACCGAAAGTAAAACAATATCCAGTTAGGACATGCCCCCAACCATAACCAAAACCAATGTCTATGAGATAACTAAAGTATGTAAAAACATCTATGATATGAAATAGAGCCTTCTGAAATATAGAAGCTCATCACTTCAATCCAACCAAGCTACTCTCAAATCCGATCACTAAGAAGGAGCAGAGAATAGCCGATTCTTGCATCACATGGGGATATAGCTACTCGAAGATGCATTAGCGAGTGAACGCAAGCATGCACTCAGGATAAGGATAAAATAATTCCAACCTTTAAAACCAAGTAAACCAATAATATGCATTCAAAACCATACATACATATTTATATTCACGCTGGAAAAGGGAACCATGTTTAGCATGCCATTAAACCCATTAACCTGGCTATGTGTAGCTTAACCGTCCTAGAACCACCCACGGGCTATATGGGTCAAGTGTAACCCCCTAAAAAGTCCTCGATGCATATAGCCACATGAACCGGAGATACCATAGGAGTGGGGGATTCCCAAGTACCCTTCGCTCTACATGATACATATGTACAAGTGTACTTAGGAAATTCCCGTATACCCCGTAAGTATCATATATGGTCACCATGACCAATCCTCATGTCGACAAATATGAGTTTCCAGTTTCATCCATTGGACTCACACCTTCACGATTAGCTATCACACTCTAATATTATTGCCCAATTAAAACCATTACCACATAATTAAACCACCATTCCATTTATTATTAACCAAGTCTATAAGTAATGTATTGTCATACCGACTATAGCTTTCAAGCAATGTCCTTATCCAACCTTTTATAAAAGAATAGATTCCCATGTACCCATAGATTACATTATTAAGTTGACATGGGGGAATCCCATGTACCCCACAAGTGATCATTACTATGTTTTCTTGGGGGATTCCCTTGTACCCTACAAAGCTTTCAATTAAACCAACCATAACAACCAAGACCTTACCATTTAACCATTCCAAACCATGTAAACCATTTAGGGTTTATTGCTAAGTTTTACCATGCATAGATCAATGAAAGTTCAACAATTTAACAAAAAACATTCTCATAAGAATTTTATCAAACATGTTGGGGCATCGTGGTTCCAAATCTAAAACCATGTACCAGTTAACCATTCCCATAAAACCAACACTCAAACCACCATAATAATATGAAAACTATAAGTAAAAGATATGGGAAAACCATAATCAACCATTATAACCAAAACCCTTATCATATAATTGAAAACCCAAAACTATACAACATTTATGCCATAAAAATAATTCATTAAACATGCCTTTTGTTGGAACTAACAATGAGGGAGGATTAACATGCCTTAGATTAAGAAGATGATGGAGAAAAATCACCCTTGTAAGCCCCAGATTGATCCTATTGATGAAACCCTAGACTTCCTTAACCCAAGAACCTTAGAGAGAATTTGATAGTGTTTTAAGAGAGTTTGAATGATTGCAAATAGGTCAAATAATGCCCAAGAGTGTTATAAGTCGTGGGGCCTTAACAGGTTAAGAGAGGAAATGTCTAGATAACCCTCAACTTAAACTGCTTAAAATTCATGTAGGATGGTACGACCACCCCATACCAATCGTACCCTACCATATGAGTAGTACCCATTACTCATATCCAAGGCCTCCCTTTGGACCCCAAAACTGTCCAACATACTACTACCCAAGCCAAACCGTACCCAACTGTAATACCACACACTTCTCCTGGTTTAAATTCATCTCTAGAACATCAAAGATCTTGCTTCAAAGATGAATATATTTTATTCCATGTGAAATTTTTAAGATTTTGAATTTTTATCACGTGGTAAATCGAATAAACTTTCCTTCGATACCAAGTTCAGCCAAATTCGACACTCGGGCAAAGAGTTAGAGCCATTTTAGTAAGATAGTGTACCACCTGGTACTTTAGCGTGTAGCGGGACCAGCCAAAATGGTAATCGTCAAAATCCAGTGAGCCTCCGCGATTATGGCGCCTCGCGCTAAGGCTTAATTTCAGAGTTTTCAATTTCCAGTGCACCAACACAATTCCATCACATCACGGTGCCTTTCTAGTTCGCAACCAAGGTGGCAACACGATTTCCACCACATCGCGCCACCAACCAGTTTTCCAATTATCCAGTTTCCAGTGAGCTGGCGTAATTCCACCGCGTCATGCCAACATTTGAAATCGGGATTTCCACATTCTATTTTTAAATTTCAAGGACCAATTGGTAATTTTCTAAAGCCCCAAACCAGTCTATATAAGGGATGTATACCCTAAATAACGAAAATACTTCATTATTCATTAATTTTTCCCCAAATAAAAATATTTTCTCTCTCAAGAAGTCAAGAACCCTATCCAAGAAATCAAGAACGAGCCTAAGGATTTCTTCAAGAACCTTCAAGAAAGAATCTTCTAAGGTATGCAAATGTTGATTCTTTGGTCCCTTTCATCCAAGAAGCTCAAGAACCCTTTATAAATTTTAAAGATCTTATGTTTATGAGTTTTCATGATTCATGTGAGTTGAAATTGATGTTCATGATATTATCGTGTTTTAATTCATGTTTTATTTATGAGGTTTTAAGTTTTGACACTAGTATTTGATATTCATGTGATGTTCATGATAAACTCTTTTCAAGTTTCTTGTTAAGTGATGTGTTCACATCAATTAAGTAGAAATTGTTGAATAAGTAAAGCATGCTCCCCATATGTTTGATAAAATGCTTATGTGAAAGAATTAGAGCCATTATAGCATGTGGACTAGAAATCCCCAATTGTGTGCAAACCCATTCATGCCAAGTGTTTGTTGAAAAGCCTTAGTGAATGAACTGTGATATGATAGCATGAAATTCCCCAATTATTTGCTTTTTGATACATGTTAAGACTTTAATACATGCTGAGTGTTTGATGTAAGACCTTGTTGAATGGATTATGAGCCAATAGCATATCTCCCTATACTATCACATGTTTATGATTTATAAATACTTGAAGAGATGCTTTAGTGATTGTGATGGAGAGTGAATGTCCATGGTCATGATTATTCAAGAATGGTTATGTTTTACTTTTATGTTATCGAATCCTGGGGGTATTTATACCTGACAAATTAGCTACAGTCTAGAGCCCATGTCAGTTTCCTCGATAATCTCAGTTAAGCCACGATTCTCAGAACTAATTGAGTTATAGAACTCTGTACTCTCAGACAGATATAGTACTTAAGAAAATCTCAAAAATCTCAGTGATCTCAGTATCGCTAGTATTCTAGCCTCAGTTCAGTACTCAGCGCAGATCTAGTAGTATTCAAGTGTTCAGTTTGAAACTCAGTATCATGCAATCAGATAATGAGATTCAGTAGTATTCCGTCAGATATTGAACCAAGTGAATTCAGCGTAACTCAGCCAGATCATTCGAGAAATATGATCAGTAATAGATTCAGCTCAATTTAAGTTCGGTTAAGAATCAGTTCAGAGTCTTTCAGTTGGGAGTAGGAGCAAGCACTGAGCGAGTGTAGGGATGACGAATCCCCATTAGAGAGGCAGAGTCGTTAGGAGCAATCCCTGAACTCTAAAACTGCGTAGCCAGCGCAAGAGCAGGAGTCACCCGTTAGAATAAGGCTTGACTATTATACTACCTTAAGCTTGACTTTCTGTGAGGGTCACCCATTAGAGAGGCTTGACCAGAGTATAGGTCTTTACCCGTGGCACGGTATTGACACCCTTCCATCTGGGGTTACAGGTTTGACCCCACCAGTTCAGATTTGGGGCATGTCGGTTAAGTGAGAACTCCCACAGTTTCAGTTGTAGTATCAATTTTCAGAGTAGATCTCAGAAATCAAGACTGTCAGATATAGTCACCCATCTTAGTAAGGAACTTAAATAGTTCCATAGATTCATAGACCACCCGTTAGATAGGCCTGGTCCCTCATAAAGTTATTCAGTATCAATATTATCAGATCCAGAGATCACCCATTAGATAGGCTTGATCTTAGTCTCAGATTTAGTTGAGTAATCTTATTATCAGATCCAGAGATCTCCCGTTAGATAGGCTTGATCTCAGTCTCAGATTCAGTTGAGTTTTTTTATTATCAGATCCAAAGATCACCCATTAGATAGCCTGATCTCAAATTCAGTTGACTATTCTCATTATCAGATTCAGAGATCTTCCGCTAGATAGGTTTGATCTCTAAAATAATCTTTTCTTATCATTGATATTAGATCTAGGGATCATCTGTTAGAGAGGTTTGATCTCAGGTTCGGTCAGTCGAAAGTAGTAAGCGCTTTCAATCATTGATATGAGTAGATTCAGTTAATCAGCTTCAGTATCATCACCTTTCTAGATCACTCACTAGATGGGACTGATCTTGATTTCAGTACTCAGTTTTCTATATAAAGATATTCAGTTGTTCGGTATCTCAGTATTAGTAGTGATTTCAGGTGTTAGTAAAGCAGTATTCGAGTTTCAGTATTTCAAGTTACAATTTTTTAAGTTATGGTGTGTGCATTCATGCATATGTCCTCATTCAGTATTCTCATGATTATTCAGTTAAGTAATTGTTCATGCATAAGCCCTTTCATTTATCCTTACCACATCTTCATACTCAGTACATTCCCGTACTGACGCATTTGCGCTATGGTGTTTTATTTGACACCATAGGTTCAGAGGCACGAGATCCAGAGTACCTCTGCAGCTCAGTCCTAGTCAGCAGCAGTGGATGTAGTCGTGAATCTTTTTTATTCGAGGATGATCCTTATTTAATTATCATATCAGATTTAGTTTATTTTCAATAGATGGAGTTAGTTGGGGACATATCCCATCAACTCCACAGTTCTGACAGTTTAGAGGCTTTTCGGACAGATGTATCAGTATTTAGTTTTCAGTTTTAAGTATTCTAGACGTTTTGAACCTTATGGCCAGTTTTTGCCAGCTTTCCACATTTATTACCGATATTATGCAGTGCTCAGGTGTTGATATCAGTAGAGGGTTGGCTTGTGTTCCTTCGGGATTATGAGTAACGTGTAACGTTTCGGTTCCAGAAAATCGGGTCGTTACACCAACCATACGGTTAGACTATGAAATTGTACCCTAGGTAGAACCATGAGGGGTTGAACACTGTCCAAGATACGAGTTGGACAGTACGACTCATACCCTTTCCTTATGACTCATGGTGAGCCACTCGTACTCATATCTAAGTTAAGTTACTATGTTTCAGATTAAGTGAAGGAAAACCCAAACCAATGACCCATCGTAGACCATATGACTCATACCAACCTAGTCGTACCCATTTAAGAAACTCAACCAGCCAATCCCACCCAACAATGGACAATATTCGACTGGATCACTTGAACCGTACCCTATCATATGGCTGGTACCACAAGTCGTATGATGTCCAGAAACTAAAATCGAGAAATTTTTCTAAGGGTCAAAACCCAGGCTGTTTCAGTCTCCCCTACTAGGATCATTCATCCTCGAATGATGGACAAGGTAGTACAAGCACGAGTTACACCCTAACATAACCATTCCAACCTTTAACTAAGTTAGAAAACAAAGATGCAAGTAAATCAACCTTCCTTTAAACAAGTTACAAAACAAAGATATTATCAAGAACACATACCTTATGCATGAATATCCGAAGCAGAAAAAAATGTGGATACTGAGACTTTATGTCCTCTTCTGCTTCCCAAGTAACTGCTTCTACCTTATGGTTCCGCCATAGAACCTTACCCGAGGCTATATCCTTCGTCCACAATCGACGAACCTCCCGATCCAAGATTTCAATCGAGATCTCTTCATAACCACATAAGGACCAACATAGTATGGATTGATCTTTCCCTTTTTCCCAAACCGCTTCACTTCTTTCATAGGAGACACCTTTAGGAATACTTTATCTCTAACCTCAAACTCTAAGTCTCTACGCCTTACACCCGCATAAGACTTTTGGAGACTTTAGGCAGCCTTAAGCCTATTTAGAATTACATTTACCTTTTCCATAGACTGATAAACCAAATTTGGCCCAAACATATCCATCTCACCAAGCTCGAACCACCTAATAATAGATCTACACCTCTCCTGCCTTACAATGCCTCAGAAGGGGCCATCCCAATGCTAGAAAGATAGTTATTGTAGTAAGCAAACCCTAGAAGAGGTAGATGCTCAACCCAATTACCACCATAATCAATCACACATGCACAAAGCATATCTTCCAATGTCTTGATAGTCCTTTCTGCTTGCGCATCCACCTGCGGGTGAAAAGCATTACTCAGACTAACCTTAGTCCCCAATCCTTTCTGAAATGACCACCAAAAGTAATATGAAAACTGCATACCACGATCAGATATAATCGAAACAGGTACCCCATGCAGCTTTACAATCTCATAAAGATACAACCTTGCATAATCCTCATCTAAAAAGTTAGTTCTCACTGGCAAGAAGTGAGCCGAATTTGTCATCCTATCCACAATGACCCAAACCAAATCAAATTCGTTTCGAGATTGAGAAAAACTTATAATGAAATCCATATTGATTACTTTTGATTTCCATTCAGGCAATTCAATCTCCTGATACAAACCCCCAAGCTCATGTGCTCAACCTTCACTTGTTGACATACCAAACATTTGGCCACGAAATCAGCCACATCCTTTTTCATACCATTCCACCAAAACATATCCTTGAGATCGTGATACATATTTGTCAAACCAGGATGAATAATATAGCGTGATTTATGTGCCTCAGCCAATACCCTTTATCGCAAACCATTAATGTTAGGAACACATAACCTCACTTTGTACCACAAGGTATATCACCACTGATCTCAAATACCTCATTATTTTAACACTAACGCCACTAACGTTTCCACCTCTCCTCCTATTTCTCATATTTTACAGGATTACAAGGATGTCTTCCCAAAGGAATTACCGCAAGGATTGCCCCCACATCAGGGAATTGAGCACCAAATAGATTTTGTGCCGAGTTCATAATTGCCCAACAAACTGGCTTATAGGAGCAACCCAATGGATACCAAGAAATTGCAACGCCAAGTTGAGGAACTCCTCAACAAAGGATATATCAAGGAGAGTATGAGCCCTTGTACGGTTTCGGTGCTACTAGTTCCCAAGAAAGATGGGACTTGGCGTATGTGAATTGATTACCGAGCCATCAATAAGATAACGATAAAATATCGTCACCCTATTCCAAGGTTAGAGATATGCTTGATGAATTGAGTGGTTCGTGTTTGTTATCTAAACTTGATTTGAGGAGTGGCTATTACCAAATTCGTATACAACCGGGTGATGAATGGAAAACTGTCTTTAAGACCTAATTCAGTCTCTATGAATGGATGGTTATTCCATTCAGCCTAACAAATGCTCCAAGTACTTTTATGAGGCTAATGAATCATGTGATGAAGCCGTTTATCAAAAAGTTTGTTGTTGTTTATTTTGATAATGTATTGGTGTATAGTAAGGTGGGAATACACTGGGTTTGTTGTTGTTGTTGTTGTATTGGTGTATAGTAAGTCCTTAGATGAGCATGTAAAGCATTTACAATGTGTGTTTGATGTCCTCCGAAAGGAGAAGTTATATGCTAATCTAGAAAAGTGTTCTTTTAGTGTCCATGAGGTTGTATTTCTTGGGTTTGTGGTAAGCTCAAGAGGGGTCGAAGTGGATGAATCTAAGATTGACGCCATTAAAAATTGGCCAAATCCCAAAACCGTAGGTGAAGTGAGAATCTTCCATGGGTTGGCTAGTTTTTATAGACGTTTTGTCAAAGGATTTAGCACCATTGTCGCCCCTTTGACCGAAGTGATTAAAAAGGATCGGCCTTTCAAGTGGGGAGATGAACAAGCTAAGGCGTTCGAGGACTTAAAAGTTATGCTCATCTCGGCCCCTTTGCTATAATTGCCAAATTTTGACAAGACTTTTGAGATTAAATGTGATGCAAGCAAAGTCGGCATAGGCGCGGTTTTAATGCAAGAATTAAAGCCTATTGCCTACTTTAGTGAAAAGCTCAAAGGAGCAACTCTAAACTACTCTACGTACGATTTAGAGTTGTATGCCTTGATTAGAGCCTTGGCCACTTGGCAACATTATTTGTGGCCTAAAGAATTCATGATCCGAACGGATCATGAATCCTTGACTCATGTACGGACACAAGAAAAGCTTAACCGGCGGCATGCCAAATAGATTGAATTACTTGAAATTTTCCCTTATGTTATTCAATACAAGAAGGGTAAAGACAATGTGGTTGCCGATGCTTTGTCCCAAAAACATGTGCTTGTGTCTACTTTATCGTCTAAGTTGATGGTGTTTGAAAGCCTCAAGTCTTTATATTCCGAGGACCCTCACTTCGCTCCTATCTATAGGGAAAATGAAGAGTTGAAAAAGGATAGGTGGGTTACGGACAAGGGTTCCTATCCCTATACCAAATTTGATGGATACTTGCTTAAAGGTAGACGATTGTGTGTTCCTTCAAGTTTGTGGAGAGAATTATTTGTGAGGAAAGCACACAATAGCGGTCTAATGGGCCATTTTGGGGTCGAGAAGACCCTCGAAATTTTGGAAGAACAATTTTATTGGCCTAGAATGCACAAGGATATGGCCCGGATTTGCGGCCAATATGTTAAGTGCAAAGGAGCCAAGTCACGGTTCCAACCCCACGGTTTGTACACCCCATTGTGCACCCCTTTGCGTCCTTGTCTTGACATATCAAGTGTTGGGATTTTCGAGGACTAAAAGGGGGCGAGATAGTATTTTTGTCGTGGTGGATCAGTTTTCCAAGATGGCTCACTTTATTCCTTGTTCTAAATGTGATGATGCGCCTACCGTAGCCTCTTTATTTGTTGATAATGTTGTAAAACTTCATGGTGTTCCGAGGACCATAGTGAGTGATAGGGATTCTAAATTCCTAAGCCACTTTTGGAAGTCCATGTGGGGTAGACTCGGTACTAAGTTGTTGTTTTTGACTTCATGCCACCCACAAACCGATGGCCAAACGGAAGTAGTAAATAGGACCTTAGGGTCTATGCTACGGTCCACGGTTAAAGGAAAAATAACTTCTTGGGAGAAGCATTTACGATTGACTGAGTTTGCTTATAATCATGTTATACACTCTAGAACGGGGATGACACCCTTTGAGTGTGTATACGGTATCAACCCCTTTGGATTTAACCCCTTTGCCAAGTGATCTTGTGATAACCTTATATGGAAGCAAATGGGCTGAGGCCATGAAAAAGCTACATGAGAAGGTGAGGTTGCGGTTGGAGAATAAAAACCAAGAAGTTGCGAGGCGAGCGAACAAAGAAAGAAGAAAGCTCATTCTTGAACCAGGAGATTGGGTGTGGGTGTACCTAAGGAAGGATAGATTCCCATCTCAAAGGAATGCTAAGTTGATGCCATGGGGTGATGTCCCGTTCCAAGTATTATAAAGGATCAACGATAATGTCCACAAGATTGATCTACCCCCGGAATATCAAGTGCACAATACTTTCAACGTGTGTGATCTCTCTCGGGTAGAAACGGTGGAGGATAGCAATGATCCAAATTTGAGGACAAATTCCCTTCAAGATAAAGAGGATGATATGGGAATTCCTAGCTCAAGACCTTTCACACGAAGCCAAGCACGTGTGTTTCAATGACCCCAAGCCTTGTTCACATTCTTAGCCATGTGTGAGGCCCTTGTGAGCCCATCTAAGGGCCTATATTTAATAAAATGTAAAGAGCCCCACCAAGACACCCCAAACCCACCCACTTAAATGCCAAGGGTAATTTGGTCTTTGTCCCTCCTTTCTAAGTGACTATATAAGCCATGTTATAGGGCTAGTCTTGCATTAGTTGATTCCTATTATTCAAGAAACAAAGACTTATAAATTTTTGACTTCTCTTTCTCATCATTTGCAGAGGCCAAAACCAAATTCTCACTAGTAGAGTGATACTAGTGTTGTATCTTGGCTAGAAACTAGGTTTTTGAGTTTCTTTGAGTTCCTCTTGGTCCAAGTAAGAACTTGGTATCGATATTTATTAGTCTTAGGGCCCTTTCTCTTGTTAGGGTTCTTAGATTAATGAATATTGTGTGTCAAGTTTCTATCTCTTTCTTTGTAAATCTTGCTAACATGGTGTTGTTGATATAAAAGTCTAGTGAAGTCGTGTGGGGCTCTTTCGATTCACTAGCAATATTGTCTTTGTTGTTGTTGTTGTTAAACTCACTTTTCTAGTTCAAACAAGTGTTGCAAGCCTAGTGAAGCCGTGTGTAGCCATTTTCAATTCACTAGCACTTTGTTGTTCATCTTGTTGTTCTTGTGTTGGTTGGAATCTCTTGATACACACTTAGCATTGTATCATTAACCTTAAGAGTGAACCGCTAACCAACTGTACTAAAAGCTATAGTTGATAGCGATAGGCGCAACCCACCCTTTATAGGCCTGAACCATATGGGGCACGAGCCCAACCTACACCCCCAACCAAGGCCAACCCGAGACAGGTGGCCACCCTTTGGGTGCCATCATTCCCCCTTTCTTTGAGAAAGGTTCGTCCTCGAACCTGCGCATGGTGTAAGCGAGATTCAAACCTGTGACCTCCGCTCTGATACCAAACCTTAAGAGTGAACCGCTAACTAACTGTACTAAAAGCTATAGCTGATAGCGAGAGGCGCAACCTACCCTTTATAGGACCTAAACCATACGAGGCACTAACCCTACCCACACCCCCAACCAAGGCCAACCCAAGACAGGTGGCCACCCTTTGGGTGCCATCAGGGTGGCTCAAGTATGATAATATAAGTATCTTGAATGTGTTTGGAGATGATCTTGTTCTCTTATGCTTCTATTCTCTTTCCTCAAGTTCTTAGTTAGCATGCCCACCATGTGTTTGTTGAAATGACAATAAGAGAGAAATGTCCTGTATGGTTGTAATGGTCAATGTGATTCTCCTTAGGGTATAATATGGTCATTTTTTATGCATCATTATGAGTCCAATTGATCCTAAAAATGAAATATTCGATAGTCATTGATTGAGGGAGTTTGTTGAGAAATATGGCATCCATGGTTCTTGTTGGTCACTATGACTAATCGGGAGACATGAATGCTTTCCATACCTAATGATAGATTAGATGACATCATTCTTAAGGGTATTGGTCATTCTTGTTTCTATCGGAAGTTTTAGATGTCCTATGAACCAGTTTTGTGAAATGTGGAGAATGTGAGATAATTTAGAGTCCAATTAATTAAGTATGGTAATGAATGAATCCCATGGGATCTAATGATGAAGTTATCCTTCATCTATCAAACAAACATATTCTTTTCTTATCTTTATTTTTCTTTCTTAACATATAAAATTCCAAAAAATATGTTTTACCTTTTCTCTTTTTTTTTGGTTTTGTTTAGTTTCTTTCTCATAGGTATGTCTCTTAGTAAGAACTTGCCACGAGAAGCTAGAAAGGGTAATACCCCGAATAAAGGAAAAGCAAAAGCTACTTCCACAAGGGGAAAAGAATCGGTTTCCAAAGATAGTCCAAAAGTCCCGAATGTCCAAGCTACCATTGATCATACACTGGAGGTTGGAAAGGAAGCAGATTAAATTCGGTTTAGTGTGAATGGTGTGAAGGAGTTATAGGATGATTGGGTAACTACTCGGGGCTTCAATTTCGAGAAGATCTTTAGCATAAAGAGAGTTGACACCTATTTCCCCAAAATCATCGCTGAGGTTAAAGAATGGGTATGGGAATTCATCATGGATATGACGCCTTCCACTCACCCACTAAGCTACTTCCAAAAATTGTTCAGAAATTCTATGTTTCCTACGTTATTCGACACAATGGATAAAAATATAAAATGCAAATTGCCAAACAACCATGTCTCGAGAGTGTATTAGTTCGATGAGTAGAAGTCCCTTGCACAGCCTCAGGGATCAACGTGCTCTATTTTGCTTATGACTTGGACTCCATGATAAAGTGCAAGAAGATGATATTTGGCAGACGTCAAAGTTTTTTGTGGCTTGCTAGATTAATTGCTAAGGTCCTTCCTCTATGGGCTTATTGTGAAGGTCAAATCAAGAGGAGAGATCTTTAGATTCAAGACAAACATTGGCTTGGATTTGTGGGTAATCGTCTACTCCCCTCAATAAATGACCAAGATACCGCGATTAATAGGGCTATCATTGTCAGATACATCATGGATAAAATTATGATCAATCTGGGAGAGTTTATAGCGGAGATGATAAAGTTCAAGTCAAAGCAACCGGGCACTTTATTGCTCTTTTCGACACTTATATCTATGTTTTGCCTTAAGTTCAACGTCATGCTACTCTTTAAGATTGATAAACGGGTTATATGCACCAGATTCATTGACATCACACATTGCAAGGATAAGGATAACCCTACCAGAATAAAGAGAAAAGCTTTGGTTTTGGGAGACTCGGGTGTGGAAGGGTTGTCGAGCTCAGAGGAAATAGAGATCCCTCTGAATTCTACACTTGATGTTGAGACTTATCATGATTCCACCGATACTCCTCCATCATCAAGTACCACACCACCACCTCGACCCACACAATCGACACGGTCTTCTACGGTGATATTTTCCAAGGTTGCTTCCATGACTTTGGCAAATAATATTACTCTTACTCGATTGGTGGAAGACATTCCCCAGTTTATTCAGGCTGCTCTAGCACCTCTTCGTGCCCACATAACAAAGTTAGAGAAGAGAGTATCCACGCTTGAGATGAGGGGATATTGTGAGAGGGTGACATCTGATAGGGCCAACCTTGATAGTTTATGGGCGGAGTTTCATTCTGGACAGCCCTCCTTCAGTATTGATGAGGCAGAGATTGCTTTTCCGCCAGAGACTTCTGGCCCAGTTCTTCCATTTGATGATTTATTTGGAGAGTGTCATGAGAACGTTGATGATGAGGTCGAGGTTGATCTTATAGAGGAGCTGGCTACCTGAGGCCTGACAGGTTGAGCTCGCCTTACATTTATCTAGAGATGAGGAGCATATACGGATGGTCAAATCTAGTTCTAGCGCTCAACATGATGACGATCCACCCTCATAGCAGACTCGATGAGAGGATCACAGTCTAATGAGGTTCCTATTGAGACAGTGCGATCATTCACCGATAGGGATCCGAGCACCTAATCTGCCACAGGGAGTCTCTACCCTCCTCTACTCTTTTTTACTTTCGCATTGGGGACAATCCAATATCTTTAGTGGGGGAGGGGCATTTTTATGATTCGTTTGATGATCATTACCTACAGTTTCACTTTATGGCATTTGGTTGGAAAGATTATATGGGCATACTCTATGTTATTACTTTGATGTTTGTGTGTACACACTACATTTTGTCATGTTTATTTACTTTATCCCTTGTAGGGCTTGTTCTTTTTTTATTGTTATTATTGGCATTGCTTTGGATGAGCCCTTGTAAGGCATTTGATAATGATGTCAAATATTATTATTTTATTATTGAATTTGTGTCATGCCCTTAATTTAAATGTGGTATCCAATTGTGCGCATTGGTAATATCACATTTTATATATACGTATCTAATAAACTCTAAGGGTTTTCTTCAAAACTCGGTTCTTTCCTAAGGAGCAAAATTTTATTTTCTCTTTCTTTTGATCTTGTATTTTTATTTTAGTTGAGTTTATTTTCTTTGTCGAATCGAGTGATAATTCACCCATGAGGAATGGCGAGGTGACATCCTTAGGTGAAGTATCTAGTCATTTTGGTTAACTAGGAAGAAGTAAAAGTTTAAAAATACTTTCAAAATGTCATTGGCAAGAAATGGAATGATTTTGAGAAAAAAAACAAAAATATAGTTTTCTTTTTGAAAAAAGATCAAGGATGTTTTTGGAGATTTCTTTTGAATGAGACCATTGAACTTAATTTTTGACTTTCTCTTTACAAGGATGAGTCTTTGACTCGAAGTAACTTATGAAACTCAAATTGTTCAAATTGGTTGGGAGACTAACTTTTTGCCTTATGAGTATGATGCCATGTGTAGTGAGATTTTTGAATAATTCTTGTACATAGGTGTAGTCTAGAATTTGCCCCGAGTGTATTCAAAGCAAAATTCTAGGCAAGCTTGATTTGGAGGATGACCCGAGGCCCTTTTTGACCTGTCACATAGCCAAATTCCCACCTTAACAATGTTCCCTAGTTAACCCATTTGAGCCTTTTTGCCCTTCTTTCTTTCTTATTGTAATGATACCATGCTAAAACACCTAAACCATTTTGAAACTCTCTGTTTTGGCACATAACCTCCTTTGATGCATTGCATGATTCTAAATAACGGATTATAGGTAAAAGCCTAAATTTGGGGGTTTGTGTATTTGGGATAAGATAATCAAAGAAAAGATAAGAAAGGTGTATGTAAAGTTGTCAATGCATGTGCTTAAAAGACAAGAGAAGTGCTTGATGATGAAGTTGAATAGCCTAGCCCTTAGAACTTGAGGAAAAAAAAGAAAGAAAAATTGCATGAGTGAGGATCTAAGAAGGGCTTATAAGTAGAAAATCTCTTGAAAAAGTCAAAGAAGTAAAGAAAGAAAATTGTGGCTTTGAATTGTTTGGTAAAGGTTAAACAAAAAGTTATGAAAATATGGGAAATGATTTGAAGAAGAATAAGGTAGGTAATTTGAAACTTTTAGGGGTAGAAAGGATTGAGCGAGTGCATCATAGGAGGTATTTTAGTTATTTGATCCATATATATTTCTTCACTCACCTTAAACCTTCATCTTGACCCGCAAGACCTTGGTGATTCCAAACTAAGTACGCTTACATTAGTGGAAAAAAAAAAGCCAATGGTTCTTTTCGATGTACTTGAATTTCTGTGTGAGAGTGAGTGTGAATTCTTTCTTTATTTGAGCTCCTTTAAGAATTGAAATATTTTTTGAGTGTGGAGCAAACTCTTGCATATGACCAGCATCGGTACTTTTGGGTAGAGGGTGAAGTTTACTATCGGTTTGGGTAAATGTGAGGATTGAGACAATCTTTGATGATTTTGTGTCTTATCTTAAGATACTTTGTGATTTGGAAAACTCATTTGATACGAACTTGCATCCTTGTATCATAAATATGTGCTCATTGAAAAGTGTTGGTTTACTTGTTGCCATGACATGTTTGGAAAGTGTTTATAGATCTTTGTTGGCTTATTCCTTTAGTATAGCTTTCTTTGGGTGGATTTGAGTTAAATACCCTATCTCGTGGAATTATTCTTAGTTGCTTGAGGACAAGCAATAGTTTAAGTTTTGGAGGTTGATAAGTCCTCAATTTGATGACTTGTTAGCACCTTTTAAGCCTAAATTACCTTGCTTCTCCATTGATTTGATGGTAATCTCTTACTAATGCACATTTATGTAAAGTAAAAAGGAAAGATGGGCAAGTCATTCAAGTAAACAAGAAGCCATATGTGAAGGAAAAGAGTCATCCGCTTCGCATCCACCTTGCACCAACTTTGCATCTGCTTTGGAGCTGTTATCCATCTGTTCTTAATTTGTTCTCCATCCTCTTTGGATCCTCTCAAGCAGATCAAGAGCAAGGTGGCAATTTTGTAATTTTGTCAAATGTGAAAGTTGGGCCTAAAGAAGGGTTCCTAGCTCATTTTTCAAGACCTAGCCTTCATCTTTTCAACTTAGCATCTTAGCTTCTCTCTTTTCACATTAACACCTATCTTTTCATCTTAGAAGAATTTTGTACAAAGCTTGAATGAAAAATATATGTTAGTGATTTTCCATTGAAGATTTATTGAAATCCCAAGTTTGGAACTACATTCTCTCTACTTCTCATGGATGAAGTCAATGATAACTTTGGTATATTTTTACACTTTTTATCTATGAGTAGCTAATTCTAAATCTTGGGGTTATGCTTGCTTAGGTTGTGGTAGTGTATGGTTGTTAGCTAATTATTCTTCTAATTAGTTATTGTAATGGGTGTTGTATTTATTCCATGATTTAACTAAGAGTTGGAAGTTGCAAACCCCAACCACCCTTGAACCCATGCTATTCTTGAAAGAGGATACATGGGTGAGAAATAAATGCAACCAATAACTTAATTCATTTCATTTAATGACATCTCTTAGACATGAGGATCACAATTGAGGCAATAGCTATGGAAAATTATCACACTTGTGAGGTGTTCGAAAGAACTCATTTGTGAAATTTGGTGTTATAATTGAAAGATTGGCACTAATACATTGACATCTAGCCTACCCATAACTTTTAGGTAAAAGTTGAAAAAATTGTCAAGTACCCATGCATGAACCCACTCCTAGAATTGCATAACCCCAAGACCTATTCTCAATTGAAGTCACTCTTAGCATTTTTCAACGTCAAGATAGTGCTCTAAAATGGAAGTAATTATCACTACAAACACATTCAAACTAATTCCCCAATTTTATATTTATGTTTGTTTTATTCACATTACGGGTCATCTTTTAGTAGACTATCAACATTCTTGAGTTTTCAATTCCATGCTTTCACTCCTTGTGGATTCGACCCCAAACTAAGTTGGGTTATTGTATTGACAACGATCTCTTACACCAAATTAAGAGTGTAATTTGAGCGCTATCAAGGAGAGGAAAAAAGATGGATGAAATCTGGATAAACTTCTGAGGCATGCCAGTTTATTTTGGCTTGAAAGAGTTTATCATAGTAACGGGCTTGAGATGCGATCGTCCAAAAGAACCTCTCTCTAAGAAAACACCACACAAAAGTTCCAAGGCAAGAAGGACAGCTAAACCACCACAATCAAATAGTGGTAAGGCATTGTCCCAATAACAACCCACCAAAACCAACAAACGCAAGGAAAAAATAGATGGGTTATTGGACATTGATGGAGGTGGGTGCAAATCCAATGGTTTGATAGAACATATCAAGGATAAAACCATACCAAAGCATTATAGGGAGTAGTTCTGCTTAGTTTTTTTTCATTCCGTTATATTGGCAAGAGACGTCAACAAAGTCCTAGAAGATGATTTATTGAAGCTTGCTGATGATTTTGAGAAATTCAATAATTATCCCTGGGGATATGACAGCTACTACTTGACTGTCAAATATTTACTGACAAAGCTATCCCAAAAGACGATCTCATTATACGGCTTTTCTTGGGCTTTCATGGTAAATTTAATCACTATTTATTTACTCATCCATTAATTTATATTGAATAATTACTATGACTTTTTTTGCTTTCCTCCTATTTAAATTTTTTAGGCTTGGGCATTTGAATCCATTCCTCACCTCCAAAAGCAGTTCAAGGATTACCTGAATAAGGTTTCTCATCCAAGGATCCTTAAGTGGTTGGTTGCAAAGAGCAACATAAAAATTAAGGAGGTTGATCTCTTTATCCCTCTAGATGATGCAGTACGTCTTATTTTAAGTAAAATAATTTGACTTAAATAAAGATATTGAAATGGATGTGTTATCTGTTGTGACATATGGGTTGTCTATTGTAACAGATTACCCGTCTACTACAACTGATGCAACAGATGGGTAATCTATTGCGACAGACGATCCATATTTCACAAAAAATTAACAATATGTTGCTCTATGTCTCTGAACCCGACTCAACAGATTACCCATCTACGATAACTTATGCAGTATATGGGTAATCTGATACAACATATTATTAATCTGTTGCGACATACAGATCAGCTATTGCGACAGATAGATCATTTATTGTATAAGTTGTCTATGTTAATATGTAACCCAACTGACTACAAATTATTATATGATTTAAATTTATTTATTTTTTATAGGTTGTGCATCCATGGATCGTGACTACTGAGCAAGAGTTGGGGATGACTTTTTTTATTACTCTAGGTCTTGTTAATACAATAGAAGACCCAATGGTGGAGTTAATAAAGAAGGAATTGGCTGGAACAACAGCCATAAGAAGAGCAATTAGGCAAGGTCGACCTAGTGTTGAGGCTTTTCATGACCAAACTACTACAATAAATTCACGTATTTCTTCTGAAGGTGTTGCTGGGGGAGTTGATGTTGGTGGCAGGCATGATGATGCTACTGCCAGTCATGATATTAAACATATTGATGCTCAAGAAAAAATAAATATGTTTGAAAATACACCTTTCACAGGTCCCTCTCATCATTACACAGGTCCCTCTCACCCCTACACCGGTCCCTCTCACCGCTCTTCACCCTTATGTTCTTATTACTAATATAAAGAGTACTAGGAAAATGAGGATAAACTATTTGAAAAAGTAGAGGCCATCACTAAAGCTGTTGAGGAATTAAAATCCATGAGGGGTGCCAAACCATCCAAGAAGGTAAGGGAGCCATACACTCCTACAGTGGCGGTTGGGAGGAAAAAATAGCAATTATCCAAGTACTCTCTAATTGTAAATCCAAAAAAATTGCAACTCCTCCCTCTCCAAAAGTTGTTGAAGTTCAGGGGTCATTCAAGAAGGTGGACATATACGTAGAACTTGGCACTAAAGAGAAGAGAGATCTATAATGGGCCAAGGAAGGCACACAAGATTACCCCATCCATACCTTTTTCACCCAACACTTCAGAAGTATGACAGATATGCATACGCAGTACGTGGACAGGGTAAGTTTACTTTTCTAACCTAGCCTTCTAATCTACTTATCATCTGTTTCAACATATGTGTATTCTAGTGCAACTTGTGGTGGTTCTGTTGTAACATATTACCCATCTCTTGCATAAGTTGCATTAGATGGGTAATCTGTAAATAGATTTAGAGAACCCTCTGCAATAGATGGACCATCCGTTGCATCTTTCACTATGTTTTCTTTCTTTACAATTACTAACTTATTTTAAAATTAACTTCTTATATCACAGTATGTTCAAGAAATTTTCTGCCTCATAAGGGGCCGACAATTAGCGTACCTAGAAGGTTATGATGCTGCCGATAGGATAATGGACCTCAACTTCTACAGGAATCTCAAGGATAGGTACGATTATCCCAGTAAGCTAATGTCAACTCCCGGTGGTGAGGGATTTCATTTGTTACTTTCTTGGTTCCAATAGGATGAAGAAATGATAAAATATATTAGAGGGGAGAGGCCAAATCAACACGGCTAGAGCTGGACCGAGGCAAAGAGGATTCTTGGAGTTATGAATGTGGACTGCATACATTATCGAGTTGTTGACGTACTTCTCGAGGAGGGAAATATCAAGGTTTATGACTGCAACTTACCCACCTTGGACTAGGTCGATTTTTTACCTATATGCAGCCACTGTTGGAGTTATCCCCATCTTGTTAAGGCAGAGTAAACTGATGGATCGTTTGCCAATGGAAGTGCTGATGAAGTAGCCATGGGATTTTGAAGGTCGAAATGAGTACATGGACCTTCCAAAAAATAAAATTATTGTTGCTTGCGGGTCGCACGCTCTTGCACACATTGAATGTTTGCTGACCAGCATGAAAATGGATGAGCAAATGACCTTTCTATGTGACAACGTTGTGGAAAACATGCAAAAGATATGGTATTATGGGGTACTAACTGGATGCTTGGAGGCTGTGTATAAAAAAGAGCCTGTGAAATAACAATTTTTTAATTTCAAGTCACTTCACTTTACATACTTTACATTACATACATGTAGTAGCAATTTTTTTTGTCTGATAAAAGTTGACTTTTTTACAATGCAACAGATTATTCATCTGTTGTAAAATATATTCTATCTGTTCTGACAGATAGTTTATTTATTGCGATAGGTTGGTCATCTGTTACATAATACTTATATTTCTAAGTCTTATATCTGTTGCAACAGTAGGAATATCTATGTGCTCAACAACACCAAACCAGTAGCAAATACAAATACACCACCATGAAAATTTCAGCAATTAGGCTTGAATATCCATGTACCCAGCAACACCAAACCAGTAGCAATAATGCCATCAAGGTAGTATCTTCTTGCTCAATTTTGTTTCTCTTCAAAAGTCTTGACTTTCTTCAAAAACACGCCAGATGACACGATTTGCTTAGGAAGGGTGTCGTTCCTCATACCAATCAAAGTAATCACATCCACCCAACTTTTACAAAAATAAGAACACAATTACAAAATAATTATAAGTCAATAATTAATCAACTAATTAAATAAAAAATATTACCTTTGAAATCTTACAAGTAAAAAACCTATGACCTGGATTTTGTTGAGTCCAAGAAGTCTTCAATAGAGCTTCATGACCACACTTACAATAACGAAAATCTTTATCATACAGAACATTCGCTAGGACAGGCAAAATCTGTATAACCAGTATGATCATACTCATAATGGTTTATTTTAAAAACTGTAAAAGGAGCATCATTAGCACCAACAGCAGCACCACTACCACCACCAATAGCTCCATCACCACTAAGAAATAATAAGCCCACCCTCTAAAATTATTTTTCTTGTAATGGTTGTTGCACCAAACAATTCTATTTTTATTCTGTCAATGATCTTACGGTTCAATAAAGTTTGTACAGATCGTAAAGTAAGGAAAAATGGCATCTTCAACTCTCAATTGGTCGGAACAAACGACGAATGCACAATCCAACATAAATCATTACATATATTAGAATGATGATTAGATCATTCAAAAAAATCAATAATTAAAAAAAACTTAATTATAATTATACTTACTGCATCCTTCGGAGGGTTGAAGAGATCAAGAAATTTTATATTTTATCCATTTTGGCCGACAATCATCTCAAGATTCTTGGACAGAAAACTTCTTCTTGGTAGTTCACTTGTTGTCTCAAACAAGGAATGGCTTCAAACTCCCAAGCCTATAAATAACACCAATAAATCAAAAGCATTATTGAATAAAAAAATAAATCATGTCATGATAAAAGAAATATTTACCATGAAAGCCCATGGAAATCCATAAGTTGACTATCCTTGGTGCTAATGGAGTCAACAAATATTCAATAGTCATTTTGAAGCTTTCTAACCCCAAGGATAGCTGTTAAATGCCTCAAGATCCTCGAACAGCTTTATTAAACCGACGCTTATATTGTTGTTAACGTCTCTCGCCCAAAGAATATTATGTACAAACCAAACCAAGAACAATGACTGTTTGTGCTTCTTTGAAATTCTTTTACCTTTCAACGCTTCTATCAATTTTTTGTTTTTGAAGCTTGGACCAACAATGGACATCAGGTCATCACGGTCACTCGACATGACTTTGCCTTTTTTGGGTGTGTGGGGTGTATTTTTTTTTGTTAGAATAGGTATAACTTGAGAAGAAAAAGGAGGATAATATTTTAGTCTAGTAACTATCGCAAACTCCTCCCAACCAAAACAAACAGGCTTTCCACACTAATTTATACATACCTCATCCATCTTATCTTTGTTTTTATACATAAACCTACGCTTGAGAAGTTCTTATACCCTTTTTATTTGGAAACGAGCACTGTTGTCCTCCGGCAAATCAAGTTATTTCCCAAAGTAGTTGTCCCTGAAATAAGTATCCAATTTTTATTCTTGAAGTATTTTTTGAAGGCATCAAAATATTTTCCCATGGCTGACTTAACTACAAAATTATCCGTTAAATCTATGATACCATCGCACTGCATTCTCACAAGATAACGATCAATGCTGAAGGTTTTGACCAACTCTTTAGTGGAAGGGCAATTAGCATTTGGATCATCTCTTTTGAAACATTCCTCCTCCTCATGTTTATTATATTCTGATCCTGATTAAGATAACATTTATAAAGCAAGCTCATACAGTGGCGGATGTAGCCTAGATACTTTACTTGTTCCTTTACTTGGACTTTTGGGAGCCATATAATCTAAAAATAACAGAAACATAAAATAGATTATAATTGAATAATGCATCATTTAAAAAAGATAATAGTATATCTAACATGCACAACAGTAAAGTAACAGTTTTAGTAGATCACATATCTGTTGCACCAGGTAGGTTATCTATTGTAACTTAAAACTAACCTGTTGTAGCGGATGAGTAATCCGCTGGAAATAATAAAAATAGATCACTCGTCTGTTGCAACTTATAACCAACATGTTGCAGCAGATGAGTAATTCGTTAGAAAGAATTAAATATATCACCCATCTGTTGCACCAGGTAGGTTATCTGTTACAACTTATAACCAATCTGTTGTAGCGGATGAGTAATTTGTTGGAAATAATAAAAATAGATCTCTCATCTGTTGCACCAGGTAGTTTATCTGTTGCAACATATAACCAACTTATTGCAGCGGATGAGTAATCCATTGGAAACAATAAAAATAGATCACTCATCTATTGTAAAATGAGTTATCTGTTGGATTGACATTGTTTAGATTTCTCTCAAACAGAAGAGTCGTCTATCACAACAGATGAATGGTCTGTTAGATTATTCATCTATTTCATTGGATATTTCATCTATTGCATCAGATATTTCATTTGTTGCATTATATGGTTCATCTATTGCATTAGATTGTTCATCTGTTGCATCAGATGGTTCATCTATTGCACAAGATGGTTCATCCGTTACGTCAGATGGTTTATCTGTTGCACACTATTTTTACCAAGAAAAATAACAAATCAACCCAGCAACACCAACACAACACACACACACACTAAGAACATCAACAGTGACCAAAAATCACCAACAAATCGAATCAATAGTTTGACAACAAGAACTACAATAACAATAAAAAATTATATTTCACATCGAAAAGAGTAGAGAAGAAATGTCAGAAAATAGGGTTTTATTCAGTCCATATGTCAAATTTAAGCTAGAAATATTAAAATTATTAACCACTATTAGAAGAGAAGTTGGCTCAAGTTCCTCTGTTTCTTCATAACTAAAAAGACATAATTTTGTACCTGTGAAAGAAAAAATGGGACGACGAAGAACTCAAAGTTTTTATCATCGGAGAACACTGCTCGTCACGTCGATTGATGGTTGAAAGTCGAAAAGGAACACACCCAGCTATTTGTCGCCAGAGCTTGAAGTCGCCGGGAATTGAAGAGAAAAATTTTATAGAACTGTTGGTTGGGAGAGACTATTGAGAGAGAAAGATGAGAGACGCGGTTGATTTGGAAATGAGAAGGGTGTGGGTTGATTTGATTTTTGAAAAGATTAGAAAGTTTTGAAACTATTAATCAAGTCCACAATTAACTTAATCAAGTTTTCTAATTATGTTTGACCCTTTAATTTGGTCAATGTCATCAATCCTTCATTCAAGACTTAAAAGACACCTTTGCTTCATTTTTCTCTAAAATCTTTCTATTAATTTTAAAGTCAAATCCTTACAAAATCATTGATTACATACTTCGTAAGTACTTAAAACTTTTAAAAACTTACTACTTCTTAAATTTTTCTTATTCTAACGCTTTTATATTTATTTTTAAATATTTATAATTTTCTCAAAATCAAATGTAATTGATTTAGAATTGTTAAACTAATGAAAAAATATTAGTCATCATTAATTATGACCACCTCTAATAAAGAAAGGTTTTAGTATGCATATTTTTATAGATGTATTTTTCTCATCTGAATAGGTTATTTAAGTAGTACAAATCAAATAATTATAAGAATTATAATTCTTAAAAAGCTCTTAAATCTAAAGTAATATATTTTTAAAAAAAAAAGGCTAAACGCAATACTTACTTGACTATTCATAGCTTGTTATGGTGTACACGTGAAGATGGTATGGTTGGCTTTTTTGGTGTTAACGTACTTGTTTCGTCTAATTTTTTATCAAAAATTTTAATTGAAAGAGAAACACAAAAAATTAACAAAATTTTCACCTGTAAAACTAACACAAGAAATTATCTGAAAGACAAACTATTGGCATATATATAATAGTTTAACGAAGGCAAACAATAAAAGAAGAAAGATATAGAAATATGTACATAATTGAAACCCCTTTGAATAAGAATAATTGAAGGTATAAATTCATAAACTTTTTGGAAGGAGCATATCGCTTCATGTAAGCTTCTTGGACGCAATCCTGCATAATGAATTGTGTTTGGATTTCTTGATGGAAGAGTTTTGTTACATCATATACGTGGGAGGGTATTTTAGGTTAGTAGTTGTGGAAAATATATTATTAGGGTTTACATATAGTAAGGATTTTATATCCAACAAAAAAAATATATTGTTATAAATAATTTGAGGAAACCTAAGAAAAATTTTCCTCAAATTTTTCCTCTTTTAATTCCTTTCTAAAGTCACTTCTTACTTTTTTCTTTTGTTTTCTATAAATATTATTTAAATAAAATTATAAAATCCTTTTTATATAATATAAAATTTTAATTGATGTAGAAGTGCTTATAATTTCTTACCTTGATCAAAAAGGACTTTAAGTAATTTTAAAATATTAATAATGATAATTATTGAAGAAAAAGGGTGAAAAGATAATTTTGTCTATTGCAGAGACTTTTAATGAAGAGAAAAAAGTTCAAATCACTTTTCTAAGGGTTTTCACACTTTTAAAGAGAGAGAGAGATTTTCACTAAATCTAACATTATTTAGTGGTGACCAAAAATTGCTCATTTTTAGCAAATTAAACAAAATGACCAAGTTATTCTATGGTATATTTAAATAATTATCTTAGAAATAATCTAAACATATGAGATGATTTTTATCATTGTTTAACGGAAAAGACATCAAAATTATATAAATGATATTCAAAAAGTCGAAGACACATCTAAACTATTGAAGTGACCTAATACACACTTGAACTATATAAAAGTGAATTTATTTCCACCTTGTAAAATGTTATACCACTTTCACAGGCAAGGTGTTCCACATGCATATGTCATGTCAACGCCACGTCAGTACCACACAAAAAATAAAATAAATTTATTATTTTCACTATCTTTTAAATTTAAACTCTTTTCTTTTTTCTTTTCTTCTATACCCATCACAAAACCTCCATTGATGACACCATCATAGCCAAACTCAATCATTAATTAATCAACATCATCAACTTTACAAACCACCAACAAAACTGTCGTCCCCATTAATCCATCAAAGATCAAACAAAGATTTAAAAAATAAATTTGTGGTCAAATTTTTTTTGGTAAGTTAAAATCGATTGTGCTTTGTAGCACTTAATAAATATTAATAATCAAATTGTTCTCTCATAATTATTCTATCATCAAAAAATATTATTAATTGTGGACTTGTGGTGGCTTAGCTATTAAAATTGATGATGTCATTGTGATGAAATTAATGGTGGAAGGTGATGAAATTGGTGAGTGTAGAAGATAAAATTGGTGGTGATGGTAGTTAATGAAACTGATAGTGGTGGGTTAAGTGATGAAGGTATAGAGAAGGTAAAATTGAGTGAAATCAATAATGAAGTAAGCAAAAAAAATTATGAAGATATTTAGTTGATGAAAAGAAAATTGAAGTAGAAGAGAACAATATGTAAGATTGTGTGAAAAAGAAGATGAGTGAGAGTAGAGAATAATGGGTCGAGGGAGCTGTGAACAAGAAGATAGGGGTGGGGGGTATTTTAATTTATCTTTTCTTTAATTTTTGACCCAAAACACTTCTCTTTATTAATTACTAGTGTAACTGTAAATGTCTCGCAAGTGTAATAGTTGATTATTTAAAATTAAATAATTTTGTCTATTGCAGAGATTTTAATGAAGTATACAAAATTCGAATCACTTTTCAAAGATCATTCACGCTTTAATATAATAATGTGAGCAAAACATATATTTTGGTGTAAGAACATATATATTTTACCACCAAAAGTTTCAAGTAGTTGATAGATCGTCACACCATATTTGTGGTACGATTATTATTATTGTTATTATTATTATTATTATTATTAATAATAATAATAATAATATATAAATCTTCCCTTGTTTTTAAAATAAAATCTTTACAAAATCATTGATTACATTCTTATTGCATACTTAAAACTTTTAAAATTTGGTACTTAAATTTTTCTTATTCTAGCGCTTTTATAGTTATTTCTAGGTTTTTCAAATCTTCTTAAAATCAAATTAAGTTGATTTAGAATTCTTACACTAATGGAAAACTATCAATTGTCATTAGTTCTGATAACTTCTAATATGGAAAGGTTTTACCATAAACATATTTAATTAATTTTTAACTCTTAAATAGTAGAAAAAAAAATAGTGAAAAGACTATTTTATCCAAAGCAAAGACTTTTAATGATGGGCAAAAAATTCAAACAATATATATAAGGCCCTTCACACTTTTAATATGTTATAGATTATAGATAATTAATTATTTTTGCCATGTCAGTTTCAGAGTAAATGAATTCACTTTTATATAATTCAGGTGTGTATGAGGCTACTTCTATAGTTTAGGTGTGTCTTTGACTTTTCAAGTATAGTTTAAGGTAATTTGATGAATTTTTTATTTTCTCTAACCTAGAATCTTATTTGAACATTCCCTTATCGTATCATCCTTACTATCATACAATCCCTAAATTCAAAGACGTAAGTTGGGGGAAATACTTATTTTCATTTGATTTAACATTAAAATTAAGGAGAAAAAAATCTAAATATACAAGATTAGATTGTTTAATGCAAGTTATAGCAAATCCTTTTAGTTTGAAAGTTATAGCAACTTTTATTTAAAAATAAAATTTTCATTTTTTTATAAACAATCAAATCAAGACCAATCAAAAAAGGAAAAAATAGATTTTATATAATAAAAATTAAATTTACTTTTCTTAAAAATAGATGATAGTTAATAAGAGATACCAATAGTTAATAAGAGATACCAATCACACTCCAAATCTCTCTTCAACCATTTTTTTTCTTCTTTTAGCATTTCTTCATCTTCTTCAACAACTTTTTTTTCTACACAAAATATAATTTTTCGATCAAAATCTTTCATAAATTTTTGTTGTTTTAGTCTAGGTTTTAGGCCATAGCAATTTGAGTGTTTTGTGTGAAAATCAAATTCTTCAATTAGCAAATTTAAAAACATTTCATACAATATGGATTGTGATAATTTGCATTCAATCATAATATATTATGGAGGGGGATGGGTGTTCGTCCTCGAACAACTCTTAACTATAAGCATCATCAACTAAGGAGAATCTACACTTCTACTACATGCAAGACACTCAAGCTAGCACAATAATGACTACACAGAATGCAAGTTTCTTCACTTGGCATGTTACAACACAATTGAAAGCTCATGAACACTACTCTAAAACATCCTAGCCTCAAGAATTGACTCACCAATTGGCAAACTCATGCATATTGCTCAATCAAGGACATCATACAAATCACCCACATTCATCAAACATGTGCCCCTCACAATATAAGAGTTACCTATAATCAGTCACAATTAAGCAATTTATATCATGATGGGTGCAAAAATCAAATTATGCTCACTCTCACAAGAAATTTACAAGTTACACACAATGAATCATAGGCTTGCCCTTAGTGCAATGCTCCATTAATACCAGAATGATAAACTTAGAATCAATTAGGTCTTTTTCGGGTTGTAATGTAGGATAGGGGGCGGGTAGGAATAATTTTGGCTTAATAGTGACTATCTTCCTAAGCGCTTTAATACATCACTTTTTACAATTAAAACCAATCTCCAACAACCAAAGCACACCATTTTTAACTACCCATTCTTTTATTTTTCACACCATATTATTAAGCTCCTTTACATACATTATGGTGGGAGGATTTTATGCACAACTCATTCAATTTGAACAAATTTTTATTCTTTTCATTGCTCAACTCCCAATTACAACACATTACAATTCTTTTGAACGTCAATAACTATCACTTTTGGGGCTTCAATTTAACCTTTTTCTTTTTTAATTTTACATTTCTTAACTCAATTGATTTTTCATTAAAGCACCTAGGAGCTTTGGATCAAATTATGGTCTATCAAAGAAGGGTATTAAGCTACACATGAGGTTGCCAAAGAAAAAAGCTAAAGGCTCAATAGGGCTCACTAGGATTAATCACAAAGGTAGGTCAAAAATATGGTATAAAACAAGGCTATCAAAGAAATGCCTATATCATCTCCTAAACGCATACTCTTTATTTCACTTTGTACACACACCAGGCAAGTTCTAGAAATCACATGCAACAAGAAATATACAAAAATCTCACACGCACATGCCATATGCTCAACTCAATAGGATCATCATAGGCTCTTAACCAAACAATAGCATGAATTCAAATTTAAGCCAAAAAAGTACAAGAATCATAAACATGAGCTTAGGAGTCTAAAAAGTAGTCACTCCTACAATCAACATGCTTTCACCAAAATAAACACTTGCACCATGTAATCAAAAATAGCACCAAAAAGAATAACTAGCCTAAAATTGAGAATTTCCCCGTCCCTACACTTACAAAGCTACTTTGTCCCCAAAGTGAACTTAAAAGTAAGAGATAGAAATACTTTCTAAGGCCTCTAGGCCTAGCTAGTAGAATATTTATTTGTCAAGGAGGTTCGAGGACCCCACACTCAGTGTTTTCCATGCTCCTTAGCTCAGGTGTCCGGTACTTAGACTTTCCATAACCGGTGACTCAATCAAAAACAAAAACTACATGAAGTAAAAACTAAAAATAAAATAACCATACCTACTTAACTTGGGTTGCCTTCCAAGAAGTGCCTGATTTAGTGTCGCTGTACGACCCAACTAATGACTTAGTCCTTCTCTTTCTTTCTCTTTCTCACACTTGGTCTTTATCTTCTTATTCTTTTTACCCCTCTTGGTTTGCACTCTTAAGGGTACCTGATTTATCAACTTTAGCCTTTCAGACTCATCAATTTGCATTATATCAGGTTGTGGTGGTAGTTGCTTAGGCAGCTCAATGAGGTAGTCTAAAGGATCAACCACCCCATACATATCCCTTTCTATAACATTAATCATGCACAAGTCTTTATAGTGGGATAGTGTGTTAAGTGATTTGTAAACTTTAAAAGCTACCACTTCATCCTCTAACGTTATTTTAAGTGTACCCTCTCTTACACCAATCAATGTTCCTCTCATTACTAAGAATGGACGCCCTCAGATGATTAGTACCTGTTCGTTTGCCAGAAAATCTAGAACAATAAAGTCAGTAGGAATAACAAATTTACCAACCTTTGTGAGGACATCCTTAAAGTCAGTAGGAATAATAAATTTACCAATCTAGAACAATTGACCCATCTGCCAACTGCAGTCGCACAAAGGTAGGTCTAGGCTTTCCCAAGCCTAATGAGTCGAACAAAGATAAGGGCATCACACTGATGCTTGCCCCTAAGTCACTCAATTTGTGGACCACCTCGCTACTCTCAATTTGGATAGGGATAGTAAACTTTCCTGGATTATTTAATTTTTTTGAGATTTTTCGTGTTACCACTGAATTACACTCCTCAGTGAGTGTTATTGCCTCCACATCCTACAATTTTACCTTATTAACAACCACATCCTTCAAGCATGGTAAGTTAATGTGAAGCTTTCTGAACGTGTCAAAGAAATTCTTGAAACAAGCATCATCCTTCACTTTTCTATACTTTTGTGGAAAGGGAGTTTCGGTATCTGCTTCTCCACTTCTGCAAAAAAAATTTCTTTCGAGTACTCAGACTTTCTCAACTTTTCAGCAACTTTTTTGGATACCTGTTGGGGAGTCAAATCAATATCTACCTCCTTAGTTGCCTTGGGATGTTTTCCATGAAGCTAAGTGATTTTCATAAATTGTTTTGGATTTTTTGTATCTCCAGGCAACCCACCCTGAGGCCTGGGATTCAGTGTCTGTTGCAACTTCCCCAACTGCAACTCTAAACTTCTTGTGGCATCTTGATGATTTTTTATTTTTGCCTAGTTACTTTTCATCTCTGCAGCCATTTGTGCTTGACCAGCCAGAATCTGTTTCTTCAATTCTTCCAGGTTGCTATTTGATTGATTTTGTTGAGCCTGTTGTTGCTGAAATTGATTCGGCTAGGTGTTCCATTATTGATTTGGTGGCTGAGTCTACAACTTTATGTTGTAAGCATTACCATAATTTGGCCTTTGAGCATTGCCCACATACATCACTGATTTCGAATTTGAAGCACACATGGCTGCTAAATAGCCACTATTATTGTAAACTTCATGCTAACCTGCAGCTTATTGGATTGCATTAATTGTGGTTGCAAGTTGTGTTAATCCCAACTTTAAACTGCTAACAATGCAGAGATCTGAGCAGATATGGCAGTGAATTTATCAACCACTAATACACCTGTAATTCTTTTTGTAGCACTCCTCGAGTCTGAATGCCATTCTGGATTTCCTTGAGCTATGCGGTTCAATAGAGTGTACAGCTCATCATATGTCATCTCAAGAGCTTGACCACCTACAGCTGAATCTAGCAAAATTTTTGTATTGTGATCAAGAGCCTCTATAAAAGTATAAGCAAGTACCTCATTGGACTGTTGATGGTATGGACAGTCTCAAAGAAGTACTTTGAAGTGCTCCCAATCATGATAAAGATTCTTGTCTAGCTTCTGTTTGAAGAACATTATCTCACTGCGAAGTCTTGCAGTCTTACCAGATGAGAAGAACCAAATAAGGAATTTTCTGGCCATGTCATCCCATGATGTGATTGAATTTGCCGATTCCGCATTCAACCACTTTTTTGCTTTCCCAATCAGCAAAAAGAGGAACAATGTCATCCTTACATAGTCTGCATTCACACTCGTAGGAATAAATGTGTCACTGATTTCTAGAAAATTCTGCAAGTGGACCTATAGATCTTCGTGTGAAAGCCTTGTAAACTATCCACTGCTAATTAAAAGTTGTACCATATTCTATTTGAGCTCGAATTGCCTCTAGCTGTCGGCTTCTGAAATGGGGAGGTCAAATTCATTAGAAGTGGGATTGCCACTTCTCTTACTATCCTACGGGCTGCTTGTTCATCAGTCATAATGGCAGGATTCTCTTAGTCTTCTTGGATTTACAAGATTTGAGGGAGAAGGATTACTTCTCTCCTTCGTTGATAAAAAAGTTGCTCAGGTTCAGAGCTTGGTTCAACCAAGTCTTGATCCCTTCCCAGCTTACTACTTCGTAAACCTGTTTCCTGCAAAAATATAACCAAGACCAAGTGTAAAAACAACAAAGGAATCTAAAAGGTAAACTAAAATAAACAATTTCCAAATTACAAATCTCCGGCAATGGTGCCAAAAACTTGACAGCTTCCAAGCACACACGCAAGTGTACGTGTCTACCAAGTAGTAAATTGGCCTTCAAGAAGCCAAGTATCGATCCTACAGGGACTTGATCTAACAAAAATTCAATTCTAGTTTAACTTCTAAGTAAACAATGAGTAAAATAAAGTCTTGAAACTATCACTGGAGTAAAGCCTAGGGTTAAAGCACTTTCATACTATGTTATTGAACTTCATTCGTTAACTTGCTTATCTTGGTTGTTGATTCGTAAGGTTAATTGCATGATCATGGTCTCCCGACCTCTAACCGTTTACCTAGTTTGGATCTTACAAATACATCGTTGAGCGGAGATGTAATAATCCACTTATGTGTTTTAAAGCTATCCTCCTACGTTTGAATCAAGTAAAGAATCTAAGTACATCTCTATCCTAGACGCTAATTTGAATTCCTTATTTCATAAAATAATACAAATCATACTTTGTTTATCTTCATGTTTTATCTCCCTATTCCCTCTCCCAAGATCAAAAGGTAGACAATTGATATTTTTTCGGGTGATCAATCCATCAAATAGTTAAATCAAAGATAAACACACAACCAATAATGATAAGTAAATTAAATGAACTTAATTCAAAACAATAGTACTTATGTTCTTGGCTTTAACCCCGAAAAAGCCACTCATAGTCATAATCATGATCCAAAAGGTTGAATACATGATATAATCTAAAAGAAAGCTAAAGAAATAATGTAAAAACCTAAAAGAAATGTGTATTAACAGCTCTTTGATGTTCCAAGATGTCCCAAGATAATTAAAAACATGTACAATGATGTATTTATAGCACAAGGGCAAGCCAAAGTCGTGTAGCTTAAGGATTCCAATAATTTGAGATCATGGGAGTAGAGGGGGGCCGCCCTGTGTATTGCACCACTCCAGATGGGGCTAAGTCTGTTGTAGATCACCACTTCAGCTAGGGCATTGCCTGCTTTAGAGCCCCACTATGTCTAGGGCACCGCGAGCTCATCGCCTTAAGACACTGGAAGTTGCATCTACGATTTTGGTTAAGTGTTGATTATCCCATCTTTTGTCTCTTGAATTATGGTGTATTTCCCATGGATTTTCAGCCTTTATATCATCAATATATCACCATATTCTGCTTACAAAGCTTCCAACATAATTACACCCCACAAATTAGAGATCATAACAACACAATATCCATGATGATAAATCAAAAACACAAGCTAAGACTAGGCTACTTTATGCTAATCTTCAACTTATTGTTTCGACTCTTGACTTATTCAAATTAAACGTTGTACCTTACAAATAAGTTGTTCCACATAATATTACATATTCAAACCATAGGAAACTTATTTAACACATTCAAATCCATCAAAACTAACTAGACACACACCTAGCACAAGCTAGTAACGTTAGTTTCCTCGGTTGAACTCTAAATGACTCATTTAAGTACAAACTTCTACTTTGAACCATTGTAAACATTTCCTTGAACACTTATATGCATATTTATCTTATTATCAATCTATATTGCATGCGAATCATCCTCAAAACAAAGCTAAAAAGACTAGAATAGTGATACTAGAATGCATAAATACACCCAACATCACCACCCTATACTTAAAGCATTGTTCGTCCTCGAACAACTCTTAACTATAAGCATCATCAACTAAGGAGACTCTACACATCTACTACATGCAAGACACTCAAGCTAGTACTATAATGACTACACAGAATGCAAGTTTCTTCACTAAGCATGTTATTTACACAATTGAAAGCTCATAAACACTACTCCAAAACATCCTAGCCTCAAGAATTGGCTCACCAATTGGCAAACTCATGCTTATCGTTCAATAAAGAATATCATGCAAATCACCCACATTCATCAAACATGTACCCCTCACAACAAGGGAGCTACCCATAATCACTCATAATCATGCAAAATTATAACATAATGGGTACAAGAATCAAGTTACGCTTACTCTCACATGAAATTCACAAGTTACACACAATGAGCCATAGGCTTGCCCTTAGTGTAGTACTCCACTAATATCAAAATAATGAACTTAGGATCAATTAGGTCATTTCTGGATTGTAATGTAAACTAAGGGACGGGTAGGAACTATTTTGGATGAATAGCGACTATCTTCCCTAAGCGCTTTAATACATCACTTTATACAATTAAAACCAATCTCCAACAAATAAATTACACTATTTTTGTCTACCCCTTTCTTTTGTTTTTACCCCATCTTATTAAGCTCATTTACATACACATGGTGAGAGTATTTTATGCACAATTTATTCAATTTGAACAAAAAAATTTCCTTTTAATTACTCAACTCCCAACCACACATCACAATTCTTTTGAACACCAATAACTATTACTTTTGGGGCTTTAATTTCACCTTTTTCTTCTTTAATTTCACACTCCTTAACTCAATTGATTTTTCATTAAAGTACCTAGGAGCTTTAGATCAAATTATGGTCTATCAAAGAAGGGTATCAGGCTACACATGAGGCTGCCAAAGAAAAAAGCTAAAGGATCAATGGGGCTCCCAAGGATTAATCACAAAGGTAGGTCAAAAATACGGTATAAAATAAGACTATCAAAGAAATGTCTATATCATCTCCTAAATCCACACTCTTTATTTCGCTTTGCACACACACCCGGCAAGTTCTAGACATCACATGCAATAAGAAATATACAAAAATCTCACACGCACATGGCACATGCTTAACTCAATAAGATCATCATAGACTCTTAACCAAAAAATAACATGAATTCAAATTTAAGCCAAAAAAGTACAAGAGTCATAAACATTAGCGTAGGAGTCTAAAAAGTAGTCATTCCTACAATCAACATGCTTTTACCAAATAAAACACTAGCACCATATAATTAAAAATAGCATCAACAAGAATAACTTACACAAAAAAAAAAAAAATTGATCCAAAAGGTTGAATACATGATATAATCTAAAATAAAGCTAAAAGAAATAATGTAAAACCTAATAAAACGTGTAGTAGCAGCTCCTTGATGTTCCAAGACGTCCAAATATAATTAAAAATGTGTACAATGATGTATTTATAGCACAAGAGCAAGCCAAAGCCATGTAGGAATAGGATCTGACCAAGAATTGAGCAGTGGAGTGGAGGGGACATCGCCTGCTCTAGAGACCCGCTCCAGATGGGGCTGAGCCTGATGTGAAGCACCGCTCTAGCTAGGGTGTCGCCTGTTGTAGAGCACCGCTCCAGCTATAGAATAGTGGGCTCATCGCCTCAACACACTGGAAGTTGCTTCCATAATTTTGGTTAAGTGTTGATCGTCTAATCTTTCATCCCTTGACTTATGGTGTATTTTTCATGGATTTTCAGCCTTTATATCATTAATATATCACCATATTCAGCTCACAAAGCTTTCTACATAATCACACACCACAACTTAGAGACAATCACAATACAATATCCATGACGATGAATCAAAATAAGAGCTAAGACTAGGCTAGTTCGCATTGATCTTCACTTATCATTCTGACTCTACACTTAATCAAATTAAACTTTGCATATTATCAATAATTTGTTATACTCATAAATACACATTTAAATTATTTGGAACCCTTTAAATACAATAGAATCCAACGGGATCGACTAGACAAGCACCTAGCTCAAGCTAGTAACGCTAGTTTCCTCGATTGAACTCTAAATGACTCATTTAAGTACAAACTTATTTGGAATTCACTTTGAACATTGTAATCACATACTTTGACACTTAGATGCATATTTGTCTCATTATCAACCCATATAACATATGAATCATCCTTAAAATAGGGCTAAAAAGACTAGAATAGTGACATTTAAGTGCACAAATACACCCAACATCAATGGGATGCCACATGTATGCTATCTTGTTTAGCAGTTTGATATTTTGCATTCAATATCTTTTTGAAATATATAATATTTGATTAATGATTAAGAAAAAATATTCAGGAATAAAATTATTTTTTTAATATTTTTTTCAATTATGTAATGTTAACATGTTGAATTTTTGAGTATTGACATGCTGAATTTTTTATTATGTGATGTTAGCAATGATGTGAATGATTCTTTATCATTGTATTCTATCATTGTATATGTTTGTACTTAAATGTTTTTGGTTATTTTGTTACAGTGATTGTGGCATGTTTGCATGTGTCTTTGCTGAATTTATTACTCATGGTGTGTCAGATTTCAAGCATCAACTTCAATGCTTCCAACGATCGTCTTAGATATGATGAACTACTTTGGAATTATACTAGAAGGAAGCAAAATGATAATACAATTAGTGAAAATGAGGTGACTGAAAATGTTACTAGTAGACTTGGTGGTTCAAAATTTTCAAGAGAAGTTGTTTCGGATATTCAGAAACTATATGTTGATTGTGTCTAAAAATAATTTTTCTTAATTGTTTGTTGCTCAAACTTATTTTTTCCTATCAACGATGTCGTTACTCTTTTATAGTCTTATTTTATTGTTAAATTTGATACTCTCTTTTATAATATTAATTTGGTATTAGAGTTGATATCAAGTGTTGAAATTGTTGAATTATTATGTCTATGCTATGCTATGCTATGCTATATAAATAGTATAGCATAGTATTTGTTGACATCAAGTATTATTTTGGTATTAAAAGTTGATATCAAGTGAATGGAATTGTTCAATTGTTGGATCTATGCTATGCTATATAAATAGTATAGCATTGTTTTTCTTGATATCAAGTATTATTTTGATATTAAAGTTGATATCAAGACTAGAATTATTGATTTGTATTATTTTGCATTCTTTAAGTACTTCTATTTGTCGTTTATATATGTGTACATACAAAAGTTATTGCATGTAGCATATTAAATTCAAAAATTCAGAAACAGAAGAGCTCCATTATTGAATCTAAAGATGCAATTGTTATTTATAAAACATCATCCAGAAACATAAAACATCATCTAGAAACTAAAAACATCATTCAGAAATATAACAAAAGTTTTAACAATAAATTAAAATTGAGAAGAATAATTAATTCTTAAACTTGAGGTGCATGTTTGTGGCATGTTTTTCGATTGTATCTCTCTCCATAGAACAGGATCAGTTGAGTATAGATGTTGCCGCTCCACATTTTGTTCGTTATATCTTTTGTTCCCAACACAAACAATGATTATTCATTATGTTCTATTATATCAATTGACATATCCTTTATTATTATATACAATGGATATTTAACAAAGAAATCAACTACAGTCTTTTTTTTAATCTTGATACACCGTGACTCTTGTATCATTATGTATGATCATTGGTTGATATTTGTCACTTGATTTTTTCTTGTCAACCTTCTTATCACCAACTTTGTCAACTGTTTCGTCGGACTTGGACCTTGTAACTCGAGTATCTTCATGCTTAATTTTTTGACTTTTTTATTTTGTGAGAGGAAATATCTTCTTCAAGATCGAAATTCGATTCTTGTTCAATGACAACCTCACTTAAATTACTTTATTGGCAAATCCAAGTTCATACACAAACACTATAAAGTTCAATAAAAAAAAAGAGAAAAAATAAATTTATGAAAAAAAGATATATTAATGGTTGAGAAGATCTTTTTATCAATAAAGCAACTATGAAAATTGTGTAAGCATTACAACAACAACATACCCAGTTTATTCCCACATAATGGGGTCTGGGGGAGGGTAGAGTGTACGCAGACCATACCACTACCTCAGGTGAAGTAGAGAGGTTATTTTCGATAGACCCCTGGCTTAGAACCGATAACAGTCAAATTGTGTAAGCATTGAAATAGTACAAAAAGAAATTTATTGAAAAGTAAAAAAATGTGTATCAATGTAAAAAAGTATCTTTACCAGATTTAACTCTTTAATTTAATAACAAATTTTGTAACTTAACTATAAAGTTAAATAAAATAAATAAATAAATAAAGATAATTATTGAAACCAATAATAATACTTACCATAATTATCCAATGATTTAATGAAGAGAGATAAACATTAAAGACTAAAAATAAGGAGATAATTTGAATAATAATTATGAAAAATCAATTTCTTATTATTTAAAAAAAATATTTTTGTAAACGTTGCTATAACTTGTAATTATTTCTTGAATCAAATAATTATGAAAAAATATTGTGATAACTTGCAATAAACAATCTAAAAGTATATACAGGATAATTTTCACTAAAATTAAACAAATTTAAGCTTAGTAGTTAAACTAAAGTGAAACATCAGTTAACTCTCACTAATTTATAAATGTGTGCTTGAAAGACAAGTAATATTTATTCATTAAGATAAGATAGTTTGGTACATTAAAACTTTTGATATGTTCGAGTTTGCAATAAATTCAAACCACAAAATTTTATTATATACAACCTTTCTAGGATTTTCATAAAACTCTATTTCCATGAGTTGAATCAATTGAATGAAAGTAACTTTATCAGTTATCTAAAGCTATGTTTCATAGTTTTTATTCATTAGTTGAGTGTAAATAAATAGTAGTAATTTTTTTAACCTCAAATGGAGGGTATTAGTTCAATTAACCATGAGTGTAAAAATTAAAATAAGGAGGGGCTATGGTTGGAGGGATTTTTCTTTGGTGGGAAAGTAGAGGACCAGTTCGTTATATTCGAAAATTCAAAAACATATTATTGTAGTGGACCAAAACAGAAAAGCATCTTTTTTTGTCATTCCCAGCCCATTATATAATGCGACACACACTTGAAATTCAACTTTGCCATCCATCACCTTTCCCTCTTTCCGGCAACCGTCCATAACTTCCCTCGTTTTTATTCCTTCCTCCAAACCCTATATTCTTCTCTCAAAACCCCAACTCCCCATATAGATTTTTTCATTTCATGTTTAAGTGAAGAAACGAAAACCCAACTGATCAATAGTTTAAGGTATTGACTTTTCTCTACGTCTTTTTATTTTGAGTCGCTCTGTTTTTTGTGAATTTTGGAGCTTTTTGATGATAAACTTTTGGCCTAGAGTTTTCATGTTTTTTGGCTTCTTATTTTTCGATAAGGTAATTTCTTACGAAGGTTACGAGAAAACCCAAAAAGTTTTATAAATTCGGTTTAAGGCATTTATTGGCTTTATGTGTGTGAATTGTGGTGTTTCCAACACATTTCTTTTGAGTTTTGTCTACTATGTATTTCTTTTCCCTTTTTCTAATTCGTAAGAGCTGATAAAGTAATCCAAGTGATCTGGTCAGGATTTTTATTAAGAAGTTAAAGAATATGAAAAAGTAAACACATAAAAAGCACAAGGATTCAACATCTACTATATATATATATATATATATATATATATATATATATATATATATATATAAACAATAGTTTTAACATTGAATACGTGGTGTAATTTTTTGTTGAAGAGGTTTATATGAACCCCCTTACTCCCGCCTGGCTCCACCCTGCAAGTGATCAATCTGCAATTATAGTGAACATGGTGCTAGAAATTCGATCTATCCGTTGGTGTCCTACCCAGTTTCTGTGTGTGGGGGTGGGTGAATTTTGTGGACATTCTCTTCCATTAATCTGTTTTATGGGAGCGTGTGATAGTATGTTGATTTTTGAACTGGTTATATTGGAGAGATTATTTACACAATGGTGCGTTTTGAGGTCTGTCTTGAATGGTTTCATTTCTTTAAGTGGATAATCGTCTAAGCTAACTGTGAATATTTGCGGGGATTGCTCAATTTAGACTGAATGATGTACGCTGTTTGATTAATGTTCTCATTAATTTTCATCATTGAAGGCAAAGAAATGGAAGCTAACGGGAAGGACGACTTGAAGAAGCCGCTTTTGCAGGATGATGACGCTGTAGCTGTCAATGTGGTTCAACTAAGTTACAACAGGAATAAAAAGATTAGAACTCTTCTCTTCAAAGTTAGTGGCATCACTTGTGCATCTTGTTCCAATTCCATAGAATCCGCGTTGGGAAAGCTGAAAGGGATTGAGAGTGCTTCGGTGTCTGCACTTCAAGGCCAGGCTGTTGTTAAATATGTGCCAGAACTTATCAGTGTATGTCCAATTTAAGACATGGGATACTATCTTAATTTTAGGCCAGAATTTAATCTTCAAATATTCAAGGACTTCATAGTTTTAGACGACTAAATAACTTAGTTGCCTTTTCATGCTGTTGACAGGCCATTGATTATAAAATTCATAAATGTATTATGTTAACTGATAAATTGATTCTTTTGTTTGTGCTTTTCTTTTTTCATTTCCAATGTTATGACTTCTCTGTAATAACTGCTTCCTTAAGTGGCTTGTGTTCCTAACAGGAAAAAAATGATTTTTGTGGCGAAACATGTTTTAACTCAGATTTATATCTCAAAGAAGGTATGCAATACCTTTTGCTCAACGAAAGGTTTTCATCTCTCTCTCTCTCTTTTCAATGTGGACTTTCGTAATGGTTTTTTTCTCTACAGTCCTGTAGCATACATATTTATTCATGTCTCCCTGTAAGGAGGAATTTACAAATTTCATAAAAGAGCAGAATAGGGTTAAAGGTGAAAGAAATAAAGGCAAATATTTGATATTTATATGAAGTACATTTCAATAAAATTATCCCTGATTTCGTGTCATCTTTTCATATGTTGACTGCTTCCTGAGCTCATCTGAGAAAAGCTGCATCAACTCTGATATTTCTGACTTTGGAGATTGATTTTAATGGTGGTTGATTATTCTTTGCTTTTCTTCGTTATTAAGGTTTTCGTATTTCTAACTAAATATATGACTATACCAGGCAACAATGATTAAAGAGGCTGTTGAAGACACTGGTTTTCTAGTTGATGAGTTCCCAGAGCAAGACATTGCTATCTGCCGGATCAGAATCAAGGGGATGGCATGCACAAGCTGTTCTGAATCTGTTGAACGTGCCCTTTCAATGATTGATGGAGTAAAGAAAGCTGTGGTTGGTTTATCTCTTGAAGAAGCAAAAGTTCACTTTGATCCAAATGTTACAAGTACCAGCCGGATTATTGTAGCAGTAGAAGATGCTGGATTTGGGGCTGATATAATTAGTTCAGGCAGTGATTTAAATAAAGTACACTTCAAGCTAGAAGGCATCAATTCTCCAGATGATTTTACTGCTATTCAATGCTCTCTCGATGCTTTGGAAGGTGTAAACACTGCTGAAATTGACCAGCAAGAGCATAGAGTGACCATAAGTTATGAACCAGATATAATTGGTCCAAGAACCCTAATGCAGTGCATCCAAGAATCTGGGCATGAGTCAAGTACTTATCGTGCGAGCCTTTTTATTCCACCGAGACAGCGAGAAATAGAAAAAGAGCATGAAATCCACACTTACAGGAGCCTTTTTTTGTGGAGCTGCTTATTTTCAGTGCCAATATTTGTTTTTGCAATGGTACTTCCAATGCTTCCCCCTTATGGGAATTGGTTAGAGTATAAGGTTTTCAACATGCTAACTGTTGGAATATTGCTAAAATGGATCCTTTGCACACCTGTGCAGTTTGTTATTGGTCGAAGGTACTCTTTCCTTCATGGGATTTTAAATGCAATGTGATTGCCGTTTTTATTCCAAACTGTTTTTCGTAGAATATGAGTAAAATCTAATAATTTCTAATCCTAAATTTCTTCTTTAGGTTCTATGCAGGATCATATCATGCACTGAGACGGATATCTGCAAACATGGATGTTCTGATTGCATTGGGAACTAATGCTGCCTATTTCTATTCAGTTTATATAATGATAAAAGCATTGACCTCAAACCCCTTTGAGGGGCAAGATTTCTTTGAAACTAGTCCCATGTTGATATCATTTATATTATTAGGAAAATACCTAGAAGTTCTTGCAAAAGGAAAGACATCAGATGCTTTGGCAAAGTTGACAGAGCTGGCTCCTGAGACTGCATACCTATTGACACTGGATGGTGCTGGGAATATTATTTCTGAGACAGAAATTAGCACTCAATTAATACAAAAGAATGATGTACTTAAGATTGTTCCAGGGGCAAAGGTTCCTGTAGATGGCATTGTTATTAATGGTCACAGTTATGTGAATGAGAGTATGATCACAGGAGAAGCCAGGCCTGTTTCCAAGATGCCAGGTGATAAGGTACTCAAGATTTGTTGGCCATGGGTTTCACACTATCAGTTTTCAAATGCAGACTGTCATCAACAGATTTTATATCTTTTAGCATGCTTTTTAATAATAAACATTTAATTATTAGGTCATTGGTGGAACTGTAAATGAGAATGGATGTGTACTCATCAAGGCCACTCATATTGGTTCGGAGACTGCCCTCTCACAAATGGTTCAGTTAGTTGAAGCTGCTCAGCTTGCCAGAGCACCTGTTCAGAAACTTGCTGACCAGATATCAAGATTTTTTGTACCCACTGTGAGTATTATCAACAATAGCATACCCAGTGTATTCCCACCTAGTGGAGTCTGGGGAGGGTAGAGTGTACGCAGTCCATACCACTACCTCAAGTGAAGTAGAGAGGTGGTTTCCGATAGACTTCCGGCTTAGAATCAATAACAATATAACAAACACAATACATTAATGCATATAAACTTGTAAAGTATGCAAAATAAACTAACACTAGCCACAAGATAATACTAAAACTATAAATCTGAATCCATCGACAACACTCAACACCTACGAACAAGAAACTTCAGACAAATACAGAACACTCCCCTGCTGTCACCAAAACCCTCCCACCCCCTAACCCTCTACCCTAATCTGCATTCTCCACACCTTCCTATCAAGGTTCATGTTCTCCGTAAGCTGTAACTGCTCCATATCATGTCTAATCACCTCTCTCCAATATTTCTTCGACCTACCTCTCCCCCGCCTAAAATCATCCATAGCCAGTCTCATACCTCCGCACTGGTGCATCAGCACCCCTCCTCATCACGTGCCCGAACCAACGTAACCTCACTTCTCGCATCTTGTCCTCCACCGAAGCCACTCCTACCTTTTCCAAAATAATCTTATTCCTCACCCTATCGTTCCTGGTCTGACCACACATCCACCGCAACATCCTCATCTCCGTCACCTTTAACTTTTGAACGTGGGATTTCTTAACTAGCCAATACTTAGCTCCATACAACATAGCTGGTCGGACTGCCACTCTGTAGAACTTACCTTAAGCTTTGGGGGCACCTTTTTATAACAGAAAACTCCCGAAGCAAGCCTCCATTTCAACCACTCTGCCCCAATACGATGTGTGAAATCCTTGTCAATCTCACCATCGCCCTGAATCATAGACCCCAGATACTTGAAACTCTCCCTCTTCTGAATGACCTAAGAATCCAGCTTCACAACCACATCATTCTCCTACGACACATCACTAAACTTACACTCCAAGTACTCCGTCTTGGTCCTGCTCAATCGAAAACCTTTAGACTCAAGGATCTGTCTCCAAATCTCCAATTTATCATTAACTCCTCCTCGAGTCTCGTCAATCAATACCACAGCATCTGCAAATAGCATACACCAAGGCACCCCTCCCTAAATATGTCGCGTCAACGCATCCATCACCAAGGCAAATTAAAAAAGGCTAAGAGTCGATCCTTGATGCAAACCTATCATAACTGGAAAGTGCTCCGAATCTCCACCTACCTTCCTCACACGAGTCTTTGCCCCATCATACACTGAGTTGCTCAGACTCGGGTGCGGGTATCCGAGACGGGTGCGGATCCAAGAGTCGGATTCGTCAAAATATAAATTTTAAGATTCAGGGGTGCGAATCTGAGTGTGGATACGGGTGCGGGGATTCGGCTAAAAAAAAATTAAATATTAGGAATAGTATTTGTATTAGAAACTTTTTTCAAAATTATAATTCACGTTTATTTACCAAAAAATAAAAAATAAGTATAGTTAAAAATTTAAACTAATGCTGTCAAAGTAATTATACTGAAGAAGTATACACGTGTTTTACTTTTTTATTAAAAATAATACTAGTATCTTTTGTTAATATAAATATTAATATATGTTATTAACCACATAAACAAATAAAACCTTGTCAAAGTAAATATACTGAATAAGTATACACGTATTTTACTTTTTATTAAAAATAATATTTGTTGTTAATATAAATAATAAATAAATATTATATGTTATTAACAACAGAAATAAATAAAACCCGTCACTTAGACAAAAAAAAAAAAAAAATTAAAACCCGTCACTGTGTCCAATGCCGCCGACAATTGAGATGGGAGAAACGGATGACTGACGACGACCGAGGTGGTACGACGACTGCGACGATGATTTCCGGCGACAGGGACGATGATTTCCGGCGATGGCGATGGCACATCGACAACGCTGTCTCTGTTCCGGTGGTCGTTGGTCGGGATTTTTTCAGGTAAGTCACCGGTTAATTATTCGATTTTTCCCCTCAAATTTCTTCTTTAGTTTGGTCAACGTCTCCAAAATCGTTTGACCGAATCGGAGACGGCAGAAGCACCCGTCCCCGCCTCAGTCTCGTGTCGAGACGGGTTCGGTGGCAAAACAGCCGATTCCGAGCAACATAGATCATACATGTCCTCAATCGACCTAATGTACGCCACAGGCACCCTTCTAGCCTCCAAGCAACTCTACAGAATCTCTCTGGGCACTCAGTCATATGCCTTCTCGAGATCAATAAACACCATATGCAAGTCCTTCTTCCTTTCTCAAAATTGTTCCACTAATCTCCCCACAAGGTGAATGGCCTCAGTAGTCGAGCGACCTGGCATGAAACTGAACTGATTCTCAGAGATAGTCACAATCCTTCTCTGTCTCAACTCTACCACCCGTTCCCAAACTGACTCAACAACTTAATACCTCTATAGTTGTTGCAACTCTAAATGTCTCCCTTGTTCTTATATAAAGGAATCATCGTACTCCACCTCCACGCTTCATGCATCTTCGCCGCCCTAAAAATGATGTTAAACAACCTTGTCAACCACTCTAAACCTGCCCCGCCAGTGTTCTTTCAAAATTCACTGGAATCTCGTCTAGCCCCGTCGCTCTACCCCTATGCATCCTGCGAATAGCCCCCTTGACCTCCTCAACCTCAATATGCCGACAATGACCATAATCGCGACACTCCTCAGACTTTTCCAAATCCCCCAACACGAAACTTTTGTCCCCCTCGTCGTTCAAGAGTTTATGAAAATAGGACTGCCACCTCTATCTTATGAGGGCATCCTTAACCAACACTGTACCATCCTCTCCCTTATCAATTTAAGTAAAAACCAATACAAATCCTGTTAGCTTATTTTCTTTTATGAATGAAATGAAATCTATGCAGTTCGTACAAAACTATTGGGATCGATGGCTAATTCTTTTTCCAGACAGAATCTTAATTGGCATATGTTTGTTTGAGCAAAAGAGGTCCCTCGTTAGCTTATTTTCTTTTATGAATGAAATGAAACCTATGCAGTTCATACAAAACTATTGGGATCGATGGCTAATTCTTTTTCCAGGCAGAATGTTGCAATTGATATCTTCAGTATATTCATCTTAGAAATCTTTAGCGATAATGTACCATTATAAATACTGGTGGATGCAAACACTGAAATCTGTAGCAACAACCATGGCCAAATATTCTCTGGTATATTCTAAGACCTTAATTTGAATTATTAGGATAAAGAATAATTTGGAGCATGTCATAGTTGCTGATGTGTATGTACAACACATTTTGTATGATAAGTCAGTCAATATAGCTTTTGAGATCTGAAATGGCTTGAATTGATCTCATTCTCAGATGTTACAGTTATCTGCAGGAGAGCTAAAACAACCCAATTTTATCATGTTTCAGGTTGTTTTAACTGCAGTTGTGACATGGCTGGGATGGTTTATCCCTGGACAACTAGGTGTATATCCTTCAAGTTGGATACCAAAAGGAATGAATGTATTTGAGCTTGCGTTGCAGTTTGGTATATCGGTATTGGTGGTTGCTTGCCCCTGTACTCTCGGATTAGCTACTCCTACAGCAATTATGGTTGCCACCGGAAAGGGCGCTTCTCAAGGTGTGCTTATTAAAGGTGGAAATGCTCTTGAAAAAGCACACAAGGTTTGTTGACCTCTCCAGCCTTATTGTAGCCTATACATGAAATTATTTCAATTTCATACAAGAAAGTTGTCCACTCTTACTTTTTTTTTTCTTTTGAGCTGAGAGGGATTTGAGGGGTCAAGGACGTGGGTATTGTCAGTTCATTACATTGAAGTTAAGATTCAGAGATTTCCACCACCTGCCTAATTCCCGTATATGTCAGAGCAAGCCAGAAATGATTTCAATCCTTGGTTCTAGAAGTTCTTTTTTACAACTATGGATAATATAGATAGTTAACTGGGAGTTAAATTGTGCTTGCAGACTAATTATACCAAATATATTAATTCATGAATAGAAAAGAAAGAAATTGCAAAGTTACTATAAAAAAAAAAAAAAAAAAAGAAATTGCATTTTTTCTGTTTTCTGGTGTGGTGTTAATGCAAACACATCTTGTTCTTGCAGGTGAAACTGGTTGCGTTTGATAAGACAGGAACTCTGACAGTTGGAAAACCTACTGTTGTCAGTGCTGTGCTGTTTTCTAACATATCCATGAAGGACTTCTGTGATGTAACTATTTCTGCCGAGGTGGGCTTCTTTTCCTTTTTGTCTCATAATTCTTTTCCCTAATACATTCTTATATGTGATGCCTACCCTATTATCTGTGAACTTTGCTATGTGGAGATGCCCCCAGCCTTTGGTCTAATGGTAAGAGATCAAATAGTGTGTAGGTGAGGTGCACATCACAGATTCAAAACCCTCTTCTGACAAAAGCTTGTATTTAATTGGAGCAGCACAGATGGGCAAGCCCATTATCTACCTATTTCAAATTGAGTTCCACCTCCCAATGAGGATTTCTCGGTTATAGAGAGGTCCTTTGATATGTGAAGATATCAAGACAAAGTATACTTTGCTTATCTATTAACATTTATATAGGCATATAATTGACATAGATTGGATAGATAAGTACATCATGTACATTGTTGAACTACAAGAAAGAAATGAAGGGATTTCTTATTTTTTGCTGCCACATATGTACTGAAGAACCACATTCTTCAGTTACTATTCAAGAAGTAAATACAAAATAAATATTAGTAAGGATTTTACATGGAAAACTCCTCGCTACCAGGAGTCAAAAGCCACGACCTACCCTGGTAGGTTTTCCCATGAGATTTCCACTAGAGCAAACTTTGTGGTTACAAACCATAGGGGGCAACTTTTGCACCTTTCTCCCTTTCCCTAGTTGCATCTGCCCCCTTCAAGATTCTACCCCGATCTTGAAAATCTTTACAACTCAAGGGAAAAACACCTAGTACAAATTATCTAAGAATGTAAAAGATTACAATTTAAAGCTCAAAGAATCAAACTAGACAACTTAGACTGCAACAAAAATCTTGATAGGAACAGGTTCTTCTTCACGTTGCCAGTTGACTCTCTCTCACTTGAAGGCACTCTGAATATTTTCTCTCTTTATACAGTGGAATTTCTTGTCTTCCGGAACTTCAATGTAATGCTATATATAGGAGTATGATTGGCCATTTCTTGTTCTCCCAATCCTTGAAGAATAATTTCAAGAATCCAAGAACCTAATCCAAGTTTGACTTGGTTTTCATTTGTGTGTCGGCCTCTTTCCTTGCTTATCTCCTATTTCCAAAGCTCTTCCCCTCAATCTTTCCTCTTGTGAATCTATTCTCAAGAAGGAATTTTGACAACCTCTCATACCAAGCTCGTGAAGCTTGCTTTCAACCCCCATATAAAGCTTTGTCCAATTTTTATACATGATTGGAAAACTCGTGGATTTCAGATCCAGGAGGTTGTTGCACATATACTTCTTCTTGAGATAACCATTCAAGAACATATTCGTGACATTCATTTGATAAAAGCTTGAATTTCATGTGGTATGCAAAAGCGATAAGCATACGTATAGCCTCCATCCTTTCCACTAGGACAAATGTTCATCATAATATATGTCTTCTTCTTGATTATACCTTTGTACCACTAACTTTTCTTTATTCCTTGTAACAGTATCTTAATAATCAAGCTTGTTTCTGAAAACCCATTGGATCCTATGACAGTCCTCTCCCTAGGCTTGGGTTCCAGATGCCCTACCTTGTTTCTCTCAAATAATGTAGTTTCTTGTACATTGCAATGGTCCAATCAGCATCTTGTCAAGCCTCTTCTATATTCTTTGTCTCAATCATTGACAAGTACGTTGAGAAGGTGCATAAGTTTCTAGCCTTAGATTAGAATCTACAGAAGGGATGGCATTCTCAATTGGATGTGCCTTATGATACTTCTAGTTGCTTCCTTGAATGACGAGGGACCAGGTTCGTCATCATGTCTACTTGTCCAGTTCCCCCTGTCTGTTGTACATCATGCTAAGCTTCTGGAGATTTAGGAAAACCGGGTTCTTGTATAGTGTTCACTTGCTCAGCTGGGCTCTCAGGAAGTTCTTAATTTGATTCATTGTCATATATCTGTGTACAACCTATCTTCCCATCATCATCATCATCATCCTGCAAGCTCCTTCGCTTTTCAACCTGTTGGATTTATTGAAGATCACATGGATATTTTCTTCTTATCTTAATTAAACTTGAGTTTTACCATCTAAGAACCAGGCTAGAAGCTTTGCATGTCCTGATCTGATGCGTCACAACAATAACTCAGTTTTGTGGACTTAACATTTGAATCTTCAAAGGAGTCATGATATCTTCTTTGTAGATTTCCTTTTGTTCTTTTCTTTAAAGAACCAGGTTCCCGGGTGTTGTTAGGGCATTGTATTCACCTGAAGTAAGCTGAACCTAATTTTCCTTGTCGTACACTGAGACACACTTCCATATTTTCAATTGCTTGGGAGTGAGATTTTTCAACTTTTCAGTATCCATGATGTTTTCATTCTTAAATAAATCCCACATTCCCTTTTCGTAGGCTTTCAATGATAGAAGATTTTCTCTTTATCCTGTCATGTGTTAAGATCATGTACCGTACCACATGTCTTTGCTCTCCCTCACCTTAGCCCTTCCATTCAAATCAGAGATGTGTTTTAGGAACCCAAACCGGCTTGAGTCTATTTGTGTGAGAAGGTTGAGTAGAATGCCGTTGTGTGTCTTAGCTGTCTTGCACCTTTCAGTAAGGAACTAGGTTCTTCATTCTTCCTTTTCTCAACATACTGCACGGTTCTCTGAATTGCTTCAACTCTTGCCTGGCATATATCCCTGAGATGTCCATTACTCCATTCTTCCACAGTGTAAGCATATGTGATTGTAACATGTTAAGGAACTGGTTCTTCAGAAGTTCTTTGTCATAAACACTATCCATCGTTATTTGTGACATGTTTAACATCTGATTCTTGCATCATTTTTGTTATGTTTGTTAATCGTCAAAACTTCATGTGTCATAGTTTATGGCTCCTAGCTCAACATGACTGATCTTCAGTTATCACCATAAAATATCTGAATTACTCTACCTTCTATTCTATACTTTATCCCTCTCCATGAACTGAAGCTTCACTGCTGTGTAATAATAGTAAATATCTGAACTGAATATTGTGGCCCACTGACACATGAGATAATAACTTTCGGGCACACATGATTTCTCTTCTACTTGTATTTGTAAAGTGATAATGCATCTCTTCCCACTTTTAGTTCCTTTAGTTTAGGAAGTGTAACTTTGATTTTGCAGGCTAATTTGACTTGGAACATTTTATGTTATTTCTAGAAGAGAGTGTTAATAGTTGTGAATGTAGTTACACCAGTTACCACAGCTAATATTACTTCCATTAAAGTGAAAAACAATTTGACTTCCCAACAATGAAAGTGGATTACCTGCAATCTTGTTCAAGTAGTAATCATTAAGTTTATTCAAATATGGACTCAAATAAAACGAGGTGTTTTGAATTGTGTTATCATAAGTGGACAAGTTATTTTAAGAAAAGGTTGGTGAAATATCTATTCCTTTTGGGCATATCTGTGTTGGCTTCATTTGTCCAGAATTAGATTTTCAGGCAAATAGTGAGCATCCTATTGCAAAAGCAGTTGTGGACCATGCCAAAAAATTACGCCTGAAGCACGGTGCTGAAAATGAATATCACCTAGAGATAGAGGACTTTGAAGTGCACACTGGGGCTGGTGTGAGCGGAAAAGTTGGAGAACGGAAAATCCTAGTTGGAAACAGGAGACTTATGCATGCTTTCAACATCCCAGTAAGCAATGAAGTTGTTAACTACAGTTCAGAGCATGAACATCTTGCTCGGACTTGTGTCTTGGTTGCCGTGGATGAGAAAATAGCTGGGGCTTTTGCTGTGAGTGATCCTGTAAAGCCAGACGCTGCACGTGTTGTTTCTTTTCTCCACTCAATGGACATCACAAGTGTCATGGTGACTGGTGATAACTGGGCGACAGCAAGAGCAATAGCAAGTGAAGTGGGAATTCAAATGGTGTTTGCTGAAATGGATCCACTGGGAAAAGCTGATAAAATTAAAGAATTGCAGGCAAGCTTTTCTCTCCTCTTTCTAAATAATATGCACTTTATCAAGATTCTTGATTAGCTGTTGATGTAATGCAAGCTGCTTGCCTACTAATGGCTTGGCTATTATTGGCTGTAAGTCTGATGCTTTATGGTTTCATTTTGAGGATGGTTTGCAATTGCTAGGAAAAACTCCAGACTGTAATCATGCGTGCAGACAAATAGTTTTGTCCATTTTAAGGGAAAATGCTTTGAAGATCTACTATGATCAACTTAGCTTCTAATTTCTACCACTTTGATGCAGTTGAAAGGCACTCCTGTTGCAATGGTAGGAGACGGGATAAATGATTCCCCAGCACTCGTTGCAGCTGATGTTGGGATGGCAATTGGCGCAGGCACTGATGTAGCTATAGAAGCCGCTGATGTTGTTCTCATCAAGAGCAATCTTGAAGATGTTGTCACGGCATTAGATCTCTCTAGAAAGACAATGTCACGTATCAGGCTCAATTATGTTTGGGCACTCGGATACAATGTGCTTGGCATGCCAGTTGCTGCTGGGGTCTTATTCCCCTTCACTGGAATCCGTTTGCCCCCATGGCTTGCTGGTGCTTGCATGGCTGCTTCTTCCATTAGCGTGGTCTGTTCATCACTGCTGCTGCAGTCTTATAAGAAACCTCTTAATTCTCGAGTCAATTAAGTTTCCGAAAATTATCACCATTGTTGTATTTGGCCTTTCTCAATATGATAACCTTGTCAGCTACTTTATAGTTGCTCTACGCAGGATTTTTTGAACATCTTTCAAGTAAAACTTTTGGTTTAGGTGTTTTACCATTTATGTTTCTGTTGGTACTTGCTATTACATACTAATGGTATGTAACTCCATCTGTACCAATTTATTTGGTAACTTCTCTTTTTTAGTCTGTTCTACAAAAGTCATTTTCAATAGAAATAACTTAACTTTTAAGATTATCCTTTTACCCTTAAAAAAAATGATTTATAGCTACACAAATATTTAAAGATTATTTTAGACTACAAATTTTGAAAGTTTGTTTTTCTTTCTTAAACTTTATGTCACGTCAAACAGTATTTTTTTATTACAAAAAAGTCAAACAGTGTCTGCATAAATTGAAACAGAGTAAAATTTAAGCTTTTGCAACAAGGAAGAAAAAATTTAATATGGGCCTCATATCTATCGATATACTAGTCAAATGTACGTGTTTTGCACGTGTGTTTCATGTTAAGGCATATGTGATGTATTAATATCTTGATTCTCTTAAAATAATTTGATTAAACCTTAACCTTTACATAAAAATTCCTCAAAACCTGAACAAATATTCATCTACCACTGCATGTAAACTCAACAAAATAATACGATAATCGAGATATAATAATAATGCGATTAAACCTTAAGAAAAATTCTTAAAGCTTGACCAAACGTTAATCTATCACTTGAAAAAACAACAAATCTACAGTATTCGAGAATATTACTGCAGTATTATCAAACCTAACCTTAATGCAAATTTCTCAAAGTTAGACGAAACATTCATCTACAACATATGCTTGAACATAGCAGAAATTACAGCAAAACAATACCATAATCGAGATATTAGAACAATACGATTAACTCTAACCTTTTGTGATTGTAGATGACACCGTTAGAGCTCATAAAAAAAACAGTTATTAGAACATCTCTATCAATAAATTTTACATTGTTGATGTTGATATATTATTGTAGAAAAAAAATTCCAATACCTTTTCCTACAAAAAAGGATTATCGAAATATGAAAGATTTTTATTTTATGTTGCGAAAGGAAAAAAAATAATTATGGTATCAAATTAATACAACACAATTTTAGAAAATTGAAAAAATTTTCCTCAAAAACTTAAAGTAGCGTGTTTTGTTTTTTTTCTTACAAAATTAAAATAACTTGTTTTTTTTTTTTGGAAGTTTAGAGTAATTTTTTATTTTTGTGTGTTTTTAAATAAAAAAATTTCAAAAGATAACTATTTTACCATAAATTTTTCCTCAATTTATTTTTTCCTCAAAAACTTAAAGTAACATGTTTTATTATTTTATTTTGTAAAAAAAAAAATAACTTGTTTTTTTTGGAAGTTTAGAGTAATTTTTTATTTTTTTGTTTTTAAAGGAAAAATTTTCAAAAGATAACTTTTTTACCATATATTTTTCCTCAATTTTAAGTGACGTGTTTTATGTTTTTTCCTTTAAAAAATAAAATAACTTGTTCTTTTTGAAAGTTAAGGGTAATTTTAGTCTTTGTGTTTTTTAAAGGAAAATTTTTCAAAAGATATTTTTACCATGTATTATAGGAATTCATAATTTTAAATATTATAATATAATGATATAATAATTAAAGAAAAAATAGTAAAAAGATGACTTTGTCTAAAACACAAACTTTTAATGAAAGGTAAAAAGTTCAAATCTTCACACTTTTAATATTATATATATATATATATATATATATATACATGAAGCCAAGTGGCAAGCTGCTGAGGAGCCACGTGGTAGTTTTAGGACAAAATTTAATGGAATTGTAATAAAATTTTTGAATTAACAGATTAGAAATATTTGAATTTAAAAAATACATTATCTTTTTAAAAAAGAAAAAAATAGCTTAAAATAAATTATCCTTTTATTATTATTATTATTATTATTATTATTATTATTATTATTATTATTATTTGTGATGTGTATCCAAATCCTACCCGTACTTGCCATTATTTTAATATATTATATATAAATTAAAATTTGATAATTTAATTTTGTCTATATATCTATTTGCAATTCCTTTATAAATCTAAGTTATCAATTGATTTTTATAAAAAAAAAAAAAAAAAAATTAACAAACAAACAAAAGAAGGAACGTAGAAAAAAGGTAGACCGGTAACAATAATTAAGAGTAATAAATTGTTAATTTTAAGTTAAAAATAATCCATATAAAATTACATGTTATAAATAGTTAGTTATCACAACTAGAATTCTAATAGGACTCTTATTGTTATCTAACCAATCTTATAAGATATTATCTATTCTATCAGTTTTTTTTTTTTTTTGAATTTGAATTGGAGATGCAATATCTTTTCAAAAAGGTTAGAAATCTGAATTTAACATAGAAGTAGCAACAGAAATAATAATAATAATAATAATAATAATAATAATAATAATAAAAATAATAATAATAATAATAATAATAATAGCTATCTCATTAATTTCAAATTATATAAATTATTAGGTAAATATACATTATATTTGAAAAAAAGTTAATATAAGAAAGAATAACAAATTAATCCTTTTTTAATAAATTAATATGGTATTGAAAATTTAAATTTAAATGAAATTTGAACTGAAATGGAGTTCTAGCTTCTTAACTTCTCCTTCTTAACTTCTCTTATATATACTACTATCACATTAGCTTTATTTGTAAACTTGTTTACTGCATGCTTTGTATTTTTCATTTTATAAATTTTCTAATGTAATGTTTAGATATGTAGGAACAATTTGACTTTTTCATCTCATCTTTCTCGGTTAACATAAACAAAGAGGAACAACTCTACATCCACTGATGTTATCTCCATCTACTTCTCGTGGCTCTTCGCCTATCACTATAAATGGTAACAACTTCCAATAAGATAAGAAGAATAAGAAATCGATAATGATTGAAACGACGGTTCGATAAGTAAAAGATTCATAGGCAAATCAATTTTAGATTAATATTATTTTTATTATTTAATTTATGAAAGTATTCTTGAGAGTTCATTCTTATTTTTAATAGTGATATTTTGTTGCTATTGTTGACTTGTAGAAGAGATAAAGAAGAATGAAGAGAAGATATAATAGATAATTACAGAATTAGGAGTTTTAAGATACGGTTGACAAACTTAAGTTATTTAAAATATGTGTTTGATTATTGTTCTTCTTTTTAATATTATCATTTCATTTTTTTTATTGATACAATTCATAATTGTCCGAGTTCATAAATTAAACATTACATTCACATATTTACTTTTTAGGTGGATTATAAAACAGATTTATAGACATTTCATTTATTATATAATTGCAATTGTAAAAATACGAAACATAAAAATTGTTAAAAATTATTTTTCTAATAATTATTTTATTTTAATTCATATAGACGTAGTTAGAGGGGGGATATTAACAATCTAATATCTATAAAGTTTTTGTAATAACATGATTGTTTTCTTTGTATAGATTTAATTAGAAGTAGAGGGATTGAGTGAGGATAGAGGCATGTGGGGGAGAGGAGCGAGGGGGTTGTTGTTGATACCTAATGTTTGTTTTCCATGATTAAGTTTAATTTTGAGTTTCTTCGATTTTAAATAAAATTAAAAAATTTATTTTATCTGGATAAAAACTTTTAAAAATATTTTTTAGGTAATTATGTCATTTTAAGTAGCGATTATATATTCTCGTATTTGTATACGAGATCGTATAATTTTGTTAGTTAAACAATTATTTTATTGAAAATTTGATTTTAGTCAAGAGTTGTCTCTAAAATTAATTCAAATAGGTAAAATGTTGAGCTAAACATAATTTGTTCACAAAATATTTTATTTGAAAAAATATTTGTTTGATTTTGTGAAACCAAGAAGCTCAAGATTAAGTTAGTTGATAATTTGTATCGGATTTTATTTTAATTTTAGCTAATTAGTTGAATTTGATCATAATTGAAATTAAATTGACTATAATTGTAATGCAATTGGCCAACTAATTTTCAATCTGATTTAAATTTAAATAAGATTGACTAAAATTTATAACTAAGGGCTATTTATTAAATAAATTAATCCTGAATCTCTAATCCCATACACCGGCCCAGCCCCTTTCCTTTATTTTTGTTTGAAATTGGGCCACTAACTACTCTAAGCCCAAAATTCCAACTGCCCCAAACCAACCCAAATCATCTGACCAGCTCCAGCCAAATATACTCATCTTGTTACCCTCTTATTCATCCTTATACCCGATAAAAAGGTAGACCGGTAACAATAATTAAGAGTAATAAATTGTTAATTTTAAGTTAAAAATAATCCATATAAAATTACATATTATAAATAGTTAGTTATCACAACTAGAATTCTAATTGGACTTTTTTTGTTATCTAACCAATTCTATGAGATATTATCTATTCTATTAGGGTTTTTTTTTTGAATTTGAATTGGAGATGCAATATCTTTTCAAAAATAAACATGTAATATAAATATATATATATATATATATAAGATGAAGATTAGAAATCTGAATTTAACATAGAAGTAGCAACCGAAATAATAATAATAATAATAATAATAATAATAATAATAATAATAATAATAGTTATCTCATTGATTTCAAATTATATAAATTATTAGGTAAATATACATTATATTTGAAAAAAAGCTAAGATAAGAAAGAATAATAAATTAATATTTTATTAATAAATTAATATGGTATTGGAAATTTAAATTTAAATGAAATTTGAATTGAAATGGAGTTCTAGCTTCTTAGCTTCTCCTTCTTAACTTCTCTTATATATACTACTTTCACATTAGCTTTATTTGTAGAATTGTTTACTGCCTTTGTATTTTTCATTTTATAATTTTTTTTTTAATGCAATGTTTAGATATGCAGGAACAATATAACTTTTTCATCTCATCTTTCTCGGTTAACATAAACAAAGAGGAACAACTCTACATCCACTGATGTTATCTCCATCTACTTCTTGTGGCTCTTCGCCTATCACTACAAATGGTAATAACTTCCAATAAGATAAGAAGAATAAAAAATCGATAATGATTGAAACGACGGTTCGATAAGTAAAAGATTCATAGGTAAATCAATTTTAGATTAATATTATTTTTTATTATTTAATTTATGAAAGTATTCTTGAGAGTTTATTCTTATTTTTAATAGTGATATTTTGTTGCTATTGTTGACTTGTAGAAGAGATAAAGAAGAATGAAGAGAAGATATAATAGATAATTACAGAATTAGGAGTTTTAAGATACGGTTGACAAACTTAAATTATTTAAAATATGTGTTTGATTATTGTTCTTCTTTTTAATATTATCTTATTTCATTTTTTTGTATTGATACAATTCATAATTGTTCGAGTTCATAAATTAAATATTACATTCACATATTTACTTTTTAGGTGGATTATAAAACAGATTTATAGACATTTTATTTATTATATAATTGCAATTATAAAAATATGAAACATAAAAATTGTTAAAAATTATTTTGCTAATAATTATTTTATTTTTATTCATATAGACATAGTTAGAGGAGGGGGGGATATAAACAATCTAATATCTATAAAAATTTTGTAATAACATGATTGTTTTCTTTGTTAGATTTAATTAGAAGTAGAGGGATTGAGTGAGGATAGAGGCGTGTGGGGGAGAGGAGCGAGGGGGTTGTTGATACCTAATGTTTGTTTTTTCATGATTAAGTTTAATTTTGAGTTTCTTCGATTTTAAATAAAATTAAAATATTTATTTTATTTGGATAAAAACTTTTAAAAATATTTTCTAGGTAATTATGTCATTTTAAGTAGCGATTATATATTCTCGTATTTGTATATGAGATCGTACAATTTTGTTAGTTAAACAATTATTTTATTGAAAATTTGATTTTAGTCAAGAGTTGTCTCTAAAATTAATTCAAATAGGTAAAAATATTGAGCTAAACATAATCTGTTCTCAAAATATTTTATTTAAAAAAATATTTGTTTGATTTTGTTAAACCAAGAAGCTCAAGATTAAGTTAGTTGATAATTTGTATCAAATTTTATTTTAATTTTAGCTAATTAGTTGAATTTGATCATTATTGAAATTAAATTGACTACAATTGTAATGCAATTGGCCAACTAATTTTCAATCTGATTTAAATTTAAATAAGATTGACTAAAATTTATAACTAAGGGCTATTTATTAAATAAATTAGTCCTAAATCTCTAATGGGAAAATTTCAGAAATAGCAATCCTGTAGCCTTATTTATAAATTTTATAGCAACATTTTCATAATTACGAAAAATAGCAAATTGTATTTGTATTTAAATAAAATGTTGTTATATAAATACATATACAAATATATATGTATTACTCATAAATACATATGCACAACTGAAAAATACATATTCTTCTATTACTATGAAAAATATTGCTACTTTTGCTATAAGTTCTAATTTTGAAAAAGTGTTGCTATTTATTGTAATTATAGTCTTAAGAATACTAGTTTCCGTAATTTTTCCATCTCTAATCCCATACACCAGCCCAGCCCCTTTCCTTTTTTTCGAAATTGGGCCACTAACCACTCCAAGCCCAAAATTCCAACCGCCCCAAACCAACCCAAATCATCTGACCAGCTCCAGCCAAATATACTCATCTTGTTACCCTCTTATTCAACCCATCGATATCAAGCACAACTCTAATGGTGCCTCCAACCAGCGTACAACCTGAACCCGCATACCCAGCAAATCGGTAACCCAACTAAAATGCAAAATCCGAAAAACACCTAAAATGTGAACTTCGAATTTTTGTACCAATAGTACAATTTCCAACTCACACATTATCCCTAAGCAAATTCTCAAAAAATCCTGAGAATTCTAGTCCCATATCGGCTGGGAATGCCTTATTTCTGGATTTGAAACTTTATATAAAGGGCTTCCCATTTAACATTCAGGGAGTTTTTTTTTTTCTAAATAAAAAAAAGAGGGCTAAACGTTCTCTTCACTCGGCTATGATTTTAGACTTCATGTACCCAACCTTAGAGTTTTGTGCAGAGGAGGATTCAGGATTCGAACTTTTTAGGTGCCAAGTAAACTTAACAATGGATGTGGAGAGAGGTGACCGGTGAGGCTGAGGCCGTGATCTTTGTCGGTAATACCAAAAACTCCGACGGTAGCCTTAAGAATTGAGATTTGAGAGAAATGATTTTTTTTATTTGAGGAGAGAATAAAATTATGCACTTTTTAATATCAATATTAACTTAATATTTGAAAAATAAAAGAAAAATTCAATATAATTACTATTAATACACATATAAAAAACAAGTTGCCAACTAGTAGTAGTTATTTGTGGCTTCACTTTAGCCTAAAATTAAGGAAAAAAGTAAGGTTGCCAGCAAAGGTCAAACTCGCAACCTAGGGGAGCTAATGTGACACTTTGCCACTCGAACCAAATAACACTTCAATCTTGTGGGTGACATGTTAATTATTTGACTATATTTGTGTATATATATAGAGAGTTTTCGTCGAAGTTTGCGGGTGGCGTGGCTCCCTCAACTCTCTTAATAGATTCGCCCCTAGTTTTGAGAATCGTAGCTCAAGTGTCATTTTTGTTGTAGTTTTCGCGACAAGAAATGTGGTGAAGTGAAGTCGTCGTCGATACGTCATTCCATTTCGCTGCTCCAAAAAAGGTAAACACACCATTCCTTTTTTCCATCTTTTTTAGTTAATCATTCTTCTTCTCTTATTTTACGAGTAGCGATTTGTAGTAATTGTAGTTATGGTGGGATTATTTGTTGTAGAAGGTCTTGAAGGCCGTAGGATTTTTGTATAACAAAATTCTGCTTTTCCATGTTCTATTACTTGAAGTGCTCTCCTTGCTCTAACATTTCCAGAAAAATTGACAGACAACTTCATTCATGATTTTTGTTGCAATGTGTTTGGTATGAAATTTGAGGGTCAGTAAATGTTTAATCGGGCACAGTTTAGTCCGATAATATGTTAATTTTGATTCTTTTATTACTGATTTTCCAAATTCATTGAAAATATTGTGAGGCACTTGTTTTCACTGGCTTTTTTTGGGTTGAAACTTGACGAGATTTTTCAAATCAACTTTTTTTTCTTTCTCAAATCCTTTTTAAAGATTAGACTATTTTCTTTAGGTGCTCACGATTAGCCTAAGTGTTTATGGATTAAAAAGTTGCAATATCATAAAAAGGATAGGTACATTTGGTATTATGTGTTATGTGTTTGGACCTTTTCTTTCATAAATTTGTGGTTAATAAGTAATTTATGCTTAAATATTGAGTTCGACTTTAAGTAAGAATGTTGAATCTATCTTTTTGAGTAGAAAGTGCTTCGACCTTGTTTTGAACCTATTCGTTTTTTAGTCTGCTAAGTGAATTTGTCTATTTTTGAGAGCTTAAATATATTTCAGGGTTTGATTCATTTACTTAGATGTGTTAGTCACTAAACCTGTCTCTTTGCGTGAATGCTATTACTGACATAAGTTTAACGTCACTTTTTCTTCAATAAAAATCATTGAATTTTCTTTAAAGCGTTGGACAGACATTGATAGTAAAGCGTTTGAGTTGGTTGAATGGTTGGCCCCTGCCCTCATCCTTCTACCGTGCTAAGACCTATTCTGTTAAGGTTTAGTGTATTATCTTGCGTTTAGTAATATGTTAGGCATGCATTATTCTTCTTGCATAGAACACCTTTGTAAAATTCACTTTCGTTTCGTTGCAAGTATTCTCAAAGGGTTCGTTTGGTTTGAAAACAAGTTATACCGAGATTAGTTATGTTGGGATAAGTTATGATGGGATAAGTTATACTGGGATTAGTTATGCTGGGATTATTTTTTATTGAGTGTTTGGTTTGTTGTATTCAAAGTAATATGCATGGTATAATTTCTAGGAATAAATTAATTGATTACCAAAATACCCTCCATTTTATTTAAATATATATATATAATATTCATTCTTAAAAAAATTTATTATTTTTTAGAGAAATTAAAATATATAAATAAACATAATTTATATATTTTACAACCATTTTGAACGGTAAATGCCTTTATACTTCCTAAAATATTTAATTGCGAAAATAGACTAAATTATGCATTCAAATTATAGTACGAATAATAAATTATAATCAATTTAATTGTGTTAGCCTGAGAAATATAATAAATTATGCACTCAAATTATAGTTGCTTCACATAAATATTTTTAGTAAAAATTTTAAATTATGCACTCAAATTTTAGCACTCAAATTATGTGTATGGAAGTGAAAAATTAGAGAATTTAAGGGTAACATTGTCATTTTATGGTTTTATCCCTTGTAAGAATAAAGTTGGGAATGTTATCCTACCAATTGGGAGGATAACTTATCCCAGGACTAATTATTAATCCCGGGATAAGTTATCCCAAATATTTACAATCAAACGATGAATAAAAAGTTTTATCCCGGGATTATTATTTTATTCCGGTATTATTTGCAAACCAAACAGCCCCTGAAAGGATAAAATGTCAAAAATAAATATAGAATTGAAGAAGAATTAGCCGAATATAAGTTTACCTATTAATAAAAGTAAGATGAAATTAAATTCTTAAATACATATATTTGAATTGTATCAAATTAAAAATATATATATATTAACCTCTTGATATATGAAATTTTTTCTTACTAATTTTTATTTTCTTAAAAATACAAAAGTCATAAAATTTAAGGACTAATAATAAATTAGATCAAGAACTTTTTAAAATATTAAGCCCTGAATATTTTTAAAAATTATTTATTAATTTGATAAGGTATTTTATGATTGCGCAAAGCGCGATCAAGTTCTCTAGTGTCTAATATAATTAAGCTCAATAATACCCAAATCCTTGTAATAACCCTATGTGATATTTTTCCTATGAAATTCTAAAGACAAACTTCATAAAATCAATTTGATATTAATTAGAAGAAGACGAATACCATTAAACACAATGATATACAAATCATAATAATAACCACACGTGATGTTTTTCCTATAAAATTTGATATGTCAGTGTTAAACTGGGAAACTAACATTGTTTTACTTTGCCAAAAATAAAGCAGTAGGAAGAATTTATGGAAAAAAAAATTATAAATATTTATATGTAAACTTTTATACATAATTGTGAGGAATGATTGTTGTCCCTATATAAATATAAGATCACAATGTAAAGTAAGATGTCTGCAATTCTAAACCAATTAAATTTATGGCGGAAATAGTTGACGGTGATCAACCAGATTTCAATTGTTGGAATTAACATGTCTTTTTCCCGATTTTCTTGAGTGTTGAGGTTTTAGTATAATTCATTATTGTGAGGATGAAACTTAATTCTCGATTCACTTTTGATCTTGTCTTTATTCTACAAAATAGTAAATCTGTGTCTCTGCCCAAACAACACTAATGAGTTGAATCTTTACTTGCTTTCTCAAAGTACTTCACTTTGCCCTACAAATCGTGCATGTATCATCTTTTTTTTTTTTTTTTCATTTTTAAAATATTTTTGGTACTATCGGTAGTAAGAAAATACTCCTAAATATATGAGAAGGATAATTAAAAAAAAATCTGAAAATATATGTGAAAAAAAAATTAACGTTTCTATATTCTTTCATCAACTCTTATACGATATTCTTTCACCATCACTGATCTCTCTCTTATTTATTTACCGTTATGAAGGTGCAAATTGAATTTAAGTTAAAGAAGAGATATGAGAATTTGATATGATAAAAATTTAATTACGTTATGGACAAAGTTACTCTAGGTGTGTCCTTATGGCTGAGGTTTTACATTTTTTTAATTTTTTTTTGTGATTTGTCAAATTTAAAATCTATTAAAAATTCAGAGTTAAGAGAATGAATTTAATTAGTACCAAAACCCCATTTTTGATGAAAAGTAAAGAAATCTACAAAAAAAAAAATTGAATCTAATTAGGTATTAAATTTTACGTTTTCTTTTAGTTAATAGCTTTAAAGATTATATATGAATAACAATGGATTCTCCCCTTTTGATTATCTCTATAATGCAATATCGTTTTAAGGATTAAGTTATATACACTTAGACGTCTAAATTTATTTTACCCTATTAGTTTTGCATTATGAAATGATGATTGGTTAGTTACTTGTGATTATTTTATAAATACTTATCTGTGCATTGACGTTTCTATATTTTTTGATCAACTCTTATGCAACATTCTTTCACCATCATTAATTTTTCTCTTATTTCTTTATTGTTGTGAAGGTACAATTGAATTGAAGTAAAAAAAGAGACATGAGAATTTGATGCGGTGAAACTTTGATTCCGCTGGGGACAAAGTTACTCTAGATGTGTCCTCATGACTGAGGTTTTGCATTTTTTCTTTTTTTTTTGTGATTTTTCAAAATTAAGCATCTATTAAAATTTAAGAATTAAGAGACTTAGTGAATTTAATTAGTACAAAAACTCCATTATTAATGAAATGTCAAGAAATCTAAAAAAAAAAGAAAATTGAATCTAATAGATATTAAATTTTACGTTTTCTTTAGTTAATAGCTTTAAAGATTATATATGAATGACAATGGATTCTCCCTTTTTGCTTATCTCTACAAGATAATGGATTCTCCCCTTTTGATTATCTCTATAATTCAATATCATTTTAAGGATTAAGTTATATACACTTAGCCATCTGAATTTGTTTTACCCTATTAATTCTGCAGTATGAAAATGATGATTGGTTAGTTACTTGTGATTACTTCGTGAATACTTATTTGTACGTTAATATTTTTTATAATGTCAATATATAGAATTTTAAATGCATTTTTTATTTACATGATAGGTTGTCTATACTTCTTTCATATAATAAAGTATCGAGAATAACAAATAAATAGTAGTGGTCAAATTTGTGTTCTTTTTCATTTATAATTTAAATTTCATCGACAATAAACAAAAGATGTTAGGTAAAATAAGAATTAAAATGCGAGAGAAAGTGGCTTTGAAGAAAATAAAAAATCAAAAATCAAAAAAAGTTGAGCACAATTTTTTGTTGAGTTTAAATGATCACAAGTATTATATACTCGTGGTGCAAAATAAAACACATAGTATAATAATAACAATATCATTTTCTTATTAAGAAAAACAAAGAGCCAACAAATTCTCAATGTCGGATTGTATTGGTTTAGCAATGATCTGAATCGCTTTGTTCACCTACTTTTATAAAAATACGTAACAAGAGGAAAAGGGTATATTTTCACATGTATGTATGTATCCAAAAAGAGTCAAGTGTCTTTAGAAGGCAAAAGAAATGTGGTGAATTATCATGTATATATGTATCCAGTATATTATTTGTTAAAGTGTTGTATTTAATAATATAATATATTACGATAAGTTATTTATTTTTATGTATATTTATTATTAATTAACAATATACGCACGTGATTTGCACGTACTCTAAACTAATATTAAGTATTGAATATAATAATATAAGAAACAAAATGGAGAAGATTTTCTACTTATAGCCGAATTTTTAAATTTATGGTCATATTTTGTTAGGAGTTTTCTGTGGATGTTTTTTCCAAAAATAAAAGGGTTAGTTGATTTTTTCCCCTAAAAAAGATTTTATTTTTGCTAAGGTTTGCTTTTGAATGGCTACGTACAGGGGCGGATGTAGCACTATGAATGCGGGTTTCCAGGAATTCCCAAGCATTTTCGTATACTTTCTAATTATATTAAAAATATATTAAATATATAAGAATTATAAGTAAGGAACCCATAAACAAAGTTGTTAGTTGGCTTAGTGATTCAAAAAGGGCTGGAAGAAATGCCCCACATGCTTATACCCCAGTTTGAATCCCCATTGGAACAACTATTTTTTTATTTTATTGGGAACCCACAAACTTAAAATCCTGGATCCGCCTCTGGCTACGAATAGATTTTTTCAAAAGAGAAAAATTTATTTTTTTGTTTGTTTTTGTTAAGTTTTTTTTTCAGTCTTCAGCTACTTCTTATTTAATCTAATATATGAGAATTTGAAAGAGAGTTTAACTATCAAGTATCATCCATTTTTCTTTGTAAATAGCTTATGTTATGAGATTTTTTTGGTACGTTGGATTTATTGATCATGAATAACAAGATCTCATTATTGAGTAATTTTGTGATTTGTAGGTTTTGAATTTCTTTTTTTATTACATTGATTTTATTGATCATAAATAACAAATCGTCTTTTTATGTTTGTTAGTAGCTTATGTTGTTGAGTCTTTAATGTAATTTTTTTATTTGATTTTCAAGATTCAATTTCTTTTTTCTATTACGTTGATTTTATTGATTAAAAATAGCAAAGGTTTTATTTATGTTTGTAAGTAACTTTTGTTGTTGAATCTCCCATATAGTTTTGTGATTTCTATCGGTTTAAGATTTTCGTTTCTATTACATTGGGTATATTGATCATGAATAACAAAATTTCACTGTCAAGTAACTTGGTGGTGAAACGCCCCAAGAACCTATCCCGATACATCACACGGTGCTTAAGGCCATGCGTGGCCTCAAGCTAACCCTCTAAGCCTGTCATCACTTTCAGAACTCACTATAACACTAATCATTTTAAAATAGGAAAGAATAATCATGCCATGAGCATACTGATACGAAGAAATACTGTCCTGTACAAACAAAATACTGAAAGTTCTGTACATACTGGTACTCTAGTATGACAAAGCCTCTACTACAAAAGACTGAGGAGCCATTGGGACAGATCCCCAACTGACACGCTTGAACTGAAAAGAAACAACCATCTACTATCAAGGAAAAAATCAGGGACATAGGTCCTCGAACCATGAGGACTCACCAACTGTAAGAAAGTAGATAGAGGTACTCAAAGATCACTGTCGCTGCTGAGAATGAGCACCTGAACCTACATCATGAGAAAATGTAGAACATAGAAGAGTATGAGAATCAGTACTTGGGATTGTACTGAGTATGTGGGGGTGTATGCAACACTTATAAACAATATCATAAATGTAAAATAAAGTCATGCATGCTGACAATAATGACTCTCTTCGATTGAATTTTCTGAAACATAATTTCCATAAATCATGGATAATAACACATGCTTCACAAATCTGATAAATCATTGTACTCAACTCAAACTCTTTAACTCATGACTTAGAGTGACCCGATAACTCAAGAAACTTAGACTATTATGGACTTGGGAGTTTCTTATAACCGACATAAACCATGTGAGCTACATGGAGTCCAACGTTTTGTCTTCCTAAGGAAGGAAACCCACATTAGCGGGAGCGTTATACTCTTGCCAGGGAGTATAACCTCAAACTCATTTCTGTGATCACAAATCAGCTCTTTGGCCCTCAAATATCATTTCTATGGTGGCACGTAGTTTTGGAGAAGTAGGATGCGCTGAAGCCACACTTGCCACTCGGTGCTAAATACTCCTCCCAGACTTAGCTCAGAACGCGTTAGGAAATCTACCTTAATCAACTCAAGAGTCTATCATGAAGACCAAATTATAAATATATCTCATCTGTAAATCATAAACAACTTGTGGATTCCTAACTCAACTCAAACTCAAAACAGTCTTTCCCAACATCAAGTAGACTTGCTTATCAAATCGTATCAAGTATCAAAAGCTTCGAGAAAACATCATAGGACTCATTCTTGACTCTCAAGCTCAATATCGATAAATATATTCAATACTCAAACTTCTCATGGAAAAAGCATAACTCATGACACTTGTCTTAAATCGCTTAGAAATCATCAATACAAAATAACAATATACAACTCATGGCATAAATTCTCAATTTAAGAAACGTGATGGTAAAATAATCATAAATATCAAACTTATTCAACTCAAATCTCATAAATTATCAATAAAGAAATTTGGGTGTAAACCCACTTGCATGGATTATGAAATTCCAATAGTAAAAATGAATTCTTTGGGCATAAGAATGAAAGGATATTCTTGTTCAAGCCCCACATACCTTGATTATTATCCGGGATGAATAAACTTGCTATAGACTTCTTTTCCCACTTCTTGAGTTAGAGATCTTAATGTTCTTGACTTGGAAGTTTTAAATCTTGAACTAATTTGTGAAAACCATGGCTTGATGTTGAGATGTTTAGACAAAAACTGGATTGAATTTTGGAGAGAAACCCTAGAATTTTTTAGAAGATGGAATAGGAAATAAGGATTTTCTCCCTCACATGTATATATATAAAGGGTAAGGTCGGGTAGAAAAGACCAAAATACCCTTGAGCAAATTCTAGAACTGGAGCTCGATTTTTGGCCCTGGCGCGACGCACCAGGATCGCGGTCCTTCACTGGAATTGGACAATTGAAAAACTGCTTAGTGGCGCGACGCGGTGAAGTCGCATTTGCCACCTTGGTCGTAACCTGGAAGGGCACTGCGATGCGGTGGAATCACGTTGGTGCACTGAAATTTGACAATCCTAAAATTAAGCCTTGGCGCGACGCGTCCATATCGCGGAAGCTAACTGGAAAATGACAATTGCCATTTTGGCTGGCTCCGCGATGCGCTAAAGTGCCAAGTGGCACACTGTCTCACTAAAATGGCTCTAACTCTTCACTTGAGTGTCAAATTTGGGCGAATTTGGTATTGATGGAAAGCTTATTCAATGCTCTACATGGAAAAAAGTAGAAATTAGAGAAATACAACATGGTATAAACATCAATCACTTTGGAAGTCATCTATATTCACTCAAAAGGCGAATTTAAGCTTAAGGAACGACTGGGGTATTACAATATCTCCCCCCTTGGAAACATTCGTCCTCGAATGTTGATAGTTAGGTTCAAGATCAAAGAGAAAACTGGAAATAATTTATGGGAACCATTTGCTCAGCCGACTTACTTCACTCCAGATTTTTGAGTACTTCATAGAATGCACAAATCGTAGAATGGATATCTATACAACTGAATACGCTGGATTAGAAGGAAACTGAATTAAGGAAGAATGATACCTTCGGCTTGATTTGAACTCATGGAGAAGAGATGAGGATACTTAACTCGCATATCTACTTCTGCTTCCCAAGTAGCACCCTCTATTGATTGATTTTGCCACAGAACTTTAACCAAGAGGACTTCCTTGTTCCTTAGGCTACGGACTTGATAATCTAAGATCTCGAATGGAACTTCATCATAAGAAAGACTATCCCAAACATCTAAGCTCTCTGATGGTTCAACCACAATAGAATTACCAATGTACTTCTTGATAGAAATGTGAAAGACAGGGTGGACAACTGACAACTCTGCAGGCAACTCAATCTCATAAGCTTTTTCCCAACACGATTCAAAACTCTATAAGGGCCAACATATCGGGGACTAAGAATCCCTTTCTTTCCAAATCTTTTCAGCCCTTTCATTTGCAAAATTTTCAAGTACACCAAATCATCAACTTCAAACTCAAGAGCTCTTCTTCTCACATCTGCATACGACTTCTGATGACTCTGGGTTGTCTTCAACCTTTCCCGAATCAACTTAACTTTCTCCATGGCCTCGAACACAACATCAGGTCTAATCACAGCAGCTTCACCCACTTCAAACCAACCTATGAGTGATCTACATCGCCTTCCATATGAAGTCTCAAATGGAGCCATTCCAATGCTAGCATGAAAACTATTGTTATAAGCAAATTCAACCAATGGAAAATGCTCATCCCAACTTCCTTTGAAATCAAGAACACATGCCCTCAACATATCCTCCAAAGTCTGGATAGTCCTCTAAGCCTGACCGTCTGTCTGTGGATGAAAAGCGGAGCTAAGATGAACTTCGGTGCCAAGACCCTTCTGAAAAGCTCTCCAAAACTGAGAAGTAAATTGAGTACCTCTATTGGAGATGATAGCCAACGAAACTCCATGCAACCTGACTAACTCTCGGATGTACAACTTAGCATAGTCCTCAGCGGTAAAAGATGTATGTACTGGCAGAAAATATGCTGACTTAGTCAACCTGTCTACACTGACCCAAATAGAATCATGATGATGACGAGAGAGAGGTCAATCGGTCATGAAATCCATGTTCACCACTTCCCACTTCTAAGTCGGAATGCCAAATTCTTGCATCATACCACCGGGTCTCTGGTGCTCTATCTTCACCTGTTGGCAAGTTGCACACTTCTCTACGAACTTTGCTATATCCCTCTTCATACCATTCCACCAATAAATTTCCCACAAATCGCGGTACATCTTGGTAGCACCGGGATGAATAGAATATCGTGCGCCATGCGCTTCAGCCATAATCCTCTACCTCAGATCATTAATATCAGGCACACATAATCTATTCTGAAGCCTCAATACACCATCTCTCCCTTGGGAGAAAAACCCCACCTTTTGGTCTTTAACTAACTCTTTCAGTTCGACCAAACGAGAATTCATATCCTGCTTCTCCTTCACTTCTGAAACTAGAGAAGATTTGGAACTACTTTGAACTCAAACATTACCCTCAGCTGAATCAAGCAATCTAACACCCAACCTAGTCAAACGCTGCACTTTATGGGCTAACTTCTTCTTATCTTCCTCTAAATGCGCTACACTGCCCATGGACGATCTTCTAAGGGCATCTGCCACTATATTGGCCTTGTCCGGGTGATACAACATGCTCATATCATAGTCCTTCAGCAATTCTAACCATCATTTCTGCCACAGGTTTAAATCTCTCTGAGTGAACACATATTGCAAACTTTTGTGATCCATAAAGACATCAACATGAACACCGTACAAGTAATGTCTCCAGATTTTTAAGGCAAAAACTACTGCAGCTAGCTCAAGATCATGGGTCGGGTAATTCTTCTCATGCGGTTTCAATTGCCTGGAGGCATAGGCTATAACCTTACCTTTATGCATCAATACGCAACCCAAACCAACTCTCGAGGCATCACAATTCACCACAAAATCATCTACACCATTCGGCAGGGTCATCACAGGGGATGAAGTAAGTTGAGTCTTCAACTCCTGAAAACTCTTCTCGCAAGAATCTGACCACTGGAATTTAACTTTCTTTTGGGTTAATCGGGTCAAAGGAGCAGCAATGGATGAGAAACCCCCAACAAAATGACTATAGTAACCAGATAGAACTAAGAAACTCCTAATGTTAGACAGGGAAATAGGTCTAGGCTAATTTTTCACAGCTTCTACCTTTTGAAGATCAACTCGAATACCTTCAGAAGAAACAATGTGACCCAAAAAGGCAACTGACCTTAGTCAAAATTCATACTTGCTAAATTTGGCAAACAACTGATGATCTCTAAGGGTCTGCAAGACAATTCGGAGATGATCTGCATGGTCATTTCCATTTTAGGAGTATACAAGGATATCATCTATGAACACAATAACAAACATATCCAGGTACTGTCTGAACACCCGATTCATAAGGTCCATAAAAGCTGCTGGGGCATTAGTTAGCCCGAAGGATATGACCAAGAATTCAAAATGACCATAACGGGTACGAAAAGCTGTTTTTGGAATATCACACTCTCTAACTTTAAGTTGGTGATAACCGAATCTCAAATCTATTTTCGAGAAATAACTGGCGCGTTGCAGCTGATCAAATAGGTCATCAATTCTAGGAAGAGGGTACTTGTTCTTGACTGTGACCTTGTTGAGCTGACGATAGTCAATGCACATATGCGATGAACCATTTTTCTTTTGCACAAATAGAACGGGTGCGCCCCAAGGAGACACACTGGGCCTTATAAAACCCTTATCAAGAAGATCTTTAAGTTGCTCCTTCAACTCCTTAAGTTTTGCGGGGGCCATACGATACAGAGGAATAGAAATAGGTTGTGCATCGGGAAGAAGATCAATCCCGAATTCTATTTCTCTATCGGGAGGTACCCTTGGGAGATCTTTCGAAAAAATATCAAGAAACTCATTGACAATACTAATAGACTGAATAGTCAGAGTCTCGAACTTAGCATTTTTAACTCGAACCAAATGATAGATACAACCCTTGGATATCAATTTCTTGGCCTTAAGGTAGGATATAAAATGACTCTTGGGAGCTACAAAACTTCCGGGCCACTCAAAAACTGGCTCATTGGGAAACTAAAACTTGACTATACGGGGACGACAGTTTATAAACGCATAACAAGAGTGAAGCCAATCCATACCCAGAATAATGTCAAAATCGACCATATCTAGCTCAATCAAGTCTTCAAACATGATTCTGTTAAGGATAGTGATAGGACACTTCTTATACACTTGCTTAGCAACAATAGATTTACCTATAGGGGTAGAAACTAGAAAAGACTCAGGAATCTTTTCAGCATTGATTTCAAAATTCACATCCACCCACGGAGTAACATAAGAAAGACTTGACCCAAGGTCCATCAACACATACACATTAAAATAAAATACACGGAGCATACCAGTAACAACATCTGGTGAATCCTCCTGCTCCTGGCGGGGTGTTATAGCATAAAAGCGCTTCTGGCGCTGACCACTTGCAGTACTAGACGAGGCAACCTGAGGAGGATTAGGATGAACTAAAGGGGCTGGAGCACTAATAGCCTGACTCTGGGGACGAACATCACGACTCCCCTGTCTAGCGTATGGGCAATTCCTGAATCTGTGGCCCAACTTACCTCAATTAAAACAACCCCTTCAATCGACTAAGCACTCACCAGGATGGTCCCTACCGCACTTCAGACATGGGGGAGGACGAGATCTGTTACTCACACTATCCTGGGACCTGGACATAGTAGGCCTATTACCCTGCTCCTGTCTAATTCTAAATGCGGGAGCACTGGTTGATGAAGGCGCTGGTACAAGTGAACAATTCTGGGACTGAGCGCGATTCCCTCCAGAAAATCTAGTCTAACCATACCCCTGCTGCTCTGATCTAACTCTCTTATTTACCCTTACTCTATCTCTCTCCTTCACCTTGTCCGCTTCAATCTACTGAGCATGAATTATTAGTCTTGAAAGGTCCATGTCCCTATTAAGCATAGCGGATCTATACTCTTTTACAACATAACCAGATACGCCAGCCAAAAACTTACTCATACTAGTTCTAGAATCAGCCATCATACCGGGAGCATACTTAGATAACTGGTTGAACTTATGACAATACTCCTTAACTGTCATGGGGCCCTATCTCAAGTTCATAAATTCTTCTAGTTTCACTTCCCTCAGCTCCGGGGGAAAGAATCTGTCTAAGAATACGTCCTGGAACAACTGCTAAGTCATGGGAGCAGCATCCTCCCCTCTACTCTTCCTCTACATCTCCACCCAATCATAAGCAATATCTTTCAAGCGATAGAAAGCTAGCTCCACACTTTCTTCCTCCGTTACATGCATAATTTGGGTGATCTTTTTCACCTCATCAAGATACATTTGTGGGTCTTCGCCTGTCTTTGACCCATAAAACTCTGGTGGATTCATCCGCATAAAATCACAAAACCGAGCTGCCGTTGAATTACCTTCCTGCAGAGGTGGAACTGCGGCCTGAACATGGGTCTGAGCATTGGCGATAACCGCCTGGGCTAGCGCTTAAAAAATTGCCCAAAATTCAGCATGGGACACCATCTCACCTAAAGAATTAACGGGTTGAGGTCTTTCATTGTTTCTGTGAGCTCTACGAGGAGGCATTTTTTGTCATAATAGAGCATGAATTAATAGCATAGAGAAACAATTGTAGGCACGATAGACTTTTAAAGAAAGAAACAACTTTTCCTAAAATGTCCTATAGCCTCGTGCTCATAGATGTGGTGCGCTACACACCGATGATCAAGACTCTACGTAACGCGGCTCGTCAGACTCCCTAGGACTCTTCAAACCTTAGGCTCTGATACCAAGCTTGTAACGCCCTAAGAAGCTATCCAAATATGTCACACGGTGCTTAAGGCCACGCTTGGCCTCAAGCAAACCCTCTAAGCATGTCATCACTTTCAGAACTCACTATAACACTAATCATTTTAAAATAGGAAAGAATAATGATGTCATGAGCATACTGATACGAAGAAATACTGTCATGTACAAAGAAAATACTAAAAGTTTTGTACATACTGGTACTCTATTATGACAAAGCCTCTACTACAAAAGACCGAGGAGCCATTGGGACAGATCCCCAACTGACTCGCTTGAATTGAAAAGAAACAACCATCTACTATCAAGGAAAAAATCAGGGACATAGGTCCTCAAACCATGAGGACTCACTAACTGTAAGAAAGTAGATGGAGGTACTCAAAGATCACTGTCGCTGCTGAGACTGAGCACCTGAACCTACATCACGAGAAAATGTAGAACATAGAAGAGTATGGGAATCAGTACTTGGGATTGTACTAAGTATGTGGGGGTGTATGCAACACTTTTAAACAATATCATAAGTGTAAAATAAAGTCATGCATGCTGATAATAATGACTCTCTTCGCTTGAATTTCCTGAAACATAATTTCCATAAATCATCGATAATAACACATGCTTCACAAATCTTATAAATCATTGGACTCAACTCAAACTCTTTAACTCATGACTTAGAGTGACTCGGTAACTCAAGAAACTTAGACTATTATGGACTTGGGAGTTTCTTATAACCGACATAAATCATGTGAGCTACATGGAGTCAACATTTTGCCCTCCTAAGGAAGGAACCCCACATTGGCGGGAGCGTTATACTCTTGCCAGGGAGTATAACCTCAAACTCATCTCTGTGATCACAACTCGGCTCTTTGGCCCTCAAATCTCATTCCCACGGTGGCACGTAGTTCTGGAGAAGTAGGATGCGCTGAACCCACACTTGCCACTCAGTGCTAAATACTCCTCCCAGACTTAACTCAGAACGCGTTAGGAAATCCACCTTAATCAACTCAAGAGTCTATCATGAAGACCAAATCATAAATATATCTCATCTGTAAATCATAAACAACTTGTGGATTCCTAACTCAACTCAAACTCAAAACAGTCTTTCCCAACATCAAGTACACTTGTTTATCAAATCGTATCAAGATTCAAAAGATTCGAGAAAATGTCATAGGACTCATTCTTGACTCTCAAGCTCAATATCGATAAATATATTCAATACTCAAACTTCTCATGGAAAAAGCATAACTCATGACACTTGTCTTAAATCACTTAGAAATCATCAATACAAAATGGCAATATACAACTCATGGCATAAATTCTCAATTTAAGAAACGTAATGGTAAAATAATCATAAATATTAAACGTATTCAACTCAAATCTCATAAATCATCAATAAAGAAATTTGGGTGTAAACCCACTTGCAAGGATCAGGAAATTCCAATAGTAAAAATCAATTCTTTGGGCACAAGAATGAAAGAATATTCTTTTTCAAGTCTCACATACCTTGATTATTATCCAGGATGAATAAACTTTCTATAGACTTCTTTTCCCACTTCTTGAGTCAGAGATCTTAATGTTCTTGACTTGGAAGTTTTAAATCCTGAACTAATTTGTGAAAACCATGGCTTGATGTTGAGATGTTTAGACAAGAATTGGATTGAATTTCGGAGAGAAACCCTAGAATTTTTTAGAAGATGGAAGAGGAAATAAGGATTTTCTCCCTCACATGTATGTATATAAAGGGTAAGGTCGGGTGGAAAAGACCAAAATACCCTTGAGCAAATTCTAGAACTGGAGCTCGATTTTTGGCCCTGGCGCGACGCGCCAGGATCGCAGTCCTTCACTGGAATTGGACAATTGAAAAACTGCTTAGTGGCGCGACGCGGTGAAGTCGCATTTGCCACCTTGGTCGTAACCTGGAAGGGCACTGCGATGCGGTGGAATCACGTTGGTGCACTGAAATTTGACAATCCTAAAATTAAGCCTTGGCGCGACGCGTCCATATCGCGGAAGCTAACTGAAAAATGACAATTGCCATTTTGGCTGGCTCCGCGATGCGCTAAAGTGCCAGGTGGTACACTGTCTCACTAAAATGGCTCTAACTCTTCACTTGAGTGTCAGAT